>NC_092243.1:48688835-49293835 GCF_036320965.1 Panulirus ornatus
TGAGATGTTTGAGGACAGTATGTGGTGTGAGGTGGTTTGCTTGAGTAAGTAATGAACGGGTAAGAGAGATGTGTGGTAATAAAAAGAGTGTGGTTGAGAGAGCAGAAAAGGGTGTGTTGAAAAGGTTTGGTCGCATGGAGAGAATGAGTAAGGAAAGATTGACAGAGAGGATATATGTGTCAGAGGTGGAGGGAACGAGAAGTGGGAGACCAAATTGGCGGTGGAAGGATGGAAGGATGGAGTGAAAAGATTTTGAGTGATTAGGGCCTAAACATACAGGAGGGTGAAAGGTGTGCAAGGAATAGAGTGAATTGGAACGATGTGAATATACCAGGGTCGACGTGCTGTCATCAGATTGAACCAGGGCATGTGAAGCGTCTAGGGTAAACAATGGAAAATTTTGTGGGGCCTGGATGTGGAAAGGGAGCTGTGGTTTCAGTGCATTAGACATGACAGCTAGAGACTGACTGTGAAGAAATCTGACCTTTTTGTCTTATCCTTGGACTACCTTATGTGCGCATGGGGGGGTTGACACAAATGGATGATGGCAGCAAGTACGAATATGTACATGTGTATATATGTATATGTCTGTGTATGCATGTATATGTATACATTGAAATGTATAGGTATATATATATGTGTGTGTGTGAGTGTCTATGTATATACATAAGTATGTGGTTAGGTCTAGGCTCTTTTTTCGCCTGTTTCCTTGCGCTATGTCGCTAACGCAGGAGACCAATTAAGTATAATAATGAATATATAATATTTATAGTTATTTTGCTTTGTTGCTGTCTCCCGCGTTTATGAGGTAGCGCAAGGAAACAGACGAAAGAAATGGCCCAGCCCACCCCCATACACATGCATATAGATACACGTCCACACATGCAAATATTCATACCTATACATCTCAATGTACACATATATATACACACACAGTACATATATATATATATATATATATTTATTTATTTATATATTTTGCTTTGTCGCTGTCTCCCGTGTTTGCGAGGTAGCACAAGGAAACAGACGAAAAAATGGCCCAACCCACCCCCATACACATGTATATACATACACGTCCACACACGCAAATATACATACCTATACATCTCAATGTACACATATATATACACACACACAGACATATACATATATACACATGTACATAATTCATACTGTCTGCCTTTATTCATTCCCATTGCCACCCCGCCACGCATGAAATAACAACCCCCTCCCCCTTATTTGCGCGAGGTAATGCTGGGAAAAGACAACAAAAGCGACATTCGTTCACACTCAGTCTCTAGCTGTCATGTAGTAATGCACCAAAACCACAGCTCCCTTTCCACATCCAGGCCCCACGGAACTTTCCATGGTTTACCCCAGACGCTTCACATGCCCTGATTCAATCCATTGACAGCATGTCGATCCCAGTATACCACATCGTTCCAATTCACTCTATTCCTTGCATGCCTTTCTTTCTCTTGCATGTTCAGGCCCCGATCACTCAAAATCTTTTTCACTCCATCTTTCCACCTCCAATTTGGTCTCCCACTTCTCGTTCCCTCCACCTCCGACACATATATCCTCTTGGTCAATCTTTCCTCACTCATTCTCTCCATGTGACCAAACCATTTCAAAACACCCTCTTTTGCTCTCTCAACCACAATCTTTTATTCTCTCCATGTGACCAAACCATTTCAAAACACCCTCTTTTGCTCTCTCAACCACAATCTTTTTATTACCACACATCTCTCTTACCCTATTATTACTTACTCGATCAAACCACCTCACACCACATATTGTCCTCAAACACCTCATTTCCAGAACATGCACCCTCCTCCGCGCAACTCTATCCATAGCCCACGCCTCGCAACCATATAACATTGTTGGAACCACTATTCCTTCAAACATACTCATTTTTGCTTTCCGAGATAATGTTCTTGACTTCTACACATTCTTAAACGCTCCCAGAACTTTCGCCCCCTCCCTCACCCTATGATTCACTCCCACTTCCATGGTTCCATTCGCTGCCAAATCCACCCACAGATATCTAAAACACTTCACTTCCTCCAGTTTTTCTCCATTCAAACTTGCCTCCCAATTGACTATTCCCTCAACCCTACTGTACCCAATAACCTTACTCTTATTCACATTTACTCTCTGCTCTCTTCTTTCACACACTTTACCAAACTCAGTCACCAGCTTCTGCAGTTTCTCACCAGAATCAGCCACCAGCGCTGTATCATCAGCAAACAACAACTGACTCGCTTCCCAAGCTCTCATCCACAACAGACTGCATACTTGCCCCTCTTTCCAAAACTCTTGCATTCACCTTCCTAACAACCCCACCCATAAACAAACTAAACGACCATGGAGACATCACACATCCCTGCTGCAAACCTACATTCACTGAGAACCAATCACTCTCCTGTCTTCCTACACGTACACATTCCTTACATCCTTGATAAAAACTTTTCACTGCTTTGTGGAAGATGAAAGCCGGCAAGGCAGTGGGTTTGGATGGTATTGCAGTGGAATTCATTATAAAAGGGGGTGACTGTATTGTTGACTGGTTGGTAAGGTTATTTAATGTATGTATGACTCATGGTGAGGTGCCTGAGGATTGGTGGAATGCTTGCATAGTGCCATTGTACAAAGGCAAAGGGGATAAAGGTGAGTGCTCAAATCACAGAGGTATAAGTTTGTTGAGTTTTCCTGGTAAATTCTATGGGAGGGTATTGATTGAGAGTATGAAGGCATGTACAGAGCATCAGATTAGGGAAGAGCAGTGTGGTTTCAGAAGTGGTAGAGGATGTGTGGATCAGGTGTTTGCTTTTAAGAATGTATGTGAGAAATACTTAGAAAAGCAAATGGATTTGTATGTAGCATTTATTGATCTGGAGAAGGCATATGATAGTGTTAATAGAGATGCTCTGTGGAAGGTATTAAGAATATATGATGTGGGAGGCAAGTTGTTAGAAGCAGTGAAAAGTTTTTATCGAGGATGTAATGCATTTGTACAAGTAGGAAGAGCGCAAAGTGATTGGTTCTCAGTGAATGTTGGTTTGTGGCAGGGGTGCATGATTTCTCCATGGTTGTTTAATTTGTTTATGGATGGGGTTGTTAGGGAGGTGAATGCAAGAGTTTTAAGAGCGGCAAGTATGCAGTCTGCTGTGGATGAGAGAGCTTGGGAAGTGAGTCAGTTGTTGTTTGCTGATGATACAGCAGTGGTGGCTGATTCGTTTGAGAAACTGCAGAAGCTGGAGACTGAGTCTGGTAAAGTGTGTGAAAGAAGAAAGCTTAGAGTAAATGTGAATAAGAGCAAGGTTATTAGGTACAGTAGGGTTGAGGGACAAGTCAATTGGGAGGTAAGTATGAATGGAGAAAAACTGGAGGAAGTGAAGTGTTTTAGGTATCTGGGAGTGGATTTGGCAGCGGATGGAACTATGGAAGTAGAAGTGAATCGTAGAGTGGGGGAGGGGGCAAAAGTTCTGGGAGCACTGAAAAATGTATGGAAGTCGAGAACATTATCTCGGAAAGCAAAAATGGGTATGTTTGAAGGAATAGAGGTTCTAACAATGTTATATGGTAGCGAGACATGGGCTATGGATAGAGTTGTGCGGAGTAGGGTGGATGTGCTGGAAATGAGATGTTTGAGGACAATATGTGGTGTGAAGTGGTTTGATTGAATAAGTAATGAAAGGGGAGGAGATATGTGTGGTAATAAAAAAAGTGTGATTGAGAGAGCAGAAGAGGGTGTTTTGAAATGGTTTGGTCACAAGGAGAGAATGAGTGAGGAAAGATTGACAAAGAGGATATATGCGTCAGAGGTGGAGGGGACGAGGAGAAGTGGGAGACCAAATTGGAGGTGGAACGATGTAGTGAAAGATATTCGTAGTGATCGGGGCCTGAACATGCAGGAGGGTGAAAGGCGTGCAAGGAGTAGAATGAATTGAAACAATGTGGTATACCGGGGTCGATGTGCTGTCAGTTGATTGAACCAAGCCATGTGAAGCATCTAGGGTAAACCATGGAAAGTTTTGTGGGGCCTGGATGTGGAAAGGGAGCTGTGGTTTCAGTGCATTATACACGACAGCTATAGACTGAGTGTGAACGAATGTGGCCTTTGTTGTCTTTTCCTAGTGCTATCTCGCGCACATGCGGGGAGGGGGTTGTCATTTCATGTGTGGCGGAGTGGCGACAGGAATGAATAAGGGCAGACAGTATGAATTATGTACATGTGTATGTATGCATATGTCCGTGTGTGTGTATATATACATGTATACGTTGAGATGGAAAGGTATGTATATGTGCCTGTGTGGACGTGTATGTATATAAATGTGTATATGGGTGGGAGACAGCGACAAAAGTATAATGAAATAGAATAGAAGGCGACTAAAGGGGGCGGAATCGGGGGGCTGGAAACCCTCCCTTCCTTGTATTTTACCTTTCTAAAAGGGGAAACAGAAGAAGGAGTCATGCAGGGAGTGCTTGTCCTCGTGGAAGGCTTAGATTGGGGTGCCTAAATGTGTGTGGATGGAACCAAGATGAGAAAAAAGGAGAGATAGGTAGTATGTTTGAGGAAAGGAACCTGGATGTTTTGGCTCTGAGTGAAACGAAGCTCAAGGGTAAAGGGGAAGAGTGGTTTGGGAATGTCTTGGGAGTAAAGTCAGGGGTTAGTGAGAGAAGAGCAAGGGAAGGGGTAGCACTACTCCTGAAACTGGAGTGGTGGGAGTATATGATAGAGTGTAAGAAAGTAAACTCTAGATTGATATGGGTAAAACTGAAAGTGGTTGGAGAGAGATGGGTGATTATTGGTGCATATGCACCTGGGCATGAGAAGAAAGATCATCATGAGAGGCAAGTGTTGTGGGAGCAGGTGAGTGAGTGTGTTAGTAGTTTTGTTGCATGAGACTGGATTATAGTGATGGGTGATTTGAATGCAAAGGTGAGTAATGTGGTAGTTGAGGGAATAATTGGTATACATTGGGTGTTCATTGTTGTAAATGGAAATGGTGAAGAGCTTGTAGGTTTGTGCTGAAAAAGGACTGGTGATTAGGAATACCTGGTATGGGAAGAGAGATATACATAAGTATATGTATGTAAGTAGGAGAGATGGCCAGAGAGCGTTATTGGATTACGTGTTAATTGATAGGCGCGCGAAAGAGAGACTTTTGGATGTTAATGTGCTGAGAGGTGCAACTGGAGGGATGTCTGATCATTATTTTGTGGAGGCGAAGGTGAAGATTTGTAGAGATTTTCAGAAAAGAAGAGAGAATGTTGAGGTGAAGAGAGTGGTGAGAGTAAGTGAGCTTGGGAAAGGGTAGTGAGTGGAGGGATGAAGAAGTAAGATTATTAGTGAAAGAGAAGAGAGAGACATATGGACGATTTTTGCAGAGAAATAATGCAAATGAGGGGGAGATGTATAAAAGAAAGAGGCAGGAGGTCAAGAGAAGGGTGCAAGAGGCAAAAAAGAGGGCAAATGAGAGTTGGGGTGAGAGAGTATCATTAAATTTTAGGGAGAAAAAAAAGATGTTTTGGAAGGAGGTAAATAAAGTGCGTAAGACAAGGGAACAAATGGGAACTTCAGTGAAGGGGGCTAATGGGGAGGTAATAACAAGTAGTGGTGATGTGAGAAGGAGATGGAGTGAGTATTTTGAAGGTTTGTTGAATGTGTTTGATGATAGGGTGGCAGATATATGGTGTTTTGGTCGAGGTGGTGTGGAAAGTGAAAGGGTTAAGGAGAGTGATTTAGTAAACAGAGAAGAGGTAGTAAAAGCTTTGCGGAAGATGAAAGCCGGCAAGGCAGCGGGTTTGGATGGTATTGCAGTGGAATTTATTAAAATATGGCTTGACTGTATTGTTGACTGGTTGGTAAGGTTGTTTAATGTATGTATGACTCATGGTGAGCTGCCTGAGGACTGGCGGAATGCTTGCATTTTGCCATTGTGCAAAGGCAAAGGCGATAATAGTGAGTGCTCAAATTACAGAGGTATAAGTTTGTTGAGTATTCCTGGGAAATTATATGGGAAGGTATTGATTGAGAGGGTGAAGGCATCAGATTGAGGAAGAGCAGTGTGGTTTCAGAAGTGGTAGAGGATGTGTGGATCAGGTGTTTGCTTTGAAAAATGCATGTGAGAAATACTTGGAAAAGCATAAGGATTTTATGTAGCATTTATGGATCTGGAGAAGGCATATGATAGAGCTGATAGAGATGCTCTGTGGAAGGTATTAAGAGTATATGGTGTGGGAGGCAAGTTGTTAGAAGCAGTAAAAAGTTTTCATCGAGGATGTAAGGCAGGTGTACGTGTAGGAAGAGAGGGAAGTGATTGGTTCTCATTGAATGTTGGTTTGCAGCAGGGGTGTGTGATGTCTCAATTGTCGTTTGATTGGTTTTTGGATGGGCTGTTAGGGAGGTGAATACAAGAGTTTTGGAAAGAGGGGCAAGTATGTAGTCTGTTGTGGATGAGAGAGCTTTGGGGGTGAGTCAGTTGTTATTCGCTGATGATACAGCGCTGTTGGCTTATTCCTGTGAGAAACTGCAGAAGCTGGTGACTGAGTTTGGTAAAGTATGTGAAAGAAGAAAGCTGAGCGTAAATGTGAATAAGAGTAAGGTTATTAGGTACAGTAGGGTTGAGGGACAAGTCAATTGGTAGGTAAATTTGAATGGAGAAAAACTGGAGGAAGTGAAATGTTTTAGCTATCCGGGAGTGGATTTGGTAGCGGATGGAACCATGGAAGCGGAAGTGAATCATAGGGTGGGGGAGGTTGCAAAAGTTCTGGGAGCGTTGAAAAATGTGTGGAAGTCGAGAACATTATCTCGGAATGCAAAAGTGGGTATGTTTGAAGGAATAGGGGTTCCAACAATGTTATATGGTTGCGAGGTGTGAGCTATAGATAGAGTTGTGCGGAGGAGGATGGATGTGCTGGAAATGAGACATTTGAGGATAATATGTGGTGTGAGGTGGTTTGATCGAGTAAGTAATAATAAGGAAAGAGAGATGTGCGGTAATAAAAAGAGTGTGATTGAGAGAGCAGAATAGGGTGTTTTGAAATGGTTTCGTCACATGGAGAGAATGAGTGAGGAAAGATTGACCAAGAGGATATATGCGTCAGAGGTGATGGGAACGAGGAGAAGTGGGAGACTAAATTGGAGGTGGAAAGATGGAGTGAAACAAATTTTGAGTGATCGGGGCCTGAACATGCAGGAGGTTGAAAGGTGTGCAAGGAATAGAGTGAATTGGAATAATGTGGTATACCGGGGTCAACGTGCTGTCAATGGATTGAACCAGGGTATGTGAAGCGTCTGGGGTAAACCATGGAAAGTTCTGTGGGGCCTGGATGTGGAAAGGGAGCTGTGTTTTAAGTGCATTATACATGACAGCTAGAGACTGAGTGTGAACGAATGTGGCCTTTGTTGTCTTTTCCTAGGGCTACCTTGTGCACATGCAGGGGGAGGGAGTTGTTGTTTCATGAGTGGCTGGGTGGTAATGGAAATGAATAAAGGCAGACAGTATGAATTATGTATATGTGTATATATGTATATGTCAGTGTGTGTATATATACATGTATATGTTGAGATGTATAGGTATGTATATTTGCGTTTGTGGACGTGTATGTATATACTGTGTATGTGGGTAGCTTGGGCCATTCTTTCGCCTGTTTCCATGTGCTACCTCGTTAACGCTGGAGAGAGTGACAAAGTAAATAAAGAAAAGATATATATATATATATATATATATATATATATATATATATATTTTTTTTTTATTTTGTAGTATACTTAATTGCCATCTGCATTAGCGAGGTAGCGCAAGGAAAAAGATGAAAGAATGGCCTTACCCACCCACTTACACATGTATATACATAGACTCCCACACACACATAATACATACCTATACATTTCAACGTATACACACATATTCATACATAGACATATACATACATACATATGTACATGTTCATACTTGTTGCCTTCATCCATTCTCGTTTCCACCCCGCCACACATGAAATAGCACACAACCTCTCCCCCCTGTGGGGTAGCACTAGAAAAAGACAAAACAGGCCACATTTGTTCATACTTAGTCTCAAGCTGTCATGTGTAATGCACCGAAACCATAGCTCCCTTTCAACATCCAGGCCTCACAAAAATTTCCATGGTTTACCCCAGATGCCTCACATGCCCTTGTTCAATCCATTGACAGCACATCAACCCCGGTATACCACATCGTTCTGATTAACTCCATTCCTTGCACGCCTTTCACCCTCCTTTATTTTCAGGCCCTGATCACTCAAAATCCTTTTCACTCCTTCCTTCCACCTCCAATTTGGTCTCCTGCTTCCCCTCATCCCCTCTACCTCTGACACATATATCCTCTTGGGCAATCTTTCCTCACACATTCTGTCCATGTGTCCAAACCATTTCAACACACCCTCTTCTGCTCTCTCAACCACACACTCTTTATAACCACACATCTCCTTTACCCTTTCATTACTTCCTTGATCACATAATTCAATAATTCCCTTTGCTATTTCTCCTACTCACATAAGTATACTTATGTATATTATATATATTATATATATTAAGAATATATGGTGTGGGAGGCAAGTTGTTAGAAGCAGTGAAAAGTTTTTATCGAGGATGTAAGGCATGTGTACGTGTAGGAAGAGAGGAAAGTGATTGGTTCTCAGTGAATGTAGGTTTGCGGCAGGGGTGTGTGATGTCTCCATGTTTGTTTAATTTGTTTATGGATGGGGTTGTTAGGGAGGTGAATGCAAGAGTTTTGGAAAGAGGGGCAAGTATGAAGTCTGTTGGGGATGAGAGAGCTTGGGAAGTGAGTCAGTTGTTGTTCGCTGATGATACAGCGCTGGTGGCTGATTCATGTGAGAAACTGCAGAAGCTGATGACTGAGTTTGGTAAAGTGTGTGAAAGAAGAAAGTTAAGAGTAAATGTGAATAAGAGCAAGGTTATTAGGTACAGAAGGGTTGAGGGTCAAGTCAATTGGGAGGTAAGTTTGAATGGAGAAAAACTGGAGGAAGTAAAGTGTTTTAGATATCTGGGAGTGGATCTGGCAGCGGATGGAACCATGGAAGCGGAAGTGGATCATAGGGTGGGGGAGGGGGCGAAAATCCTGGGAGCCTTGAAGAATGTGTGGAAGTCAAGAACATTATCTCGGAAAGCAAAAATGGGTATGTTTGAAGGAATAGTGGTTCCAACAATGTTGTATGATTGTGAGGCGTGGGCTTTGGATAGAGTTGTGCGCAGGAGGATGGATGTGCTGGAAATGAGATGTTTGAGGACAATGTGTGGTGTGAGGTGGTTTGATCGAGTAAGTAACGTAAGGGTAAGAGAGATGTGTGGAAATAAAAAGAGCGTGGTTGAGAGAGCAGAAGAGGGTGTTTTGAAATGGTTTGGGCACATGGAGAGAATGAGTTAGGAAAGATTGACCAAGAGGA
The DNA here is from genome assembly GCF_036320965.1 of Panulirus ornatus. Taxonomy (NCBI): domain Eukaryota; kingdom Metazoa; phylum Arthropoda; class Malacostraca; order Decapoda; family Palinuridae; genus Panulirus; species Panulirus ornatus. Next base: position 48,698,289 of record NC_092243.1, read on the forward strand.
TATATGTGTCGGAGGTGGAGGGAACGAGGAGAAGTGGGAGACCAAATTGGAGGTGGAAAGATGGAGTGAAAAAGATTTTGTGGGATCGGGGCTTGAACATGCAGGAGGGTGAAAGGAGGGCAAGGAATAGAGTGAATTGGATCGATGTGGTATACTGGGGTTGACGTGCTGTCAGTGGATTGAATCAGGGCATGTGAAGCGTCTGGGGTAAACCATGGAAAGCTCTTTAGGTATGTATATTTGCGTGTGTGGACATATGTATATACATGTGTATGGGGGTGGGTTGGGCCATTTCTTTCGTCTGTTTCCTTGCGCTACCTCGCAAACGTGGGAGACAGCAACAAAGCAAAAAAAAAGAAGAAAAAAAAAAAATCTTTCTATTAAACCAGGTATTCCCTATCACCATTCCTTTTTCCGCACAAATCCACAAGCTCTTCACCATTTTCATTTACAACACTAAATACCCATGTACAACAATTATACCCTCAAGTGCCACATGACCCACCTTTGCATTTAAATCACCCATCACTATAACCTGGTCTCGTGCATCAAAGCTGCAATCACAGTCACTCAGCTGCTCCCAAAACACTTGCCTCTCATGATCTTTCTTCTCATGACCAGATGCATAAGCACCAATAATCACCCATCTCTCTCCATCCACTTTCAGTTTTACCCATATCAATCTAGAGTTTACTTTATTACACTCTATCACATACTTCCACAACTCTTGCTTCAGGAGTAGTGCTACTCCTTCCTTTGTTCTTGTTCTCTCACCAACCCCTGACTTTACTCCCAAGACATTCCCAAACCACTCTTCCCCTTTACCCTTGAACTTCATTTCACTCAGTGCCAAGACATCCAGGTTCCTTTCCTCAAACATACTACCTATGTGTAGATAACTGACAAACTGGACAAAAGTTTGACAAAGAGAATCATAGAACTTGTCTAACTTTAGAAATCACTTAATGTCCAATGGTTCTCTGGTGGATGTGGATGAATATGGATAACTGCTGAACTGGGGTGAAGCAGAAGTATTGTATAAAGGGGAAAGAGACATATGAGGAAGGAGTTAGTAACTTCCCCACATTAGCACGAAAGGTTTTAGTAACATAGGAAATGATATCATGAGCTGGTCATGAATGGTGACAAAGATTGTAGTGAATGAGGAGAGAAAAGCCAGCAAGTCAGGTGAGCTTCTCAGACAACAGTTTTTCAAGGCATCCAACTTGGTGATAAACACCTGCTTGTTTATATAGACCTACATCCCCAATTGTTTTACAATTTCTGAAGAAAACTTTTGTAAGTCGACACATTCATTAAATAAATCTCATGTTACCTTTGTTTTTTCTTTACAACCCTGTCCTCCATATTTAACCATGGAAGTGAACACAACAATATATGGACCTCTATGGTGTAGTGGTCAGTGTTCCTGATTGCAATGCATTCATGGGCTGCCCAGGGCCAAGCAAAAAGGTTTAAATCCTTGTTGTAGTAGTATGTCCTCAGTCAGCCCAGCTGTTCTTCCATCCCTAGGGGTTGGTCAATAAATGAAGTGGATACCTGGCTCAGGCAAGGATATATTGACTGGTTGGTGAGAATATTCAGTGTATGTATGGCTCATGGTGAAGTGCCTGAGGATTGGTGGAATGCATGCATAGTGCCATTGTACAAAGTCAAAGGGGATAAAGGTGAGTGTTCAAATTACAGAGGTATAAGTTTGTTGAGTATTATTAGGAAATTATATAAGAGGTTATTTATTGAGAGGGTGAAGGCATGTACAGAGCATCAGACTGGGGAAGAGCAGTGTGGTTTCAGAAGTGGTAGAGGATGTGTGGATCAGGTGTTTACTGTGGAGAATATATGTGAGAAATACTTTGAAAAACAGATGGATTTGTAAGTAGCATTTATGGATCTGGAGAAGGCATATGACAGAATTGATAGAGATGCTCTGTGGAAGGTATTGAGGGTATATAGTGTGGAAGGTAAGTTGATGGAAGCAGTGAAAAGTTTTTATCGAGGATGTAAGGCATTTGTACAAGTAGGAAGAGAGGAAAGTGACTGGTTCCCAGTGAATGTTGGTTTGCAGCAGGGGTGCATGATGTCTCCTTGGTTGTTTAATTTGTTTATGGATGGGGTTGTTAGGTGAATGCAAGAGTTTTGGAGAGAGGTGCAAGTATGCAGTCTGTTGTGGATGAGAGGGATTTAGCAGCAGATGGAACCATGGAAGCAGAAGTGAGTCACAGGGTTGGGGAGGGGGGTGAAGGTTCTGGGGGCGTTGAAGAATGTGTAGAAAGCGAGAATGTTATCTCGGAGAGCAAAAACCCTATCTATAGCCCATACCTCACAACCATATAACATTGTTGGAACCACTATTCCTTCAAACATACCCATTTTTGCTCTGCAAGATAATGTTCTCGCCTTCCACACATTCTGCAACACCTGATCCACACATCCTCTACCACTTCTGAAACCACACAGCTCTTCCCCAATCTGATGCTCTATACATGCCTTTACCCTCTCAATCAATACCCTCCCATATAATTTCCCAGGAATACTCAACAAACTTATACCCCTGTAATTAGAGCAATCACTCTTATCCCCTTTACCTTTGTAGAAGCTGGTAACTGAGTTTCGTAAATTGTATGAAAGAAGAAAGCTGAGCGTAAATGTGAATAAGAGTAAGGTTATTAGGTACAGTAGGGTTGAGGGAAAAGTCATTTGGGAGATAAGTTTGTATGGAGAAAAACTGGAGGAAGTGAAGTGTTTTAGATATCTGGGAGTGGATTTGGCAGTGGATGGAACCATGGAAGTGGAAGTGAGTCATAGGGTGGGGGAGGGGGCAAAAGTTCTGAGAGTGTTGATAAATGTGTGGAAGTCGAGAACATTATCTTGGAAAGCAAAAGTGGGTATGTTTGAAGGAATATTGGTTCCAACAATGTTATATGGTTGCAAGGCGTGGGCTATAGATAGAGTTTTGCGGAGGAGGTTGGATGTGCTGGAAATGAGATGTTTGGAGATGTTTGAAGACAATATGTGGTGTGAGGTGGTTTGATCGAGTAAGTAATGAAAGGGTAAAAGAGATGTGTGGTAATAAAAAGAGTGTGGTTGAGAGAGCAGAAGAGGTTGTTTTGAAATGGTTTGGTCACATGGAGAGAAAGAGTGAGGAAAGATTGACAAAGAGGTTATATGTGTCAGAGTGGAGAGAACGAGAAGTGGGAGACCAAATTGGAGGTGGAAAGATGGAGTGAAAAAGATTTTTAATTGATCAAGGCCTGAACATGCAGGAGGGTGAATGGTGTGCAAGGAATAGAGTGAACTGGAATGATGTGGTATACCGGGGTCGACTTGCTGTCGATGATTGAACCAGGGCATGTGAAGCGTCTGGGGTAAACCATGGAAAGTTGTGTGGGGCCTGGATGTGGAAAGGGAGCTGTGGTTTCTGTGCATTATACATGACAGCTAGAGACTGTGTGAACGAATGGGGCCTTTGTTGTCTTTTCCTAGCGCAACCTCGCGCATATGCGGGGGAGGGGGGGGGGTTATTTCATGTGTGGCGGGGTGGCGACGGGAATGAATAAGGGCAGACACTATGAATTATGTACATGGGTATATATGTATGTCTGTGTGTGTATATATATGTATACGTTGAGATGTATAGGTATGTATATGTGCGTTTGTGGACGTCGATGTACATACATATGTATGTGGGTGGGTTGAGCCATTCTTTTGTCTGTGTCCTTGCGCTGCCTCTCTAACGCAGGAGACAGCGACAAAGTATGATGATAATAATAATGATAATAATAATGATAATAATAATGATAATAATAATAATAATAATTATGATAATAATAATAGTTATATATATATATATATATATATATATATATATATATATATATATATATATATATATATATAGCAAGGTTATTAGGTTTAGTAGGGTTGAGGGATAAATTAATTGGGATGTAAGTTTGAATGGAGGAAAATTGGAGGAAGTAAAGTGTTTTAGGCATCTGGGAGTGGACTTAGCAGCGGATGGAACCATGGAAGTGGAAGTGAGTCACAGGATGGGGGAGGGGGCAAAGGTTGTGGGAGCGATGAGGAATGTATGGAAGGAGAGAACGGTATCTCAGAGAGCAAAAATGGGTATGTTTGAAGGAATAGTGGTTCCAACAATGTTATATGGTTGCGAGGCGTGGGCTATAGATAGAGTTGTGCGGAGGAGGATGGATGTGTTGGAAATGAAATGTTTGAGGGCAATATGTGGTGTGAGGTGGTTTGATCAGGTACGAAATGAAAGGGTAAGAGAGATGTGTGGAAATAAAAAGAGTGTGGTTGAGAGAGCAGAAGAGGGTGTGTTGAAATGGTTTGGACATATGTAGAGAATGAGTGAGGGAAGATTGACAAAGAGGATATATGTGTCAGAGGTGAAGGGAACAAGGAGAAGCGGGAGACCGAACTGGAGGTGGAAGGATGAAGTGAAAAAGACTTTAAGCGATCGGGGCCTGAACTTCAGGAGGATGAGAGGTATGCAAGGCATAGAGTGATTTGGAGCTATGTGGTATACCGGGATCGACGCGCTGTCAATAGACTGAACCGGGCATGTGAAGCGTCTGGGGTAAACCATGGAAAGTTTTGTGGGGCAGGATGAGGAAAGGGAGCTGTGGTTTGGTGTATTACACGACAGCTAGAGACTGAGCGTGAAGGAATATGGCCTTTTTTTGTTTTCCTGGCGCTACCTTGCTGAAGCAGGGGGTAGCGGTGATATTTCCTGTGTGGCGGGGTGGCGATAGGAATGGAGGAAGGCAAGCAAGTGTGAATATGTACTTTCTTACCTTTATCCATTCGTGTCGCAACCCCACCCCACAGGAAAACAGCATCACTGTCCCCTGCTTCATTGAGGCAGCGCCAGGAATACAGACATAAAGGCCCAATTCGTTACATTCAGTCTCTTGCTGTTATGTGTAATGCACCAAAACCACAGCTTCCTATCCACACCCAGGCTCCACAGACCTTTCTATGGTTTACCCTAGATGCTTCACTTGCCCTAGTTCAGTCCATCGAGAGCACGTTGACCCCGGTATACCACTTTGTTCCAATTCACCCTATTCCTTGCATACCTCTCACCCCCCCCTCCCCCCATGTATGTTCAGGCCCTGATCGCTCGATGTCTTTTTCACTCCATCCATCCACCTCCAATTTGGTCTCCCACTTCTCCTTCCCTCCACCTCTGACACATATATCCTCTTTGTCAATCTTTCCTCACTCATTCTCTCCATGTGACCAAACCATTTCATCACACCCTCTTCTGCTCTCTCAACCACACACTTTTCATTACCACACATCTTTCTTCCTCTTTCGTTACTTACTTGATCAAAGCTCCTCACACCACATATTGTCCAGGTCACCAAGAGACTATTGCCAGTTTGATGGTACATTGTCTAATAGTAGAACTGACAACTGTCTTGGTGGCACATGAAATAGTGAGGTTTTCACCACCACCATTAAGGAGGTTGGAGGGGATTAGGCTGGTTCAACCATTCTCCTTTGCCCATACTAGGCTCATGACCTTGCTCAGTGGCTAGTGACCAGATGTTGGGCTGACTAGTCCGATTCTTCCCTCTGTCCCTGGAGTGTAGAACTCTGTATAAGCTATTCATCTGACTGTGATCACTTATGTAGTAATTGTACATTTGATAATAGTGTATTCAGTGTGGAGTATTTGATATAACTGTATATTTGTGAAGATGCCTCTTTGAAGGTGAAATTAAATGAATCATTTTTATTAAACTGTGTTTGAACATTTACGCCTTGGTAGAGCACTGATAAGAAAATCAGAGAACATAAGGAAGATAGATCATTGTGAATGTGTTGTATTTAATAGCGCGTACATAACAGAAAATCTGCATATATATATATATATATATATATATATATATATATATATATATATATATATATATATATATATATATATATTTTTTTTTTTTTTTTTTTTTTATATACTTTGTCGCTGTCTCCCGCGTTTGCGAGGTATATATATATATATATATATATATATATATATATATATATATATATATATATATATATATATATATATATAATGCCCTCGAACAGCATGGATTAGAACCCAGAACTTTTGTGTGGCAGCTGGGAACGCTAACCTCTCGGCGATGATCGCCCCTGAGAGGGAAATTACTTCGTTAATACCTTTCGTCTCACATCCATGAACAGCAGGGTCTAGACCGGTCAAATCCCTTCAGGCTGACATGACCAGTGGTCAGCAGTTTTACAGAACTTACTGTCACTCACATGGAGGTATAGTAACACGAATATGATAATCGATTAGTAAGGACCCTGTTAGGAATGATCATAGCCGAGTGGTTATCGTTCCCAGCTACCACGCAAAGGTTTCGGGTTCGAATTCTTGCTGTTGGAGGGCATTATATGTTCTATGAAAATGTATGTTCATATGCACCATATTCGTGTTTATATACCTCCACACATGACAGTAAGTTCAGTAAAATTGTTGACTACTGGTAATGTGAGCCTGGTGGGATTTGATCGGTCTAGATCCTACTCTTCATGGATGTGAGACGAAAGGTATTCGATTACTAGTTAACGAAATAATTTCCCTATAAGGGGCGATCATCGCCGAGCGGTTAGCGTTCCCAGCTGCTACGCAATAGGTCCGGGTTCAAATCCTTTCTTTAGGAGGGCATTATGTGTTCTATGGAAAGCTCGTTCATATGCACTATGCATGTATGTGTCTTATATATATATATATATATATATATATATATATATATATATATATATATATATATATATATATATATATATAAAGTGGGTGTAACTGTGGGCCATGTAGAGTAGAAGGGATAATATACGCTGACTGGTCTTTCTCAGGGATGAAGATCAGGGAAGTACATGATGAAAGTTTCCCGGGATGAGCGTAAGGAAATGCAACTGTAAAGTAAATAATGTGTAAATTAAAGAACCCCTGGGAGGACAGTAGTGGAAGGACGGACCTCGATGCTCTCATGTTGTTGGAGACGCTTGGCGTCGCCCGGGAGAAGTTGGTACACAAAGCAGGGCGAGTGAGGGGAGGAAGGACGCTTCCCTCTACCATTATTGGCCAGAGTGAGGAAGGGGACGAGAGGTACGCCAAGTGGTATGAGGGCTTCCCACCACTGCTGTCTGACTCCGGGTGACTGCAGGTTGAAATTAAGGGATACTCATTGTACAACGTGCTGGAATAAATATTGGTATTTAGAGGTACCTTGTTATTTTTTGGGTTGGCACTAAGATAATCCCCAGCCCCCTTACATTATGGTGGAGATGTGGGGCATATAACGGCATAAAGTATTACCAACCCAGCTTGGATATGCAGCTAAAATCACCCGGAGTTGGAAGGTAGCAGACGAGAATGAGAGAGGACGCATAGCTGCGTAGCCAGTCAGGAGGGATGGATGGTTGAGCACGGCAGAATCTAAATCAGACACGGGCGTCACGCAGCGTGCCCCGGGGACCAGGAGCCTACGCGGGAATATCCCATCTGTCCCGCATCTCCACCATAAATGTAAGGGGGCTGGGGGTTATCTGTTAGTGCAAACCCCAGACGCTAACGAGACACTTTTACATACCAATATTTATTCCAGCACCTTATACAATGTCCGCTCTTAGATATCTAAAACACTTCATTCCAATTTTTCTCCATTCAAACTGAGTCCCAACTAACTTGTCCGTCAACCCTGCTGACCCTAATAATCTTACTTTTATTCACATTTACTCTCGACTTTCTCCTTTCACTCACACTTCCAAACTCAGTCGCCAACTTCCGCAGTTTTCAATGGAATCTGCTATCAACGCTGTATCATCAGCAAACGATAACTGGCTCACTTCTCAGGCCCTCGCATCCCTAATAAGGCAAAACGGATGTTAATGTTCATTAATAGGATTGTTAGCAATAAAACTCTTAGAGTATTAGCGCAACTTTATCTTGCGTTGGTGAGATCACATTTGCATTATGCGGTACAGTTTTGGTCTCCAAACTATGCAGATGATATAGATGGTTTAGAGAGAGCACAAAGGCGAAGGACAAACATGATCCTTGGAATTAGAAACCTCACTTACATATAGAAAAGTTAAAAAGACTGAATTTACACTCACTTGAGAGGGGGAGGGCTAGAGGGGATATGATTGAAGTTTTAAATGAGTGAATGTCATCAATAAAGGTAGCATGAATAACGTTCTTAGAATGGCGCCACCAGGATAGAACAAGAAATAATATATACAGGTAAAAAAAGAATAGATTCAGGTGGGATGTGGGTTGGGGAATAAGGTAGTAGACTGATGGAGCCAACTGCCAAGTACAGTAGTGGAAGGTACGTGGGTCAGCTTGAGGTAGCTTGGAACGAAGGTTGGATGATGTGTTTATGGATTGAGGTGGTTGATGGTAGGGTGGACTGACTCACGACCTGCCTACCATGGGCCAATATGCCTCTGGCTGTGTCCTCACTTCTTATGTTCTTACACTTACTGACCACGCTTGGTGACCTTGTTTCCCTCATATGTACTGACTACAGTTGGTGACCTTTTTCTTCTCACATGTACCTACTACACTTGGTGATCATGTTCTCCTGACATTTGATGGCAACAAAGGTTTTCCCAAAACTGCCGCAAACGTACAGTTGTTCAGAGAATCTACAGATTTGATGAACAGATTTATTTTAATGTTTACTCTCTCTCTCTCTCTCTCTCTCTCTCTCTCTCTCTCTCTCTCTCTCTCTCTCTCTCTCTCTCTCTCTCTCTCCGAGACAATGATGTGAAAGATGTTGGCTTGAAACAATCCATGAAAGAGCTTGCACGTAAAAGGTTGCGTTAATGATCTTCGTTATTTGTTTCAGGTGTTGCGGGAGGTTGGCGATGAGCGGCGAGAGGTAGGTGACAAGAGTTTCCACTGCCCTTATTGTGCCTACAACACGCTCAGAAGGTATGACTTCAATCGGCACTTACGGACCCACACTGGGGAAAAGCCGTTCTCCTGCCCGTACTGCCAGCAGAAGTTTACTCAGAGTCACAATCTGAAGCTTCACGTACGCAAACACAGCCAGGAGAAGGATTACCTCTGGCCAGCCTATAGCTTCAACTTGCCTCATAAAGATACTTATACTGACGACAACCTCACACACTGACTACAACCTCACACACTGACTACAGCCTCACACACTGACTACAGCCTTACACACTGACCACAGCCTCACACACTGACCACAGCCTCACGCACTGACCACAGCCTCCCACGCAGACCACGGCCTCACGCACTAACCACAGCCTCACACACTGACGACAACCTCACACACTGACTACAACCTCACACACTGACGACAACCTCACACACTGACTACAACCTCACACACTGACTACAACCTCACACACTGACTACAACCTCACACACTGACTACAACCTCACACACTGACGACAACCTCACACACTGACTTCAACCTCACACACTGACTACAACCTCACACACTGACTACAGCCTTACACACTAACCACAGCCTCACACACTGACCAACACCCTCACACACTGACCACAGCCTCACGCACTGACCACAGCCTCACACACTGACCACAGCCTCACACACTGACTACACCGTCACACACTGAACACAGCCTCACACACTGACCACAGCCTCACACACTGACTACACCCCCACACACTGACCACAGCCTCACACACTGACCACAGCCTCACGCACTGACCACAGCCTCACACACTGACCAACACCCTCACACACTGACCACAGCCTCACACACTGACTACAACCTCACACACTGACCAACACCCTCACACACTGACCACAGCCTCACACACTGACCACAGCCTCACACACTGACCAACACCCTCACACACTGACCACAGCCTCACACACTGACTACAACCTCACAAACTGACTACACCCTCACACACTGACCACAGCCTCACACACTGACCACAGCCTCACACACTGACCACAGCTGACACCTCACACACTGACCACAGCCTCACACACTGACCACAGCCTCACACACTGACCACAGCCTCACACACTGACCACACCCTCACACACTGACCACAGTCTCACAAACTGACCACAGTCTCACAAACTGACCACAGTCTCACAAACTGACCATAGCCTCTCACACAGACCACAGCCTCCCACACAGACCACAGCCTCACACACTGACCACAGCCTCCCACAAAGACCACAGCCTCACACACTGACCACAGTCTCACAAACTGACCATAGCCTCTCACACAGACCACAGCCTCCCACACAGACCACAGCCTCACACACTGACCACAGCGTCCCACAAAGACCACAGCCTCACACAATGACCACAGCCTCCCGCACAGACCACAGCCTCACACACTGACCACAGTCTCACAAACTGACCACAGCCTCCCACACAGACCACAGCTTCACACACTGACCACAGCCTCACACACTGACCACAGCCTCACACACTGACCACAGCCTCCCACACAGATCACAGCCTCCCACACAGACCACAGCCTCACACACTGACCACAGCTTCACATACTGACCACAGCCTCACACACTGACCACAGCCTCACACACTGACTACACCCTCACACACTGACCACAGCCTCACATACTAACCACAACCTCACACACTGACTACACCCTCACACACTGACCACAGCCTCACACACTGACTACACCCTCACACACTGACCACAGCCTCACGCACTGACGACAACCTCACATACTGACCACAACCTCACACACTGACTACACCCTCACACACTGACCACAGCCTCACACACTGACCACAACCTCACACACTGACCACAGCCTCACATACTGACCACATCCTCACACACTGACTACACCCTCACACACTGACCACAGCCTCACACACTGACCACAATCTCACACATTGACCTCAGCCTCACACACTGACCACAACCTCACACATTGACCACAGCTTCACACACTGACCACAACCGCACACATTGACCAAAACCTCACACAGACCACAGCCTCTCACTTTGACCACAGCGTCCCACACTGACCACAGCCTCCCACACTGACCACAGCATTACAGTCTGACCTCCATTTCACACACTGGCCCCAACTTCACACATTGGCCGCAGCTTCACACACTGGCCACAACCTCACACACGTACAACCTCACACACCGGGCACAACTTCACAGACAGGCCACAACCTCCTGCCCTGGACAAACGTCACACTGGCCACAACCTCACAACTGGCCACAGCTTCACACACTGGCCACAATGACCACAACATCGCAACTAGCCACAGCCTCACAGACTGGCCACAGCCTCACAGACTGGCCACAGCCTCACACGGTGGCCACAGCCTCACTCTGTGGCCACAGAGATACATTGGTTTTCCGTTTTCATTATAGCAGGTCAAAGGTCAATTGATCGTGACCTTGGGTGGATGGTGGCACAAACAAGACTGACCACCAGACTGGTACATCTTTAGTTAACGAGGCCGTTATCACAATTACCAATATTTTGTATACATTCTAGATTATTCGTCCTTGTAGATGATTTATCTTTAAACACTGGTTTACTTGCAAGATGTAGGTCTGTTCCTTACAAGAAAATAATGTATGATCTGTGTAGATTATATGAATACCTTTACTGGTACATTGTGATCCTTACTGGTACATTGTGATCCTTACTGGTACATTGTGATCCTTACTGGTACATTCTGATCCTTACTGGTTCATTGTGATCCTTACTGGTACATTGTGATCCTTACTGGTACATTGTGATCCTTACTGGTACATTGTGATCCTTACTGGTACATTGTGATCCTTACTGGTACATTGTGATCCTTACTGGTACATTGTGATCCTTACTGGTACATTGTGATCCTTACTGGTACATTCTGATCCTTACTGGTACATTGTGATCCTTACTGGTACATTGTGATCCTTACTGTTACATTCTGATCCTTACTGGTACATTGTGATCCTTACTGGTACACTCTGATCCTTACTGGTACATTGTGATCCTTACTGGTACATTGTGATCCTTACTGTTACATTGTGATCCTTACTGGTACATTGTGATCCTTACTGGTACATTGTGATCCTTACTGGTACATTCTGATCCTTACTGGTACATTGTGATCCTTACTGGTACATTCTGATCCTTACTGTACATTTGATCCTTACGGTACATTGTAATCCTTACTGGTACATTGTGATCCTTACTGGTACATTGTGATCCTTACTGGTACATTGTGATCCTTACTGGTACATTGTGATCCTTACTGGTACACTCTGATCCTTACTGGTACATTGTGATCCTTACTGGTACATTGTGATCCTTACTGGTACATTGTGATCCTTACTGGTACATTGTGATCCTTACTGGTACATTGTGATCCTTACTGGTACATTGTGATCCTTACTGGTACATTGTGATCCTTACTGGTACATTGTGATCCTTACTGGTACATTGTGATCCTTACTGGTACATTGTGATCCTTACTGGTACATTGTGATCCTTACTGGTACATTGTGATCCTTACTGGTACATTGTGATCCTTACTGGTACATTGTGATCCTTACTGGTACATTGTGATCCTTACTGGTACATTGTGATCCTTACTGGTACATTGTGATCCTTACTGGTACATTGTGATCCTTACTGGTACATTGTGATCCTTACTGGTACATTGTGATCCTTACTGGTACATTGTGATCCTTACTGGTACATTGTGATCCTTACTGGTACATTGTGATCCTTACTGGTTCATTCTGATCCTTACTGGTACATTGTGATCCTTACTGGTACATTGTGATCCTTACTGGTACATTGTGATCCTTACTGGCTCATTGTGATCCTTACTGGTACATTGTGATCCTTACTGGTACATTGTGATCCTTACTGGTACATTGTGATCCTTACTGGTACATTGTGATCCTTACTGTTACATTGTGATCCTTACTGGTACATTGTGATCCTTACTGGTTCATTGTGATCCTTACTGGTACATTGTGATCCTTACTGGTACATTGTGATCCTTACTGGTACATTGTGATCCTTACTGGTACATTGTGATCCTTACTGGTACATTGTGATCCTACTATACATGTGATCCTTACTGTTCATTGTGATCCTTACTGGTACATTGTGATCCTTACTGGTACATGTGATCCTTACTGGTACATTGTGATCCTTACTGGTTCATTGTGATCCTTACTGGTACATTGTGATCCTTACTGGTACATTGTGATCCTTACTGGTACATTGTGATCCTTACTGGTACATTGTGATCCTTACTGGTACATTGTGATCCTTACTGGTACATTGTGATCCTTACTGGTACATTGCTGATCCTTACTGTTACATTGTGATCCTTACTGGTACATTGTGATCCTTACTGGTACATTGTGATCCTTACTGGTACATTGTGATCCTTACTGGTACATTGTGATCCTTACTGGTACATTCTGATCCTTACTGGTACATTGTGATCCTTACTGGTACATTGTGATCCTTACTGGTACATTGTGATCCTTACTGGTTCATTGTGATCCTTACTGGTTCATTCTGATCCTTACTGGTACATTGTGATCCTTACTGGTACATTGTGATCCTTGCTGATACATTGTGATCCTTACTGGTACATTGTGATCCTTACTGGTACATTGTGATCCTTACTGGATACATTGTGATCCTTACTGGTACATTGTGATCCTTACTGGTTCATTCTGATCCTTACTGGTTCATTGTGATCCTTACTGGTACATTGTGATCCTACTGGTCATTGGTCCTTACTGGTACATCTGTGATCCTTACTGGTACATTGTGATCCTTACTGGTACATTGTGATCCTTGCTGATACATTGTGATCCTTACTGGTACATTGTGATCCTTACTGGTACATTGTGATCCTTACTGGTTCATTCTGATCCTTACTGGTACATTGTGATCCTTACTGGTACATTGTGATCCTTACTGGAACATTGTGATCCTACTGGTACATTGTGATCCTTACTGTACATTGTGATCCTTACTGGTACATTGTGATCCTTACTGGTTCATTCTGCTCCTTACTGGTACATTGTGATCCTTACTGGTACATTGTGATCCTTACTGGTACATTCTGATCCTTACTGGTTACATTGTGATCCTTTACAGGTACACTTGTGATCCTTACTGGTTCATTTATGATCCTTACTGGTTCATTGCTGATCCTTACTGGTACATTGCTGATCCTTACTGGTACATTGTGATCCTTACTGGTACATTGTGATCCTTACTGGTACATTGTGATCCTTACTGGTACATTGTATCCTTACAGGTACATTGTGATCTTACTGGTACATTGTGATCCTTACTGGTACACTCTGATCCTTACTGGTACATTGTGATCCTTACTGGTACATTGTGATCCTTACTGGTACATTGCTGATCCTTACTGGTACATTCTGATCCTTACTGGTACATTGTAATCTTACTGGTACATTGTGATCCTTACTGGTACATTGTGATCCTTACTGGTACATTGTGATCCTTACTGGTACATTCTGATCCTTACTGGTACATTCTGATCCTTACTGGTACATTGTGATCCTTACTGGTACATTGTGATCCTTACTGGTACATTGTGATCCTTACTGTTACATTCTGATCCTTACTGGTACATTGTGATCCTTACTGGTACATTGTGATCCTTACTGGTACATTGTGATCCTTACTGGTACATTGTGATCCTTACTGGTACATTGTGATCCTTACTGGTACATTGCTGATCCTTACTGGTACATTGTGATCCTTACTGGTACATTGTGATCCTTACTGGTACATTGTGATCCTTACTGGTACATTGTGATCCTTACTGGTACATTGTGATCCTTACTGGTACATTGTGATCCTTACTGGTACATTGTGATCCTTACTGGTACATTCTGATCCTTACTGGTACATTGTGATCCTTACTGGTACATTGTGATCCTTACTGGTACATTGTGATCCTTACTGTCATTGTGATCCTTACTGGTACATTGTGATCCTTACTGGTACATTGTGATCCTTACTGGTACATTGTGATCCTTACTGGTACATTGTGATCCTTACTGGTACATTGTGATCCTTACTGGTACATTGTGATCCTTACTGGTACATTGTGATCCTTACTGGTACATTCTGATCCTTACTGGTACATTGTGATCCTTACTGGTACATTGTGATCCTTACTGGTACATTCTGATCCTTACTGGTACATTGTGATCCTTACTGGTACATTGTGATCCTTACTGGTACATTGTGATCCTTACTGGTACATTGTGATCCTTACTGGTACATTGTGATCCTTACTGGTACATTGTGATCCTTACTGGTACATTCTGATCCTTACTGGTACATTCTGATCCTTACTGGTACATTCTGATCCTTACTGGTACATTGTGATCCTTACTGGTTCATTGTGATCCTTACTGGTACATTCTGATCCTTACTGGTACATTGTGATCCTTACTGGTACATTCTGATCCTTACTGGTACATTGTGATCCTTACTGGTACATTCTGATCCTTACTGGTACATTGTGATCCTTACTGGTACATTCTGATCCTTACTGGTACATTGTGATCCTTACTGGTACATTGTGATCCTTACTGGTACACTCTGATCCTTACTGGTACATTGTAATTTTTACTGGTACATTGTGATCCTTACTGGTACATTGTGATCCTTACTGGTACATTCTGATCCTTACTGGTACATTGTGATCCTTACTGGTACATTCTGATCCTTACTGGTACATTGTGATCCTTACTGGTACATTGTGATCCTTACTGGTACATTCTGATCCTTACTGGTACATTGTGATCCTTACTGGTACATTGTGATCCTTACTGGTACATTGTGATCCTTACTGGTACATTGTGATCCTTACTGGTACATTGTGATCCTTACTGGTACATTGTGATCCTTACTGGTACATTGTGATCCTTACTGGTACATTGTGATCCTTACTGGTACATTGTGATCCTTACTGGTACATTGTGATCCTTACTGGTACATTGTGATCCTTACTGGTACATTGTGATCCTTACTGGTACATTGTGATCCTTACTGGTACATTGTGATCCTTACTGTTACATTCTGATCCTTACTGGTACATTGTAATTTTTACTGGTACATTGTGATCCTTACTGGTACATTGTGATCCTTACTGGTACATTGTGATCCTTACTGGTACATTGTGATCCTTACTGGTACACTCTGATCCTTACTGGTACATTGTAATTTTTACTGGTACATTGTGATCCTTACTGGTACATTGTGATCCTTACTGTTACATTCTGATCCTTACTGGTACACTCTGATCCTTACTGGTACATTGTAATTTTTACTGGTACACTGTGATCCTTACTGGTACATTGTGATCCTCACTGGTACATTGTGATCCTTACTGTTACATTCTGATCCTTACTGGTACACTCTGATCCTTACTGGTACATTGTAATTTTTACTGGTACATTGTGATCCTTACTGGTACATTGTGATCCTTACTGGTACATTCTGATCCTTACTGGTACATTGTGATCCTTACTGGTACATTGTGATCCTTACTGGTACATTGTGATCCTTACTGGTACATTGTGATCCTTACTGGTACATTGTGATCCTTACTGGTACATTGTGATCCTTACTGGTACATTGTGATCCTTACTGGTACATTGTGATCCTTACTGGTACATTGTGATCCTTACTGGTACATTCTGATCCTTACTGGTACAT
The DNA here is from genome assembly GCF_036320965.1 of Panulirus ornatus. NCBI lineage: Eukaryota > Metazoa > Arthropoda > Malacostraca > Decapoda > Palinuridae > Panulirus > Panulirus ornatus. Next base: position 48,715,100 of record NC_092243.1, read on the forward strand.
TGTGATCCTTACTGGTACATTGTGATCCTTGCTGATACATTGTGATCCTTACTGGTACATTGTGATCCTTACTGGTACATTGTGATCCTTACTGGTACATTGTGATCCTTACTGTTACATTCTGATCCTTACTGGTTCATTCTGATCCTTACTGGTACATTGTAATTTTTACTGGTACATTCTGATCCTTACTGGTACATTCTGATCCTTACTGGTTCATTCTGATCCTCACTAGTATATTCTCATCTTTACTGGTACATTGTGAATCTGAAAAACTGTGTGAAGATAAATATCCTCATAATAAAGAAGTTGACTTTCACTTGAACTTTTATTTCATTTCCATCACGACCGCAGCTGACCCCATCCCCTACACCAGGCGAGGAGGTCAATATGGCTGGGTGATGTGATGGTTCAGGATGAAGGTGGTAGACTGGTTCAACCATCAGATGACGATAGATAGAGCAGGGGGTTCGGTAACCCTGGCCGCACGTGCCAGAGGTGGAACGCAGGATTTTTATGTTTTTGTGGTAGTAAGAATGATAATTGAAACCTTCAGCCCTGTTTTAGTGAGAATTGCTGCTTAATACTCTGAATTTACGTATTAGAGTAAAGTCTTTCAGTTATAGGAAATGTACATTTAAATTGTATCATATCGCATGATACAATTTGGAAGAAAAAAGAAAGTAAATTGGTCGGTGTTGTAAGGTCTGAGGGTAAGAGTGGCCACCAAATAGCAAGACGTGTGCCAGTCCCAGTGTCAGACATTTATATGAGTCCCTCTCGTGTCTTCAGCCGAGCCCTGACAATGCCGGTGTCTTTAGCCAAACCTTGGTAGATCCAGCCAAAGTCTTTAGCCAAACCCTGGTAGGTCCAGCCAGGGTCTTTAGCCAAACCCCAGCTTCGAAATACTGTTTGGGGGTCATTAAGGCCTGTAATTAATGATTATGATTTAATAAGATTGTGTCATTTATTAAGATAGTTTTCAAAATAAAACCATTTTTGGGCTAAAAGTACCCTGAAAATGCTTGCAGATTTTCGTATTTTCCGAGGTGACGATATTTCTTTGAAAACTTCATTATAAGGACTATTTTTCATACTGAATACGAATCAGAGACTGAAATTATGATTATGATTTTAAAAGATTGCCATTTATTGGGATCATATTAACCGCGTATATATCGGCCAAGTGAAGCATTATTACATATATTCCATGGTTATCTCAAATGAAGACGACCATACAGTATGTTAATCCCAGATTTGTATTGAACATGAAAAATAATACTTGTAATGAGGTTTTGAAGAAAATCTATTTTTCTGAGAAAAATACCAAAAATTACTCATGATTATTTCAAGTATAAAAGTGTTTGAATAGGGTATGTTTCAATTTTAATTTTTTTTTATTTTGAGCTGAAAAATACCCTGAACTGTTACCTGCAATTTTTCGTATTTTTTTTTTTTTTTGAGAAAAATAGATTTTGTTCAAAACCTCATTATAAGGAGTCTTTTTCATGCTGAGTACAAATCTGGGGTTAAGATGTCGTTTGGTTGTATTTATAACCTTTAGATAAGCTGTTAAATGACATTTTTACAACATTATCTCATCGTTTCCATTATATTTACTGGTTATGTATCGGTAACTGAGAACTTTATGATATATTTTTTCAAATATTATTCCAAGTATAGACATTTTAGAATGAAAAGTTTTTTGAGCTGAAAAATGTCCTGTAATTTTTGTATTTCTGAAAAATTTATTTCCTTCAACTCCACATTACGATTATTTTTCATGCTCAGTACAACTATGGGATTAGAATATCGTTTGTTCGTCTTTATGACCTTTCATTAAGCAGTTAAATAATATTTTTAAAGCATTATCTGATCATTTACATTGTATTAATGGTTATCTACCGGTATCTGAGAGTATTTTGATAAATTTTCCATTTTAGAAATAAAATGATTTTTGATCTGAAAATTTCTCTGAAATATTACCTACAATTTCTCGTAATATATTTCATTTAAAACCTTGTTATAAGTAAGGATTATTTTCATGCTCAATACAAATCTGGGGTTAAGATATAGTTTAGTCGTTTTTATGACCTTTAATTAAGTTGTTAAATGAAAGCATTTTGAAAGTATTATCTGATTATTTGCAATGTATTTACTGGGTATCTGTGGTTAACTGAGAGCATTACGATATATTTTCCAAGATTATTTCAAGCTTAGAAATTATACAATATGCCAAGTTTCTATTTTGAAATTTTTTTTTTTTTTAACTGAAAAACACCTTGAACTATTACCTGCAATTTTTCGTATTTTCTTCAGAAAAATAGATTTCCTTTAAAACCTCATTATAAGGAGTATTTTTCATGCTCAATACAAATCGTTGGTTTGAATATAGTTTAGTCGTTTATATGACTTTTGATTAAGTAATTAAAGGAAGTCATTTTTAATGTATTATCGTATCACTCTTCTTTTCTAGTTATCTATCGGAAATTGCGAGTCTTTTGATATATTTTCCAAGATTATTTAAAGCAGAGAAGTGATTGAATATGCTAAGTTTCAATTTTGAAATGAAAAGACTTTTGCGATGAAAAATATCTGCAATTTTTCGCATTTTCGTCGGAAAATTAGATTTTTTAAAAACCTTATTATAAGGAATGTTTTCATGCTAAATACAAATCTGGGGTTAAAATATAGTTTAGTCGTCTTTATGATCGTTAATTAAGTTATTAAATGTAGACATTTTTATTGTATCATCTGACGTCTTTTCTGGGTATCTATCGATAACTGAGAGCATTATGGTATATTTGCCAAGATAGTTTTAGGCATACAAGTGATTCAATATGCTAAGATTCAATTTTGAAAAAAAAAAGTTTTTTGAGCTGAAAAATACCCTGAACAATTACCTGCAATTTTTCATATTTTCGTCTGAAAAATAGATTTTCTCTAAATCCTCATTATATGGATATTTTTCATGGTCAATACAAATATGCGGTTAAGATATGGTTTAGTCGTTTTTATGACCTTAAATTTAGTTGTTGAATGAAGACGTCTTTAAAGTATTATCTGATCATTTACAATTTATTTATTGGGTATCTATAGGTAACTGAGAGCATTACGGTATATTTTCAAAGATTATGTCAAGCATGAAAATAATTGAATATGCTAAATGTCAATTTTCAAATGAAAAGTTTTCTAAGGTGAAAAATATCCAGAACTATTACCTGTAGTCTTTTGTACTGTGCTAAAAAATATAGATTTTCTTTAAAACCTCATTATAAAGAATATTTTTCATGCCCAATACAAAGCTGGGGTTAAGATATAGTTTAGTTGGCTGTATGATCTTTAATTAAGTTGTTAAATTGATATTTTTATTGCAATATCCGACCTCTTGTCTTTTCTGGGCATCTCTTGGTAACCTAGTGCATTATGATATATTTTGTGGATTATTTCAAGCATGAAAGTGTTTGAATATTTTAAGTTTCAGTTTGGAGATGAAATGTATTTTGAGCTGAAAAATAACTTGCAGTTTTCCGTATTTTCGTCAGAAAATTAGCTTTCCTTTAAAACCTCATTATAGGGAGTGTTTTTCATGCTGAATACAAATCTATGGATAAAATATAGATATGACCTCTAATTAAGTTGTTAAATTTAGACATTTTTAATGTATTATCTCACCATCTGTCTTTTCTTGGTATCTATCGGTAACTGAAAGCATTATGATATATTTTCCATGATTATTTTAAACACAGAAGGGATTCAGTATGCTAAGTTTCAATTTTGAAATTGATAGTTTTTGAGCTGGAAAATACCTGCAATTTTTTATACTTCCCTCATAAAAATAGATTTCATTTAAAACCTCAATTTATCCTTGGGGATAGGGGAGAAAGAATACTTCCCCCGCATTCCTCACGTGTTGGAGAAGGCGACTAAGGGGGACGGGAGCGGAAGGCTAGAAACCCTCCCCTCCTTGTATTTGAACTTTCTAAAAGGGGAAACAGAAGAAGGAGTCACGCGGGGAGTGCTCATCCTCCTCGAAGGCTCAGAGTGGTGTGTCTAAATGTGTGTGGATGTAACCAAGATGAGAAAAAATGAGAGATAGGTAGTATGTTTGAGGAAAGGAACCTGGATGTTTTGGCTCTGAGTGAAACGAAGCTCAAGGGTAAAGGGGAAGAGTGGTTTGGGAATGTCTTGGGAGTAAAGTCAGAGGTTAGTGAGAGGACAAGAGCAAGGGAAGGAGTAGCGCTACTCCTGAAACAGGAGTGGTGGGAGTATGTGATACAGTGTAAGAAAGTAAACTCTAGATTGATATGGGTAAAACTGAAAGTGGATGGAGAGAGATGGGTGATTATTGGTGCATATGCACCTGGGCATGAGAAGAAAGATCATGAGAGGCAAGTGCTTTGGGAGCAGCTGAGTGAGTATGTTAGTAGTTTTGATGCACGAGACCGGGTTATAGTGATGGGTGATTTGAATGCATAGGTGAGTAATGTGGCAGTTGAGGGAATAATAAGTATACATGGGGTGTTCAGTGTTGTAAATGGAAATGGTGAAGAGCTTGTAGATTTATGTGCTGAAAAAGGACTGGTGATTAGGAATATCTGGTTTAAAAAGAGAGATATGCATAAGTGTACGTATGTAGTAGGAGAGATGGCCAAAGAGCGTTATTGGATTACGTGTTAATTGATAGGCGTGCGAAAAAGAGACTTTTGGATGTTAATGTGCTGAGAGGTGCAACTGGAGGGATGTCTGATCATTATCTTGTAGAGGCGAAGGTGAAGATTTGTAGAGGTTTTCAGGAGGGAAGAGAGAATGTTGGGGTGACGAGAGTGGTGAGAGTAAGTGAGCTTGGGAAGGAGACTTGTGTGAGGAAGTACCAGGAGAGACTGAGTACAGAATGGCAAAAGGTGAAAACAAAGGACGTAAGGGGAGTGTGGGAATAATGGGATATATTTAGGGAAGCATTGATGGCTTGTGCAAAAGATGCTTGTGGCATGAGAAGCGTGGGAGGTGGGCAGATTAGAAAGGGTAGTGAGAGGTGGGATGAAGAAGTAAGATTATTAGTGAAAGAGAAGAGAGAGGCATTTTGACGATTTTTGTAGGGAAATAATGCAAATGAGTGGGAGATGTATAAAAGAAAGAGGCAGGAGGTCAAGAGAAAAGTGCAAGAGGTGAAAAAGAGGGCAAATGAGAGTTGGGGTGAGAGAGTATCATTGAATTTTAGGGAGAATAAAAAGATGTTTTGGAAGGAGGTAAATAAAGTGCGTAAGACAAGAGAACAAATGGGAACATCATTGAAGGGGGCTAATGGGGAGGTGATAAAATGTAGTGGTGATGTGGGAAGGAGATGGAGTGAGTATTTTGAAGGTTTGTTGAATGTGTTTGATGATAGAGTGGGAGATATAGGGTGTTTTGGTCGAGGTGGTGTGCAAAGTGAGAGGGTTAAGGAGAATGATTTGGTAAACAGGGAAGAGGTAGTAAAAGCTTTGCGGAGGACGAGAGCCGGCAAGGCAGCGGGTTTGGATGGTATTGCAGTGGAATTTATTTGAAAAGAAGGTGATTGTGTTGTTGACTGGTTAGTAAGGTTATTCAGTGTATGTATGACTCATGGTGAGGTGCCTGAGGATTGGCGGAATGCTTGCATAGTGCCGTTGTACAAAGGCAAAGGGGATAAGAGTGAGTGCTCGAATTACAGAGGTATAAGTTTGAGTATTCATGGGAAATTATATGGGAGGGTGTTGATTGAGAGGGTGAAGGCATGTACAGAGCATCAGATTGGGGAAGAGCAGTGTGGTTTCAGAAGTGGTAGAGGATGTGTGGATCAGGTGTTTGCTTTGAAAAATGTATGTGAGAAATACTTAGAAAAGCAAATGGATTCGTATGTAGCGTTTATGTATCTGGAGAAGGCATATTAAGAATATATGGTGTCGGAGGTAAGTTGTTAGAAGCAGTGAAAAGTTTTTATCGAGGATGTAAGGCATGTTAACGTGAAGGAAGAGAGGAAAGTGATTGGTTCTCAGTGAATGTTGGTTTGCGGTAGGGGTGCGTGATGTCTCCATGGTTGCTGAATTTGTTAATGGATTGAGTTGTTAGGGAGGTGAATGCAAGAGTTTTGGAAAGAGGGGCAAGTATGCAGTGTGTTGTGGATGAGAGAGCTTGGGAAGTGAGCCAGTTGCTGTTCGCTGATGATACAGCGCTCATGGCTGATTCGAGTGAGAAACTGCAGAAGCTGGTGACTGAGTTTGGTAAAGTGTGTGAAAGAAGAAAGCTGAGAGTAAATGTGAATAAGAGCAAGGTAATTATTAGGTACAGTAGGATTGAGGGACAAGTCAATTGGGAGGTAAGTTTGAATGGAGAAAAAGTGGAGGAAGTGAAGTGTTTTAGATATCTGGGAGTGGATTTGGCAGCGGATGGAACCATTGAAGCTGAAGTGAATCATAGGGTGGGGGAGGGGGTGAAAGTTCTGGGAGCGTTGAAAAATGTGTGGAAGTCGAGAACGTTATCTTGGAAAGCAAAAATGGGTATGTTTGAAGGAATAGTGGTTCCAACAATATTATATGGTTGCAAGGCGTAGGCTGTAGACAGAGTTATGCGGAGGAGGGTGGATGTGCTGGAAATGAGATGTTTGAGAACAATATGTGGTGTCAGGTGGTTTGATCGAGTAAGTAATGAAAGGGTAAGAGAGATGTGTGGTAATAAAAAGAATGTGATTGAGAGAGCAGAAGAGGGTGTTTTGAAATGGTTTCGTCACATGGAGAGAATGAATGAGGAAAGATTGACCAAGAGGATATATGTGTCAGAGGTGGAGGGAACGAGGAGAAGTGGGAGACCAAATTGGAGATGGAAAGATGGAGTGAAAAAGATTTTGAATGATCGGGGCGTGCAAGGAATAGAGTGAATTGGAACGATGTGGTATACCGGGGTCGACGTGCTGTCAATGGATTGAGCCAGGGCATGTGAAGCGTCTAGGGTAAACCATGGAAAGTTCATTGGGGCCTGGATGTGGAAAGGGAGGTGTGGTTTCGGTGCATTATACATGACAGATATAGACTGAGTGTGAACGAATGAGGCCTTTGTTGTCTTTTCCTAGCGATACCTTGCACACATGCGGGGGGAGGGAGTTGTTACTTCATGTGTGGCGGGGTGGCGACGAGAATGAATAAGTGCAGCCAGTATGAATTATGTACATGTGTATATATGTATATGTTTGTATGTATATATATATATATATATATATATATATATATATATATATATATATATATATATATATATATATATATATTATCCCTGGGGATAGGGGATTAAGAATACTTCCCACGTATTCCCTGCGTGTCGTAGAAGGCGAATAAAAGGGGAGGGAGCGGGGGGCTGGAAATCCTCCCCTCTCGTTTTTTTTTTTCATTTTCCAAAAGAAGGAACAGAGGGGGCCAGGTGAGGATATTCCAAAAAAGGCCCAGTCCTCTGTTCTTAACGCTACCTCGCTAACGCGGGAAATGGCGAATAGTTTAAAAGAAAAGAAAGAAATATATATATATATATATATATATATATATATATATATATATATATATATATATATATATATATATATATATATATACGTTGAGATGTATAGGTATGTATATGTGCGTATGTGGTCGTGTATGTATATACATGTGTATGTGGGTGGGTTGGGCCATTCTTTCGTCTGTTTCCTTGCGCTACCTCGCTATCGCGGGAGACAGCGACAAAGTATTATAAATGAATAAATATATTTAAACCCCATTACAAGGAATATTTTCATGCTCAATACAAATCTGGGGTTAGAATATAGTTTAGTCATATTCATAGCCTTTAATCAAGACATTTTTAATGTATTATGGGTATCTATCGGTAACTGCGAGTGTTATGATATATTTTCCAAGATTATTTCAAGCATAGAAGTGATTCAATATGCTAAGTTTCAATATTGAAATAGAAAGTGTTTTGAGCAGGAAAATACCCTGAACTATTACTTCGTGAGAAAAATAGATTTCCTTTAAAATCTCATTATAAGGAATATTTTTCTTGCTTAATAGAAATCTGGTATGTAGTTTATTCGTCTTTATGACCTTTATTTAAGCTGTTAAATGAAGATACTTTTAGAGTATTATCTGTTTATTTGCAATTTATTTACTAAGTATGTATTGGTAACTAAGAGGATTACAATATATTTTCCGAGACTATATCAAGCATAGAAATGATTGTATATGCTACGTTTCAATTTGGAATTAGATAGTTATTTGAGCTGAAAAACACCCTGAACTATTATTTGCAGTTTTTCGTATTTTCTTAAAAAGAATAGATTTCCTTTAAAACCTCATTATAAGGGGTATTTTTCATGCTCAATACAAATCTGAGTTTAAAATATAGTTAAGTCGTCTTTATGACCTTGAATTAAGTTGTTAAATATAGACATTTTTAATGTATTATCTGACCATTTGTCTTTCATCGGTATCTATCGGTAACTGAGAGCATTATGATATCTTTTCCAAGATTATTTCAAGCACAGAAGTGATTCAACTTTCTAAGTTCTAATTTTGAAATATAAAGTTTTTTGAGCTGAAAAACACTTGCAATTTTTCGTACTTTCCTCAAAAAAAAAAATAGATTTCATTTAAAACTTTATCATACGGAGTATCTTTTATGCTCAATCCAAATTTGGGATTGAAATATAGTTTAGTCGTCTTTATGATCTTTAATTAACTTATTAAATGATGACATTTATAATGTATTATCTTACCACTAGTCATTTTTTAGTATCTATCGGTAACTGCGTTTCTTATGATAAATTTTCCAAGATTATTTCAAGCTTAAAAGTGATTGAATATGCTAAGTTTCAATTTTGAAATAAAAAGTTTTTTGAGCCGAAAAATACCCAGAACTAGTACCTGCAATTTTTTGTATTTTCTTCAGAAAAATAGTTTTCCTTTAAAACCTCATTTTAAGGAGTATTTTTCTTGCTCAATACAAATCTGGTATTAGAATATAGTTTAGTCGTCTTTATGACCTTTGATTAACCTGTTAAATGAAGATATATTTAAGGTATCAGATTATCTAAAATTTATTTACTGGGTATGTATCGGTAACTGAGAGTATTACGACATATTTTCCGAGACTATATCAAGCATAGAAATGATTGAAAACTACGTTTTATTATTGAAATAAAAAGTTATTTGAGGTTAAAAACACCCTGAACCATTACCTGCAATTTTTCTTGTTTTCCTCAGAAAAATAGATTTTCTTTAAAACAACATTTATTATAAGAAGTATTTTTCATGCTGAATACAAATCTGGAATTTAAATATAGTTTAGTTGTTCTTATGATCTTTAATTAAGTTGTGTAATGAAGACATTTTTAAAGTGATATCTGATCATTTGCAATATATTCATTTTTCGTATTTTCGTTAGAAAATTAGATTTCCTTTAGAACCTTATTATAAGGAATGTTTTTCGTGTTTAATACAAATCTGGGGTTAAAATATAGTTTAGTCGTCTTTATGATCGTTAATTAAGTTATTAAATGTAGACATTTTTATTGTATCATCTGACGTCTTGTCTTTTCTGGGTATCTATCGATAACTGAGAGCATTATGGTATATTTGCCAAGATAGTTTTAAGCATACAAGTGAATAAATATGCAAAGATTCAATTTTGAAATGAAAAGTTTTTTCATCTGAAACTTGCAATTTTTCGTATTTTCATGAAAAAAATAATTTCCTTTAAAACTTCATTATAAGGAGTATTTTTTCTTGCTCAATAAAAATCTGTTATTAGAATATACTTTATTCGTCTTTTTTATCTTTGATTAAGCTGTTAAATGAAAATATTTTTAAAGTATCATCTGATTATTTGCAATTTATTTACTGGGTATCTATCGGTAACTAATAGCATTACGATATATTATCCGAGACTACATCAAGCATGGGAATGATTGAAAACTAGGTTTCAAATTTGAAATAGAAAGTTATTTGAACTGAAAAACACCCTAAAATATTACTTGCAATTTTTGGTATTTTCCTCAGAAAAAATATATTTCCTCTAAAACTTTATTTTGGGGAGTATTTTTCATGCTAAATACAAATCTGGGGTTAAGATATAGTTCATGCATTTTTATGACCTTTAATTAAGTTGTTAAATGAAAACATTTTTAAGGTATTATCTGATCATTTGCAATGTATTTACTGGGGTCTATATGTAAATGAGACATTATGATATATTTTCCAAGATTATTTCAGGCATAGAAATAATTGAATATGCTAAATTTCAACTTTGAAGTAAAAAGTTTTTAGAGCTAGAAATTCCCTGCAAAATTTTCTTATTTTCCTCAGAAAAATAGATTTTCTTTAAAACCTCATTATAAGGAGTATTAATCATGCTGAATACAAATCTGGGGTTAAAAGATAGTTTAGTCATCTTTATGACCTTTAATTGATTTATTGAATAAAATCATTTTCAATGTATTATCAGAGCATTTGTCTTTTCTGCGTATCTATCGGTAACTGGGAGCATTATGGTATATTTTCTACGATTATTTCTAGCATAGTATTACCTGCAATTATTTCTAGCATAGTATTACCTAAAATTTTTTGTATTTCCCTCAGAAAATAGATTTCTTTCAAAAGCTCATTGTAAGGAGTATCTTTCATGCTCAGTATAAATCTGGGTTTAGAATATAGTTTCGTCGTCTTTATGACCTTTAATTAAGATGCTAAATGTAGATATTTCTAATGTATTATCTCACCATTTATCTTTTCTGGATATCTATCGATAGATGAGAGAATTATGGTATATTTTCCAAGATTATTTCAAACGTGAAAGGGATTCAATATGCTAAGTTTCAATCTTGAAATAAAAAGTTTTTTGAGCTGAAAAATAGCTGCAATTTTTCGTACTTTCCTCAGAAAAATAGATTCCATTTAAAGCCTCATTATAAGGAGTATTTTTCATGCGTAATACAAATCTGGGATTAGAATATAGATAGTCGTCTCTATGACATTCAATTAAGTTATGAAATCAAGACATCTTTAATGTATTATCTGACCACTAGTGTTTTATGGGTATCTATCGGTAACTGCGAGCCTTATGATATGTTTTCCAGATTATTTCAAATGATTAAAAATTCTGAATTTCAATTTTGAAATAAAATAGTTTTTGAGCTGAAAAATATCCTGAACCATTCCCTGGCATTTTTCGTATTTTCTTCAGAAAAATAGATTTCCTTTAAAACCTCATTATAAGAAGTATTTTATTTGCTCAATACAAATCTGGTATTAGAATATAGTTTAGTGGTCTTTATGACCTTTAATTAAGCTGTTAAATGAAGATTTTTAAAGTATCAAATTATTTGTAATTTATTTACTGGGTATCTATCGGTAACTGAGAGTATTACGACACATGTTCCTAGACTAAATCAAGCATAGAAATGATTGAAAACCACTTTCAGTTTTGAAATAGGAAGCTATTTGAGCTGAAAAACACCCTGAACTATTACTTGCAATTTTTGATTTCTTTAGAAACATGGATATTCTCTAAAACCTCATTATAAGGAGTATTTTTCATGCTGGATACAAATCTGTGGTTAAAATATAGTTTAATCGTTTTTATGATTAATTAAGTTGATAAATGAAGACATTTTTAAATTTCATCTGATCATTTGCAGTGTATTTACTGGGCATCTATAGGTAAATGAGAGCATTACGATATATGTTCCAAGATGATTTCAAGCATAGAAGTGATTGAATATGCTAAGTTTTAATTTTGAAATAAGAATTTTTTGTGCTGAAAAATTCCATGAAGTATTACCTGCAAATTTTTGTATTTTCCTCAGAAAAATAGATTTTCTCTAAGAGTTCATTGTAAGGAGTATTTTTCATGCTGAATACATTGCTGGGGCTAGAATATAGTGTAGTCGTCTTTATGACCTTTGATTGATCTATTAAATGAAGTCATTTTAATGTATTATCTAACCACTTGTCTTTTATGTGTATCTATCGGTAACTGCGAGTCTTATGATATATTTTCCAAGATTATTTTAAGCGTAGAAGTGATTGAATATGCAAAGTTTCAATTTTGAAATGAAAATATTTTTGAGATGAAAAATACCCTGCAATTTTTCATATTTTATTCAGAAAAATAGATTTCCTTCAAAACCTCATTATAAGGAATATTTTTCATGCTTAATACAAATATGGGTTTAGAATATAGTTTAGTCGTCTTTATGACCTTTGGTTAAGTTATTAAATGAAGACATTATTAATGTATTATCTGACAACTAGTGTTTTCTGGGTATGTATCGGTAACTGCGTGTCCGATATATTTTCCAAGATTATTTCCACTAGTGATTGAATATGTTAAGTTTCAATTTTGAAAGAATTTTTTTTTTCAGCTGAAAAATACCCTGAACTATTTCTTGCAATTTTTCGCATTTTCTTCAGAAAAATTGATTTCATTTAAAACTTCATTACAAGGAGGATTTTCCTTGGTCAATAAAAGTCTTTTATTAAGATATACTTTACTCGTCTTTTTGACCTTTAATTAAGCTGTTAAATGAATTTTTTTTAAAGTATCATCTGATTAATTGCAATTTATTTACTGGGTATGTATCGGTAACTAAGAGCATTACGATATATTTTCCGAGACTATATCAAACATAGAAATGATAACCAGAACAGAGAAATGGTCAGATAATTCATTAAAAATGTCTACATTTAACAACTTAATTATAGGTCATAAAGACTACTAAACTATATTTTAATTCCAGATTTGTATTGAGCATGAAAAATAATCCTTATAATGAGGTTTTAAAGGAAATATATTTTTCTGAGGAAAATACGAAAAATTACAAGTAATATTTCAGGGTGTTTTACAGCTCAAATGACTTCTTATTTTAAAATTGAAACGTAGTTTTCAATAATTTCTGTGCTTGATATGGTCATGGAAAATATAATGCTCACAGTTACCGATAGATACCCAGTAAATGAATTGCAAATAATTAGATAATACTTTACAAATATCTTCATTTAACAGATTAATTAAAGGGCATAAAGACGACTAAACTATATTCTAATACCAGATTTGTATTGCACAAGAAAAATACTCCTTATAATGAGGTTTTAAAGGAAATCTATTTTTCTGAAGAAAATACGAAAAATTACAGGTAATAATAGTTAGCTCAAAAAACTTTATATTTCAAAATTGAAACTTAGCATATGTGCTTGAAATAATCTTGAATAATATATCATAAGACTCGCAGTGACCGATAGATACCGAGATAAGACTAGCGGTCAGATAATACATTAAAAATATCTTCATTTAACAACTTAATTAAAAGTCATAAAGACGACTGATCATATTTTACCCCAAATTTTTATTGAGCGTGAAAAATCTTATAATGAGGTTTTAAATGAAATCTATTTTTCTAAGGAAAGTATGAAAAAATTGCAGGTATTTTTCAGCTCAAAAAAAAAATTTATTTCAAAATTGAAACTGAGCATATTCAGTCACTTCTATGCTTAAAATAATCTTGGAAAATATATCGTAATGCTCTCAGTTACCAATAGATACCTAGAGAAGACAAATGGTCAGATAATACATTAAAAATGTCTACATTTAACAACTTAAAGGTCACAAAGAAGACTATATTCTAATGCCAGATTTGTATTGAGCAAGAAAGATACTCCTTAAAATGAGGTGTTAAATGAAATCTATTTTTATGAAGAAAAGAAAAAAAATGCATGTAATAGTTCAGGGTATTTTTCAGATCAAAAAAGTTTTTTATTTCAAAATTGAAACTTAGCATATTTGATTACTTCTATGCTTGAAACAATCGTGGGAAATATATCATAAGACTCAGTTACCGATAGATACCCAGAAATGACTAGTGGTGACATAATACATTAAAAATGTCTTCAATTAACAACATAAAAGTCATAAAGACGACCGATCTATATTTAAACCCCAGATTTGTATTTAGCATGAAAGATACTCCTGATGATGAGGTTTTAAAGGAAATCTATTTTTCTGAATGAAATACCAAAAATTGCAGGTAATAATTGAGGGGATTTTTCAATTAAAAAAAAAAATTGTTTAGAGATTGAAACTTAGTATATTCAATCACTTCTATGCTTGAAATATTCTTGGAAAACATATCATAATGCTCTCAGTTACCGATAGATACCCAGAACAGAAAAATGGTCAGATTATACATTAGAAATGTCTACATTTAACAACTTGATCAAAGGTCATAAAGACGACTAAACTATATTTTAACGACAGATTTGTATTGAGCATGAAAAATACTCCTTATAATGAGGTTATAAAGGTAATTTATTTTTCTGAAGAAAATACGAAAAATTGCTGGTGATACTTAAGGGTGTTTTTTAGCACAAAAATTGTTTCATTTCAAAATTGAAACTGAGCATATTCAATCACTTCTATGCCTGAAATAATCTTGGGAAATATACCATAATGTTTTAATTACCAGTAGATACCAGAAAAGACTAGTGGTCAGATAATACATTAAAAAATGACTTCGTTCAATAAATCATATAAAGATAATAAAGACGACTAAGCTATATTATAACCCCAGATTTGTATTCAGCATGAAAAATACTCCTAATAATGATGTTTTCCTCAGAAAAATAGATTTTCTTGAAAACCTCATCATAAGGAGTAATTTTCATGATGAATACAAATTTGGGGTTATCATATAGTTTAGTCGTCTTTATGACCTTTGATTTACTAACTGAAGTCATTTTTAATGTGTTATCTGACCACTTGTCTTTTTTGGTATCTATCGGTAACTAAGAGCATTATGGTATATTTTCCAAAAAATTGCAGGGAATTATTGAGCTCAAAAATTGCAGCTAATATATTAGTTCAGGGAATTATTGAGCTCAAAAAACTTTATATTTCAAAATAGAAACTTATCACATTCAATCACTTCTATGCTTGAAATAATCTTGGGAAATATATCATAATGCTCTCAGTTACCTATAAATACCCATTAAATACATTAGAGAATTACTTGAAAATGTCTTTCTTTAACAACATAAAAGTCATAAAAACAACTAAACTATATTTTAACCCCAAATTTGTATTGAGCATGAAAAGTACTACTTATTAGGAGGAAATCTATTTTTCTAAAGAAAATACGTAAAATTGCAAGTAATATTTCAGGTTTTTTTTCAGCTCAAATAACTTTTATTTCAAATCAAAACGTAGCATATTCAATCATATACTGTGCGTGATATAGTGTCGGAAAATATATCGTAATGCTCTCAGTTACCCAGTAAATAAATTGCAAACAATCAGATAATACCTTTTAAATTTCTTCATTTAACAGCTTAATTAAAGGTTATTAAGACAACTTGAATATATTCTAATACAAGATTTGCATTGAGCAAGAAAAATACTCCTTATAATGAGGTTTAGATGGAAATCTATTTTTCTGAAGAAAATACGAAAATACGATATATTTTCAGGGTATTTTTCAGCTCAAAAAACTTTTCATCTCAAAATTGAAGCTTAGCATATTCAATCACTTCTGTTCTTGAAATAATCTTGGAAAATATATCATAAGACTCTTAATTACCAATAGATACCTAAAATAGGCAAGTGGTCAGATAATACATTAAAAATGTTTACATTTGATAACTTAATTTCAGGTCATGAATACGACTAAACTATATTCAAACCAACGATTTGTATTGAGCATGAACAATACTTTTTATAATGAGGTTTTAAAGGAAATCTATTTTTCTGAAGGGTATTTTTCACATAAAAAAAATCTTTATTTCAAAATTGAAACTTAGCATATTCAATCACTTCTATGCTTGAAATAATCATGAAAAATATGTCATAATGCTGTCAGTTACCGATAGATATCAAAAAAGACACGTGGTCAAATGATACATTAAAAATTCTACATTTAACAACGAAATTAATGGTCATAAAGACGACTAAACAATATTTTACCCCAGATTTGTATTGAACATTGCAAAGACTCCTTGTAATGAGGTTTTAAAGGAAATCTATTTTTGTGAGGAAAAAACGAAAAATTGCAGGTATTTTTTTTTTTTTTTTTAGCCAAAAAACTTTTCATTTCAATATTGAAACTTAGCGTATTCAATCACTTGTGTGTTTGAAATACTCTTGGAAAATATATCGTAATGCTCTCAGTTACTTATAGATACCCAGTAAATACATTGCAAATGATCTGATGATACTTTAAAAATGTCTTCATTTGACAACTTAAAGGTTATAAAAACGACTAAACTATATTTTGGCTCCAGATTTGTTTTTAGCATGAAAAAATACTCCTAATGAAATTTTAAAGGAAATTTATTTCACTGACGACAATACGAAAAATTGCAGGTAATAGTTCAAGGTACTTTTCAGCTCAAAAAACTTTTTATTTGAAAATTGAAGCTTAGCTTATTTAATCTCTTCTATACTTGAAATAATCTTGGAAAGGATATCACAAGATTCAGTTACCGATACATACCCAGAAAAGACAAGTGATCAGAAGATACATTACAAACGTCTTCATTTAATAACTTATAGGGAGGTTTTAAAGGAAATCTATGTTTCTGAGGAAAATACGGAACATGATATATTTACCAAGATTATTTCAATTATAGAAGTGATTGAATAATCTAAGTTTCAATTTTCAAATGAAAAGTGTTTTGAGCTGAAAAATGCCCTGAACTATTTCCTGCAATTTTTCATATTTTCTTCTGAAAAATAGATTTCCTTTAAAACCTCATTATAAGGAGTATTTTTCGTGCTCAATACAAATCGTTGGTTTGAATATAATCTAGTTGACTATATTACCTTAAATTAATTTATTATATAAAGACATTTTAATATATTATCTGACCACTTGTCTTTTCTGGGTATTAATGGGTAACTGCGAGTAGTATGATATATTTTCCAAGATTATTTCAAGCATAGAAGTGATTGAATATGCTAAGTTTCAATTATGAAGTAAAATATTTTTTGAGCTTAAAAATTCATGAAAATTTTAAATTTATCGTATTTTCCTCGGAAAGATAGTTCTCCTTTAAAACCTCATTATAAGGAGTATTTTTCATGCTCAATACAAATCTGGGCTTAACATATAGTTTTTTATGCTGTAAAATACCTGCAATTTTTCGTATTTCCCTCATAAAAACAGATTTCATTTAGAACCTCATTATAAGGAGTATCTCAATAAAATTCTGGGGTTGAAATATAGTTTAGTCGTCTTTATGACCTTTAATTAAGTTACTGAATTAAGACATTTTTTATGTATTATCTGGCCACTAGCCTTTTCTGAGTATCTATCGGTAACTGCGAGTCTTTTGATATATTTTCCAAGGTTATTTCTGGCATAGAAGCGATTGAATATGCTAAGTTTCAATTTTGATATAAAAAGTTTTTCGAGCTGAAAAATACCCTGAACTATTCCCTGTGATATTTCGTATTTTCTTCAGAAAAATAGTTTCCTTTAAAACCTCATTATAAGGAGCATTTTTCTTGCTCAATGTAAATCTGTTATTAGAATATGGTTTAGTCGTCTTTATTACCGTTCATTAAGCACTTAAATGAAGATATTTTTAAAACATTATCTGATTATTTGCAAATTATTTACTGGGTATCCATCGGTAACTGATAGCATTACGATATATTGTCCGAGACTATATCAAGCATGGGAATGATTGAAAACTACGTTTCAATTTTAAAATAAAAAGTTATTTGAGCTGAAAAATACCCTGAAATATTACTTGCAATTTTTCGTATTTTCCTCAGTTAAAATAGATTTCCTTTAAAACCTCATTATAAGGAGTATTTTTCATGCTGAATAAAAATCTGGGATTGAAATATAGTTTAGTCGTTTTTATGACCTTTAATTAAGTCGTTAAATGATGACATTTTCAAAGTATTATATGATCGTTTGCAAATTATTTAATGGGTATCCATCGGTAACTGAGCGCATTACGATACATTTTCCAAGATTATTTCAAGGCTAGAAGTGATTGAGTATGCTAAGTTTCAATTTTGAAATAAAAAGTTTTTTGAGCTGAAAAATACCCTGAACTATTACCTGCAATTTTTCGTATTTTCGTCAGAAAAATAGATTTTCTTTAAAACCTCATTATAAGGAGTATTTTTCATGCTGAATAAAAATCTGGGGTTGAAATATAGTTTAGTCGTTTTTATGACCTTTAATTAAGTCGTTAAATGATGACATTTTCAAAGTATTATATGATCGTTTGCAAATTATTTAATGGGTATCCATCGGTAACTGAGCGCATTACGATACATTTTCCAAGATTATTTCAAGGCTAGAAGTGATTGAGTATGCTAAGTTTCAATTTTGAAATAAAAAGTTTTTTGAGCTGAAAAATACCCTGAACTATTACTTGCAATTTTTCGTATTTTCGTCAGAAAAATAGATTTTCTTTAAAACCTCATTATAAGGAGTATTTTTCATGCTGAATAAAAATCTGGGGTTGAAATATAGTTTAGTCGTTTTTATGACCTTTAATTAAGTCGTTAAATGATGACATTTTCAAAGTATTATATGATCGTTTACAAATTATTTAATGGGTATCCATCGGTAACTGAGCGCATTACGATACATTTTCCAAGATTATTTCAAGGCTAGAAGTGATTGAGTATGATAAGTTTCAATTTTGAAATAAAAAGTTTAGTCTTCTTTATGAACGTTAAATAAGCACTTAAATGAGGATATTTTTAAAGTATTATCTGATTATTTGTAATCTATTTACTGGATATCAGTCGGTAACTGAGAGCATTACAATATATTTTTCGAGGCAATATCAAGCATAGATATGATTGAAAACTACGTTTCAATTTTGAAATATAAAATTATTTGAGCTGATAAACACCCTGAACTTGCAATTTTTTGTTTTCCTCTGAAAAAAGTAGATTTCCTTTAAAACCTCATTATAAGGAGTATTATGGTTTATTATAATAGTTTATCAGATTTTATTATAGTTTATTATAGATTAGTCGTTTTTATGACGTTTGATTAAGTTGTTAAATGAAGATATTTTCAAAAAGATATCTGATCATTTGCAATGTATTTACTGGGTATCAATAGGTAACTGGGAGCATTACGATATATTTTCCAAGATTATTTCAAGCAAAGAAGTGATTGACTATGCTAAGAATCAGTTTTAAAGTAAAATGTTTTTTGAGCTGAAAAATTCCATGAATTATAAATTTTTCGTATTTTCTTCAGAAAAACAGATTTCCTTTAAAACCTCATTATAAGGAGTATTTTTCGTGCTCAGTACAAATCGTTGGTTTGAATATAATTTAGTCGACTATATGACCTTAAATTAATTCAGTAAATGAAGACATTTTAATATATTATCTGACCACTTGTCTTTTCTGGGTATTAATAGGTAACTGCGAGTAATATGATATATTTTCCAAGATTATTTCAAGCATAGAAGTGATTCAATATGCTAAGTTTCAATTTTGAAATAAAAAGTTTTTTGAGCTAAAAAATACCCTGAACTATTACCTGCAATTTTTCGTATTTTCGTCAGGAAATTAGATTTTCTTTAAAACCTCATTATAAGGAGTATTTTTCATGCTCAATACAAATCTGGGGTTAAAACATTGTTCGGTCTTTTTTATGACCTTTAATTAAGTTGGTAAATGAAGACATTTTAAAGTATTATCTCATAATTTGCAATGTATTTACTGGGTATCTGCAGGTAACGGAGAGCATTATGATATATTTTCCAAGATTATTTCAAGCATAGAAGTGATTGAATATGCTAAGTTTCAATTATGAAGTAAAAAGTTTTTTGAGCTGAAAAATTCCCTGAGTTTTAAATTTATCGTATTTTCCTCGAAAAAATAGATTTCCTTTAAAACCTCATTATAAGGAGTATTTTTCATACTTAAAAGAAATCTGGGCTTAAAACATAGTATTTTAAGCTGCAAAATACCTGCAATTTTTTCGTACTTTCCTCAGAAAAATAGATTTCATTTAAAACCTCATTATAAGGAGTATTTTTCATACTTAATAAAATTCTGGGGTTGAAATATAGTTTAGTCGTCTTTATGACCTTTCATTAAGTTATTGAATTAAGATATTTATTTATGTATTATCTGGCCACTAGTCTTTTCTGTGTATCTATCGGTAACTACGACTCTTTTGATATATTTTCCAAGATTATTTCAAGCATAGAAGTGATTGAATATGCTAAGTTTCAATTTTGAAGTAAAGAGTTTTTAGAGCAGAAAAAGTCCCCGAAAAAAAACTCCTGTAATTTTTGGTATTTTCCTCAGTAATATAGATTTCCTTTAAAACCTCATTATAAGGAGTATTTTTCATGCTGAATAAAAATCTGGGGTTGAAATATAGTTTAGTTGTCTTGATGACCTTTAATTGATTTATTAAATGAAGTCATTTTTAATGTATTATCTGACCACTTGTCTTTTCTGTGTATCTATCATTACCTGAGAGCATTATGATATATTTTCCACAATTATTTCAAGCATAGAAGTGATTCAATATGCTAAGTTTCAAATTTGAAATTAAATTTTTTTGAGCGAAAAAAACACCCGAAATTTTTCGTATTTTCCTCAGAAAAATAGATTTCCTTTCAAACCTCATTATAAGGAGATTTTTTCATGCTAAATACAAATCTGGGGTTGAAATATAGTTTAGTCGTCTTTATGACCTTTAATCAAGTTGTTAAATGTAGACATTTTTAATGTATTATCTGACCATTTGTCTTTTCTGGGTATCTATTGGTAACTGAGATCATTATGATATGTTTTCCAAGATTATTTCAAGCATGCATCTTTTTGCGCAAGCCATCACTGCTTCCCTAAAGGCATCCCATTCCTCACCCACTCCCCTCACTTTATTTGCTCCTGCCCTTTGCTATTCTATACTCAATCTCTCCTGGTACTTCCTCACACAAGCTTCCTTTTCAAGCTCGCTTACTCTCACCACTATCTTCTCCCCAACATTCTCTCTTTGTTTGTGAAAACCTCAACAAATCTTCACCTTCGCCTCCATAGAATAGTGATCAGACATCCCTCCACCTGCCCCTTTCAGCACATTAACATCCAAAAGTCTCTCTCTAACATGCCTCTCAGTTTACTTATAATCTAATAATGCCCTTTGACCATATCTCCTGCACACATACGTATACTTATGTATATCTCTGTTTTTAAACCGGTATTCCCAATCACCAGTCCTTTTTTCAACACACAGATCCATAAGCTCTTCACCATTTCCATTTACAACACTGAACACCCCATGTACACCAATTATTCCCTCAACTGCCACATTACTTACCTTTGCATTCAAAGCACACATCACTATAACCCGGTCTTGTGCATCAAAGCTGCTGACACACTCACTCATCTGCTCCCAAAACACTTGTCTCTCATGATCTTTCTTCTCATGACCAGGTGTGTACTGTAGTGGTGCTGGAAGGTGTAATGAACACGTTAGTCGACTGGTAGGGGGATGAAGGACCTCACTAGTCGACTGGTAGCGGGGTGAATGACCTCACTAGTCGACTGGTAGGGGGATGAAGGACCTCACTGGTCGACTGGTAGCGGGGTGAATGACCTCACTGGTCGACTGGTAGCGGGGTGAATGACCTCACTAGTCGACTGGTAGGGGAATGAAGGACCTCACTAGTCGACTGGTAGGGGGATGAAGGACCTCACTGGTCGACTGGTAGGGGGATGAAGGACCTCACTGGTCGACTGGTAGCGGGGTGAATGACCTCACTAGTCGACTGGTAGGGGAATGAAGGACCTCACTAGTCGACTGGTAGGGGGATGAAGGACCTCACTGGTCGACTGGTAGCGGGGTGAATGACCTCACTAGTCGACTGGTAGGGGGATGAAGGACCTCACTAGTCGACTGGTAGGGGGATGAAGGACCTCACTAGTCGACTGGTAGGGGAATGAAGGACCTCACTGGTCGACTGGTAGCGGGGTGAATGACCTCACTAGTCGACTGGTAGGGGGATGAAGGACCTTACTAGTCGACTGGTAGGGGGATGAAGGACCTCACTAGTCGACTGGTAGGGGGATGAAGGACCTCACTAGTCGACTGGTAGGGGGATGAAGGACCTCACTAGTCGACTGGTAGGGGGATGAAGGACCTCACTAGTCGACTGGTAGGGGGATGAAGGACCTCACTAGTCGACTGGTAGCGGAGTGAAGTGCTTTACCCCTGATCTCTCGTACGTATAGCGCGAGAACCTGCAGGTAGAGAGAAAGAGAGACAGGGTCACTACAGGTGATACGTGGCAGTACAAGGGAAGGTGGGCTACCAGGAGAACTGACGGTGCCTGGTACGGTCGTTTGTGTCTCCAGATACTAGGAAGGAATAGGGTAGCGAATCAGGTGTCAACCCCACACTGTCTTCTCCCGGCTGCTCAGCTGTTGGCAGGGGAGGTAATGGGTGCTCAGCTGTTGGCAGGGGAGGTAAAGGATGCTCAGCTGTTGGCAGGGGAGGTAAAGGATGCTCAGCTGTTGGCAGGGGAGGTAAAGGATGCTCAGCTGTTGGCAGGGGAGGTAATGGGTGCTCAGCTGTTGGCAGGGGAGGTAATGGGTGCTCAGCTGTTGGCAGGGGAGGTAAAGGATGCTCAGCTGTTGGCAGGGGAGGTAAAGGATGCTCAGCTGTTGGCAGGGGAGGTAATGGGTGCTCAGCTGTTGGCAGGGGAGGTAATGGGTGCTCAGCTGTTGGCAGGGGAGGTAATGGGTGCTCGGCTGTTGGCAGGGGAGGTAATGGGTGCTCGGCTGTTGGCAGGGGAGGTAATGGGTGCTCAGCTGTTGGCAGGGGAGGTAATGGGTGCTCGGCTGTTGGCAGGGGAGGTAATGGGTGCTCGGCTGTTGGCAGGGGAGGTAATGGGTGCTCGGCTGTTGGCAGGGGAGGTAAAGGATGCTCAGCTGTTGGCAGGGGAGGTAATGGGTGCTCAGCTGTTGGCAGGGGAGGTAATGGGTGCTCGGCTGTTGACAGGGGAGGTAATGGGTGCTCAGCTGTTGGCAGGGGAGGTAAAGGATGCTCAGCTGTTGGCAGGAGAGGTAAAGGATGCTCAGCTGTTGGCAGGGGAGGTAAAGGATGCTCAGCTGTTGGCAGGGGAGGTAATGGGTGCTCAGCTGTTGGCAGGGGAGGTAAAGGATGCTCAGCTGTTGGCAGGGGAGGTAATGGGTGCTCAGCTGTTGGCAGGGGAGGTAATGGGTGCTCGGCTTTTGGCAGGGGAGGTAATGGGTGCTCGGCTGTTGGCAGGGGAGGTAATGGGTGCTCAGCTGTTGGCAGGGGAGGTAAAGGATGCTCAGCTGTTGGCAGGGGAGGTAATGGGTGCTCAGCTGTTGGCAGGGGAGGTAATGGGTGCTCGGCTGTTGGCAGGGGAGGTAATGGGTGCTCGGCTTTTGGCAGGGGAGGTAATGGGTGCTCGGCTGTTGGCAGGGGAGGTAGTGGGTGCTCGGCTGTTGGCAGGGGAGATAATGGGTGCTCGGCTGTTGGCAGGGGAGGTAGTGGGTGCTCGGCTGTTGGCAGGGGAGGTAGTGGGTGCTCGGCTGTTGGCAGGGGAGGTAATGGGTGCTCGGCTGTTGGCAGGGGAGGTAATGGGAAGTGACACCATCTCGTTGATAAGGACACTGTTGGTATAATCGAGTGATCGGTGAAGGTATGACACGGTCCTTGCCACCTGACGGATCACCCTCGCCCTGGGAGCAAGACCTGCTCAAGGCTCATCCATGCAACAAGAGTGTCTGTCTGGCCTGGATCTGAAGGTGATGTGGTCTTTGCATGGTCTTCATCTCGAGGTGGTCTGTTCCCGTGTTGTGACACGGTACACATGATACAATGTCTGGCCCACGTTCTTATAACATCCACATCCTTTCATCTTCGTGACATTTCTCTGTGGAAATTGAAGTTCTGTCTAAAGGCAGATTAAAGGGTGGACCTGAAAATAAGGGATAGGCCAGAGAGTAATGGGTAGGTCTGAAAGTAAGGGGTAAGCCTGAGTATAAGGGATAGGTGTGAGAGTAAGGGTTAGGTGTGAGTGTAAGGGGTAGGTGTGAAAGTAAAGGGTAGGTGTGAGAGTAAGGGGTAGGTCTGAGAGTAAGCGAAAGGTCTGAGAGTAAGGGGTAGGTCTGAGAGTAAGGGTTAGGTGTGAGAGTAAGGGGTAGGTCTGAGAGAAAGGGATAGGTCTGAGAGTAAGGGGTGGGTCTGAGAGTAAGGGGTAGGTCTGAGAGTAAGGGGTAGGTCTGAGAGTAAGGGGTAGGTCTGAGAGTAAGGGATAGGTCTGAGTGTAACGTATAGATCAGAATATGAAGTGTGGATGATGATGTATCTTAAGATATATGGTTTGGGTCGGGATGTGAGGTGTGGGTCAGATGGTCGTCACGTGGGCAGGTTATATATATATATATATATATATATATATATATATATATATATATATATATATATATATATATATATATTATCCCTGGGGATAGGGGAGAAAGAATACTTCCCACGTATTCCCTGCGTGTCGTAGAAGGCGACTAAAAGGGAAGGGAGCGGGGGGCTGGAAATCCTCCCCTCTCGTTTTTTTTTTAATTTTCCAAAAGAAGGAACAGAGAAGGGGGCCAGGTGAGTCCTCTGTTCTTAACGCTACCTCGCTATCGCGGGAAATGGCGAATAGTATGAAAAAAAAAGATATATATATATAGTCAAGTTATGCAGCGGCCACGCCAAGTCTGAGGAACAGCTGGGTGGTACAATGTACCAGTATATGAGGGGGATGGAGGGCGTGGTGGTGGTGAGCTCACCTGTACTCACTGTAGTAGCGGACGTCCGGGTAGACCACCTGGCCGCCCGTGAGGTAGGCAGACCAGAAGCCGTAGCTTCCCAGCGTGACGATGCTGTGGTTACATGAGGAGAGCACTGCCAGGTCCAGCATGGCCGAGGTACCTGTGTATGAGAGGCAGGTTTACCCTGGTACACAGGAAACGGTACACTCACCTACCACAGGACCAGGTGAACATGCTGTGGTACACAGGAAACGGTACACTCACCTACCACAGGACCAGGTGAACATGCTGTGGTACACAGGAAACGGTACACTCACCTACCACAGGGCCAGGTGAACATGCTGTGCTACACAGGAGACGGTACACTCTCCTACCACAGGACCAGGTGAACATGCTGTGGTACACAGAAGACGGTACACTCACCTACCACAGGACCAGGTGAACATGCTGTGGTACACAGGAGACGGTACACTCACCTACCACAGGACCAGGTGAACATGCTGTGCTACACAGGAGACGGTACACTCACCTACCACAGGGCCAGGTGAACATGCTGTGGTACACAGAAGACGGTACACTCACCTACCACAGGACCAGGTGAACATGCTGTGGTACACAGGAGACGGTACACTCACCTACCACAGGACCAGGTGAACATGCTGTGCTACACAGGAGACGGTACACTCACCTACCACAGGGCCAGGTGAACATGATGTGGTACACAGGAGACGGTACACTCACCTACCACAGGGCCAGGTGAACATGCTGTGGTACACTAGTAACCTCGCCAGGTGACCCTCTGCTGACTCACGGGGGGAAGGACTCACCTGGCGCGAAGTAGACGTCGTCATGTTGGCCCAGCCTGGAGGTGATGAAGGACACGTCGTCTGAGGCAGCGATGAAGACCGCCCTCCCAGGGAACACCTTCCTGAAGTGGGCCAGAGCCCGCGCGAAGTAGGGCGCGTCGGGCAACGTCGCGTTGAACATTCTCTGTGGTTGAGGGAGACGATGTTGACACAAGCCTCTCCATCATCATCCCCTCCACCTACCCGAGGAATGTGTGTGTGTGTGTGTGTGTGTCTGTGTGTCTGTGTGTGTGTAGCCTACTGGCTGCTCAGGTACAGGACAGGTGAGTGTACTACACTGATGACTGCTAGTTAACATCGGTCATCACTAGATGACTGCTAGTTAACATCGGTCATCACTAGATGACTGCTAGTTAACATCGGTCATCACTAGATGACTGCTAGTTAACATCGGTTATCACTAGATGACTGCTAGTTAACATCGGTCATCACTAGATGACTGCTAGTTAACATCGGTCATCACTAGATGACTGCTAGTTAACATCGGTCATCACTAGATGACTGCTAGTTAACATCGGTCATCACTAGATGACTGCTAGTTAACATCGGTCATCACTAGATGACTGCTAGTTAACATCGGTCATCACTAGATGACTGCTAGTTAACATCGGTCATCACTAGATGACTGCTAGTTAAGATCGGTCATCACTAGATGACTGCTAGTTAACATCGGTCATCACTAGATGACTGCTAGTTAACATCGGTCATCACTAGATGACTGCTAGTTAACATCGGTCATCACTAGATGACTGCTAGTTAAGATCGGTCATCACTAGATGACTGCTAGTTAACATCGGTCATCACTAGATGACTGCTAGTTAACATCGGTCATCACTAGATGACTGCTAGTTAACATCGGTTATCACTAGATGACTGCTAGTTAACATCGGTCATCACTAGATGACTGCTAGTTAACATCGGTCATCACTAGATGACTGCTAGTTAACATCGGTCATCACTAGATGACTGCTAGTTAACATCGGTCATCACTAGATGACTGCTAGTTAAGATCGGTCATCACTAGATGACTGCTAGTTAACATCGGTTATCACTAGATGACTGCTAGTTAACATCGGTCATCACTAGATGACTGCTAGTTAACATCGGTCATCACTAGATGACTGCTAGTTAACATCGGTCATCACTAGATGACTGCTAGTTAACATCGGTCATCACTAGATGACTGCTAGTTAACATCGGTCATCACTAGATGACTGCTAGTTAACATCGGTCATCACTAGATGACTGCTAGTTAAGATCGGTCATCACTAGATGACTGCTAGTTAACATCGGTCATCACTAGATGACTGCTAGTTAACATCGGTCATCACTAGATGACTGCTAGTTAACATCGGTCATCACTAGATGCCACCTTGAACTAGAGATCTATAGAACAAGAACTCGTCCCTGTTACGTTCTACCCTCTGAGTGTTCACGAGAACAGTTACCACGATATGGTAGTGACCATCTTCTGCCGTCTGAGATGATGGCTTTCAAACTCTAACTGGCCATCTTATATTGCTCATGGGTGTGCTCTGTAATATACTTAGTCAACATAAAGAAAACGCCAAAGGATAACTTTCTAAAGAGGAGAAATTATCAAAGTGCGAGGCAAGATGGTTTTAGGGGAAGGAGGTCATGTGTGAGGAACCTTTTAGATTTCTACGAGAAAAGGAGCTCTGGTTGGGAAAGCATTTGACACTGTGCCGCACGGGAGCCTGATTACTGATCTGGATCACCAGACAGGAATGAAGGACCGACTCCTGTAGTGGAGGGGATGAAAGGACGTACGGCAGAGAAGCCTTCTCCAAACGGGTGAAGGTCACCAGCGGAGTGGCTCAGACTTCTGTTCTCAACTCGATCTACGTGAACAACTTACCGCAAGATGTGGACGCCTGCCTGACTATGTTTGCAGATGATGCTAAGGTCTTGAGGGAAGTGAACAGAAGCGATGAGGATTGCATCAGCTTACTACGGGACCTAAAAGACTCCAAACTTGGTCTGATACATGGCTGATGGAATTCAACTCCAAAGTTGTTCTCATACATGGCTGATGGAATTCAACTCCAAAGTTGTTCTCATACATGGATGATGGAATTCAACTCCAAAGTTGTTCTCATACATGGCTGATGGAATTCAACTCCAAAGTTGTTCTCATACATGGATGATGGAATTCAACTCCAAAGTTGTTCTCATACATGGATGATGGAATTTAACCAGAGGAAATGTACAATCATGAGGCTGGGACAGAGTGAGAGACGACCTCACCGTGATTATGTGTCAGACTCCCACATCAGAAGTGTGAGGGATTATGTGCCAGACTCCCACATCAGGAGAAGTGTGAGGGATTATGTGCCATACTCACACATCAGGAGAAGTGTAAGGGATTATGTGTCAGACTCCCACATTAGGAGAAGTGTGAGGGATTATGTGCCAGACTCCCACATCAGGAGAAGTGTGAGGGATTATGTGCCATACTCACACATCAGGAGAAGTGTGAGGGATTATGTGCCATACTCCCACATCAGGAGAAGTGTGAGGGATTATGTGCCAGACTCCCACATTAGGAGAAGTGTGAGGGATTATGTGCCAGACTCCCACATTAGGAGAAGTGTGAGGGATTATGTGCCAGACTCCCACATTAGGAGAAGTGTGAGGGATTATGTGTCAGACTCCCACATCAGGAGAAACGTGAGGGATTATGTGTCAGACTCCCACATCAGGAGAAGTGTGAGGGATTATGTGTCAGACTCCCACATCAGGAGAAGTGTGAGGGATTATGTGTCAGACTCCCACATCAGGAGAAGTGTGAGGGATTATGTGTCAGACTCCCACATCAGGAGAAGTGTGAGGGATTATGTGCCAGACTCCCACATCAGGAGAAGTGTGAGGGATTATGTGTCAGACTCCCACATCAGAAGTGTGAGGGATTATGTGTCAGACTCCCACATCAGAAGTGTGAGGGATTATGTGCCAGACTCCCACGTTAGGAGAAGTGTGAGAGATTATGTGCCAGACTCCCACATCAGGAGAAACGTGAGGGATTATGTGCCATACTCCCACATTAGGAGAAGTGTGAGAAATTATATGCCAGACTCCCACATCAGGAGAAGTGTAAGGGATTATGTGTCAGACTCCCACATCAGAAGTGTGAGGGATTATGTGCCATACTCCCACATTAGGAGAAGTATGAGGGATTATGTGCCAGACTCCCACATCAGGAGAAGTGTGAGGGATTATGTGCCAGACTCCCACACCAGGAGAACTATGAAGGATTATGTGTCAGACTCCCACATCAGAAGTGTGAGGGATTATGTGCCATACTCCCACATCAGGAGAAGTGTGAGGGATTATGTGCCAGACTCCCACATTAGAAGTGTGAGGGATTATGTGCCAGACTCCCACATTAGGAGAAGTGTGAGGGATTATGTGCCATACTCCCACATTAGGAGAAGTGTGAGAGATTATGTGCCAGACTCCCACATTAGGAGAAGTGTGAGAGATTATGTGCCAGACTCCCACATTAGGAGAAGTGTGAGAGATTATGTGCCAGACTCCCAAATCAGGAGAATAGTGAGGGGTTATGTGTCAGACTCCCACATTAGGAGAAGTGTGAAGGATTATGTGCCATACTCCCACATTATGAGAAGTGTGAGGGATTTTGTGTCAGACTCACACATCAGAAGTGTGAAGGATTATGTGCCAGACTCCCACATCAGGAGAAGTGTGAGGGATTATGTGTCAGACTCCCACATTAGGAGAAGTGTGAGGGATTATGTGTCAGACTCCCACATCAGGAGAAGTGTGAGGGATTATGTGCCATACTCACACATCAGGAGAAGTGTGAAGGATTATGTGCCAGACTCCCACATCCGGAGAAGTGTGAAGGATTCCCTTAATCTCCTGGCAGATGTTAGAACAGCTTTCAAGTATGTGGATGAGGCAAAACTTAGCAAGCTGTTCATGTCGTACATGAGGCAACACTTAGCATGCTGTTCATGTCCTACATGAGGCAACACTTAGCATGCTGTTCATGTCGTACATGAGGCAAAACTTAGCAAGCTGTTCATGTCGTACATGAGGCAACACTTAGCATGCTGTTCATGTCCTACATGAGGCAACACTTAGCATGCTGTTCATGTCCTACATGAGGCAAAACTTAGCATGCTGTTCATGTCCTACATGAGGCAACACTTAGCATGCTGTTCATGTCCTACATGAGGCAACACTTAGCATGCTGTTCATGTCGTACATGAGGCAAAACTTAGCAAGCTGTTCATGTCGTACATGAGGCAACACTTAGCATGCTGTTCATGTCCTACATGAGGTAACACTTAGCATGCTGTTCATGTCCTACATGAGGCAAAACTTAGCATGCTGTTCATGTCCTACATGAGGCAACACTTAGCATGCTGTTCATGTCCTACATGAGGCAACACTTAGCATGCTGTTCATGTCCTACATGAGGCAACACTTAGCATGCTGTTCATGTCCTACATGAGGCAACACTTAGCAAGCTGTTCATGTCCTACATGAGGCAACACTTAGCATGCTGTTCATGTCCTACATGAGGCAACACTTAGCATGCTGTTCATGTCCTACATGAGGCAACACTTAGCAAGCTGTTCATGTCGTACATGAGGCAACACTTAGCATGCTGTTCATGTCCTACATGAGGCAACACTTAGCATGCTGTTCATGTCCTACATGAGGCAACACTTAGCATGCTGTTCATGTCGTACATGAGGCAACACTTAGCAAGCTGTTCATGTCGTACATGAGGCAACACTTAGCAAGCTGTTCATGTCGTACATGAGGCAACACTTAGCAAGCTGTTCATGTCGTACATGAGGCAACACTTAGCAAGCTGTTCATGTCCTACATGAGGCAACACTTAGCATGCTGTTCATGTCCTACATGAGGTAACACTTAGCAAGCTGTTCATGTCCTACATGAGGCAACACTTAGCATGCTGTTCATGTCCTACATGAGGCAACACTTAGCAAGCTGTTCATGTCCTACATGAGGCAACACTTAGCATGCTGTTCATGTCCTACATGAGGCAACACTTAGCAAGCTGTTCATGTCCTACATGAGGCAACACTTAGCATGCTGTTCATGTCCTACATGAGGCAACACTTAACAAGCTGTCCATGTCCTACATGAGGCAACACTTAGCATGCTGTTCATGTCCTACATGAGGCAACACTTAGCAAGCTGTTCATGTCCTACATGAGGCAACACTTAGCATGCTGTTCATGTCCTACATGAGGCCAGAAGCATAACATGTTTCTCATGGTTGGTCACCTCTGCTGGTGACGCACAAAGTGCTTACAGAGAAGATCCAGAGAACAGCAACAAACATGGAACGTAAATCAATAGCAACAAACATGGAACGTAAATCAATAGCAACAAACATGGAACGTAAATCAATAGAAATGAGTCACAGGGGAAACACGGGTCCTCGAACCTGCCCACCATACTACAAGAGAAGAGTCAGGGGTGATTTGATCACAACATTCAGGTTTATAAACCAGACTGACGTAGATAGAGAACAGATCTTCAAAAGACGTATCGACAGAGCAAATGAAGAACATAACATGAAAGTAGATCAACTTGATAAAAAGGAAAAAGATGCCAAGGATAAGTGTGGTGGATGAATGGAACAGACTGAAAGAAAATGTGGTAACTGTGGTAGACACTGAGTATGTGGAGGTTTAGAAGGTTGGACGATATTGTGGAATGTTCAATAGATGGTGAGCCCCACGAGTGTACAACTCCCTAGCCGTACAGTACAAAGAAGTTAATTACACACACATACACACACGGGGTTACATAAGAGTACAACTGTCTACCCATAACACGAATCACAAATAGTAATGACACATAGAAAGGTAGAGCACAGCAGCAGGAACAGAGAGGAGACGAGGTGTATTGCTATGTAATGCTACTTCGCACAAGAGACCATCAGTTCACAGGTAGGAGCCGGGCACCAGTATATGTATAGGGACTCCAGAGGGATTTCCGGGGTAAGTACTGACGAAGACATGAGAGAAAATACCTAACGAATCATGGTAGGATTTGTGTTTACACCGCCGTGAGGGTCAGTTGTCCACTGTGACAATCCACTGCTCTCATGACTCCACCTCATCCACAAGTCAGACATTAATGAGAGGGAAGTAACATATATCAACAAGGAAGGCCATTATTATGGTTCGTGGGTAAGAAGGGTTCTGAACATCAGTAAGACAGAAAAACAAAACATGATGGAGTTGATTACTTAAATTGGCAAATGCTGAGACTTGCAGCTTTCGTGTCTAGGTTGAGGGAAGTTATTTTCATTGCTTCTGAGCCATGTGGCAGACAGAGAAATGATCCTTGCCAGTTTGTGGAGCCTGATAAGGTCACTATCATTACATGAACCAGACATGACCATTATTTAGGAGCACAAGGAAGCGCAGTGGGATGAAACACACTAGGATGGATTGACAGAAACGCAAGGCACATCTGATGGTCAGTCTCCACCCCGAAACTGGTAAGATGTAAGGTTACAGTAACCGTGAAGCAAGACAGTGAATTCACTTTTCTTCCGAGACAACTGGACAAGAGTTAAGACATTTGCACTGCACGAACCAGGTCAGTTGGTTTCCATAAGGGAGAATGTAGTGAGCCACTTGAAATACTGGAGGATGTATAAGTCCCCGACACCCGCGTAGCCCTCATCCAACTCAGGTCAAACAACACTCTGGAGATCTGACACAAGAAAGCAGAAGAAAACGAGACGAGGACTGAAGAACACGAGACAAGGACTGAAGAAAACGAGACAAGGACTGAAGAACACGAGACAAGGACTGAAGAAAACGAGACAAGGACTGAAGAACACGAGACAAGGACTGAAGAAAACGAGACAAGGACTGAAGAACACGAGACAAGGACTGAAGGACATTTAAGTTTTCAGGGTCACGCAGGAGAAGCTGTCAGTGAGGTGGAGATGAGGGAAGTGAAGGTGACACTCGAGCCGTGGCTGAAGTCAGTAAGTTTAAGCTTAGGATGTCCCACATGGGGGACACGGCGAAGCAACTGGGCCACATCGCTCAGGAACTGTGACGGGACATGATGATACATAAAGTGATGTTGTTGATGAATAATGTGATGTTGTTGATGAATAATGTGATGTTGATGAATAATGTGATGTTGTTGATGAATAATGTGATGTTGTTGATGAATAATGTGATGTTGTTGATGAATAATGTGATGTTGTTGATGAATAAAGTGATGTTGTTGATGAATAATGTGATGTTGTTGATGAATAATGTGATGTTGATGAATAATGTGATGTTGTTGATGAATAAAGTGATGTTGTTGATGAATAATGTGATGTTGTTAATGAATAATGTGATGTTGTTGATGAATAATGTGATGTTGTTGATGAATAAAGTGATGTTGTTGATGAATAATGTGATGTTGTTGATGAATAAAGTGATGTTGTTGATGAATAATGTGATGTTGTTGATGAATAATGTGATGTTGTTGATGAATAATGTGATGTTGTTGATGAATAAAGTGATGTTGTTGATGAATAATGTGATGTTGTTGATAGATAAATAAAGTGATGTTGTTGATAGATAAAGTGATGTTCTCGCTAATGTACACAATGGACAAATGTAGACTAGGCGAGGCAAGAGCTAGGCGGTGACCCTGGGGCTGAAGATGCCCACACAGAAAAAGGTCATGAAAGAGGAAAATGATGTCTGTTATCATGAGACAGGCTGAGCGGAAGATGGCATATCGCCAGTCAAGAGGCTACGTACAGTACCACAGAGACAGCGCTGGTCCTCAAGGCAGCAGCGTGTGCACGCACAGTGGATGGAAGACTTAACATGGCTCACGTCGTTCAGCACAGCTGCGAGGCGATGAGGAAGCAGCGATAAGATGAATGAGATCTTTCTGGTGAGACAGATAGCAACAAGGAGGTGAGGACATGATGAAGAGGGAGGGAGTGGACCTGTCTCTCGAGGTAAAAAAAAAAAAAAAAACTGGTCTTAAACTTGAAGGAAATACAAGTGTATACGCCATGCAAGGAGTCCATCATAGGATACGTATGTAAAGCAAATTGTTTTTGATACAGTATTGATCGTTTACAAGTCTATGACGAAGTTGCTTAGTGATGGCGGAACGTCTGGGGAAGCAACGAGGAACACACGTCTCATAGATACTCAAGTTTTAATAACAGAATTTTAATGATGAAGAAATAGACTGACACTCGTTTGAGATTTATGGAGACTTAAGTTGATGGTTTAGATCAGGAACTGTCCCGTGCTGTGTTAGTGGGCAACATGAAGTCTGGTGAGGTTGATTCGCTACTGCAGTATGTGCGAGATCTTCTGTGTCCGTAACAGAGGACACGTCAGGTAGCAGGAAAGCTCCTGGATGTATCATGAAGGCATCACAACAGACAGACGATGTTTGACGAGGTTACAAGAAAATGTGAATAGTAAGATAGAGGAGGAGCAACGTAACTTTAGAAACAGAATGAACAACGGAGATAAATAGACACGACTGTTTCATAATAGTCACGACTATTTCCTAAAATCCTTAGGAGAAAAGAGTCGGGTAACGGCCCTGATATCCAGGTAACGGCCCTGGTATCCGGGTAACGGCCCTGGTATCCGGATAACGGCCCTGGTATCCGGGTAACGGCCCGGGTATCCGGCTGAGGGAGGGATTTAGATGGGAGGGTTGTTCAAGGCGACGAGAAACTATGGGAGGGACTGAATGATACCTTGAGGAGGACGACCAGAGAAGGACGGCACAGAAACCACCCCCTCAGCGCCAGTCACCTGGGCTGGCCGGGATAGAAAGCGTCCAGCCCGCTACAACCCACCATAAGGTGACTAACGCAGGGCTCTTGCTGCATGTAATGCCTATGTTCGTGATGATGCCTCTCCCTCAGCAGCAGACAGAAACACTTGACGAACTGCTGGAAATGTTTGAATCAAAGCCATTGGAAAGTGGGTGTTGTGGTGCCAAGGGAGTTAAAAGAAAATGCAAATATTGTGCTGATCTTTAAGAATGGAGGTTGGGAAATCGAAACGGTATTTTTGGTTCGTGTGGTCTATGAAATACTGGAAAAGATAATCAGAAAGTGAATGGATCATTACTTGCAAAGGAGAAACTGTAAGAAGCAAGGATATAGCATGAGATCAAAGGAAACAAATGCATCATGAGACTTGTAGATTTGTACGATAAGCTGAGCTCAGATTCCGAAAAGGGAAGAGTTGTTTGGGTGAACTGTGCGTCTGGGGGGCTGCTAGAAAGCATTTGACACCGTCCCACATGTCTTCTTGCCTTTCCAGGCAGACACAGACATTCCGATGACTAAGGGAACACAAGACGCACGTCAGAGGAGGTGGGATGGGGTTACGTCTGGCGTGCCTCAAAGCAAGGTCTTGGAACATTGATCTTCTTGATCTTTGTAAACCACTTGTCAGAAGGTCTGGACTCCGTCTGAAGATGTATGCGTATGATGCTGTGGTCGGCAGAGAAGTAAGCAATAACTAGGCTTGCAGCAAACTTGCAGAAGGCAGTTTGATAAGCAACAGATCATGTCATGTACATGGTTTATGAAGTTCAGTCTATGCAAATGAAGTCATGAATATGAAATACGTTAGGAAAAAAAAAAAGAAGTGGGGGGGGGGGGGGCTTCGATACGACTCTATCCAGTAGAAAACAAGCTAAATGAATCCGGATTGGAAAGGTATTGGTGGTCGACACCGCAACCAACCAATCGCCAGAGCAGCGCTTCAGGCAAATTGTGAAGCAGACAAATTATTTGTCATTAACATTATGATTAGATGTACCGGTTATAATTAGATGTACCGGTTATAATTAGATGTACCGGTTATAATTAGATGTACCGGTTATAATTAGATGTACCGGTTATAATTAGATGTACCGATTATAATTAGATGTACCGGTTATAATTAGATGTACCGGTTATAATTAGATGTACCGATTATAATTAGATGTACCGGTTATAATTAGATGTACCGATTATAATTAGATGTACCGGTTATAATTAGATGTACCGATTATAATTAGATGTACCGGTTATAATTAGATGTACCGGTTATAATTAGATGTACCGATTATAATTAGATGTACCGGTTATAATTAGATGTACCGGTTATAATTAGATATACCGGTTATAATTAGATATACAGGTTATAATTAGATATACCGGTTATAATTAGATATACAGCTTGTAATTAGATATACCGGTTATAATTAGATATACAGGTTGTAATTAGATATACCGATTGTAATTAGATATACCGGTTATAATTAGATATACCGGTTATGATTAGATATACAGGTTGTAATTAGATATACCGGTTATAATTAGATATACAGGTTGTAATTAGATATACCGGTTATAATTAGATATACAGGTTGTAATTAGATATACCGGTTATAATTAGATATACAGGTTATAATTAGATATACCGGTTATAATTAGATATACAGCTTGTAATTAGATATACCGGTTATAATTAGATATACAGGTTGTAATTAGATATACCGATTGTAATTAGATATACCGGTTATAATTAGATATACCGGTTATGATTAGATATACAGGTTGTAATTAGATATACCGGTTATAATTAGATATACAGGTTGTAATTAGATATACTGGTTTTAAAAGATGGTCCTGGAAATGAGAGGCGTGAGTCACGGGGAAGTTACATAGCAGAAGAGTAAGGGGAGAATTGATCACCTCCTCCAAGTTTCTAAAACATGACAATGTCCAGAGTGATAAGTTCTTCCAAAGTTGAACAGAGAGGTTGACAAGATATCAAACAAGAATCGTCTTCAAAAAAAAAAAAAAAAGAGGTAAAGAAATACCTTATTACTATAGAGAAGTTGTGGTTGAAAGGAATAAGCGATGTAGATGAGAAAGCTGTCTGTGCAGCTTGTATACACATGTTTCAACAGTTGTGTGACATGAAATGTTCCATAGATGGGTCCCCACGAGTGGAGAATACCCTCCCTGAGCAGCTACGTGACTTCACAGGTGAGCAAGGACCGACCTTGGCGTGGTCCGCGTAGTCTCGTCGTCTGACGTGGAAGCCAACGAAGACCGGGTCGAGGTGACCAGTTCCTCTCCTGGTGTCTGTCACGTTGGAGAGGAAGGCTTGCACCTGGTGGTCAGGGAAAACACGTTACGCGTAGCTGTTCACTATACATATCGGCATTATGATGATATATATATATATATATATATATATATATATATATATATATATATATATATATATATATACAGGCAGCAGGTTTGGATGGTATTGCAGTGGAATTTATTAAAAAAGGGGGTGACTGTATTGTTGACTGGTTGGTAAGGTTATTTAATGTATGTATGACTCATGGTGAGGTGCCTGAGGATTGGCGGAATGCGTGCATAGTGCCATTGTACAAAGGCAAAGGGGATAAGAGTGAGTGCTCAAATTACAGAGGTATAAGTTTGTTGAGTATTCCTGGCAAATTGTATGGGAGGGTATTGATTGAGAGGGTGAAGGCATGTACAGAGCATCAGATTGGGGAAGAGCAGTGTGGTTTCAGAAGTGGTACAGGATGTGTGGATCGGGTGTTTGCTTTGAAGAATGTATGTGAGAAATACTTAGAAAAGCAAATGGATTTGTATGTAGCATTTATGGATCTGGAGAAGGCATATGATAGGGTTGATAGAGATGCTC
The DNA here is from genome assembly GCF_036320965.1 of Panulirus ornatus. NCBI lineage: Eukaryota > Metazoa > Arthropoda > Malacostraca > Decapoda > Palinuridae > Panulirus > Panulirus ornatus. The sequence goes on from NC_092243.1 coordinate 48,752,544, forward strand.
CGTGGAGGGTGTTAAGAATATATGGTGTGGGAGGCAAGTTGTTAGAAGCAGTGAAAAGTTTTTATCGAGGATGTAAGGCATGTGTACGTGTAGGAAGAGAGGAAAGTGATTGGTTCTCAGTGAATGTAGGTTTGCGGCAGGGGTGTGTGATGTCTCCATGGTTGTTTAATTTGTTTATGGATGGGGTTGTTAGGGAGGTGAATGCAAGAGTTTTGGAAAGAGGGGCAAGGATGAAGTCTGTTGGGGATGAGAGAGCTTGGGAAGTGAGTCTGTTGTTGTTCGCTGATGATACAGCGCTGGTGGCTGATTCATGTGAGAAACTGCAGAAGCTGGTGACTGAGTTTGGTAAAGTGTGTGGAAGAAGAAAGTTAAGAGTAAATGTGAATAAGAGCAAGGTTATTAGGTACAGTAGTTGAGGGTCAAGTCAACTGGGAGGTGAGTTTGAATGGAGAAAAACTGGAGGAAGTGAAGTGTTTTAGATATCTGGGAGTGGATCTGGCAGCGGATGGAAACATGGAAGCGGAAGTGGATCATAGGGTGGGGGAGGGGGCGAAAATTCTGGGAGCCTTGAAGAATGTGTGGAAGTCGAGAACATTATCTCGGAAAGCAAAAATGGATATGTTTGAAGGAATAGTGGTTCCAACAATGTTGTATGGTTGCGAGGCGTGGACTATGGATAGAGTTGTGCGCAGGAGGATGGATGTGCTGGAAATGAGATGTTTGAAAACAATGTGTGGTGTAAGGTGGTTTGATCGAGTAAGTAACGTAAGGGTAAGAGAGATGTGTGGAAATAAAAAGAGCGTGGTTGAGAGAGCAGAAGAGGGTGTTTTGAAATGGTTTGGTCACATGGAGAGAATGAGTGAGGAAAGATTGACCAAGAGGATATATGTGTCGGAGGTGGAGGGAACGAGGAGAAGAGGGAGACCAAATTGGAGGTGGAAAGATGGAGTGAAAAAGATTTTGTGTGATCGGGGCCTGAACATGCAGGAGGGTGAAAGGAGGGCAAGGAATAGAGTGAATTGGATCGATGTGGTATACCGGGGTTGACGTGCTGTCAGTGGATTGAATCAAGGCATGTGAAGCGTCTGGGGTAAACCATGGAAAGCTGTGTAGGTATGTATATTTGCGTGTGTGGACGTATGTATATACATGTGTATGGGGGTGGGTTGGGCCATTTCTTTCGTCTGTTTCCTTGCGCTACATCGCAAACGCGGGAGACAGCGACAAAGCAAAAAAAAAAAAAAATATATTGTATCAAATAGTCCGATGCCAGTATCAGATGACTGCCTCCTGCTAGTAAGTGGAGGTAGGAGCCACTCACCTGCAGGTGGGTGGAGGTGGGAGCCACTCAAATGCAGGTGGGTGGAGGTGATACCCACTCACCTGTAGGTGGGTGGAGGTGATAGCCACTCACCTGCAGGTGGGTGGAGGTGGGAGCCACTCACCTGCCGGTGGGTAGAAGTGATAGCCACTCACCTGCAGGTGAATAGAGGTGATAGCCACTCACCTACAGGTAGGTAGAGGTGTAAGCCACTCACCTGCAGGCGGGTGGAGGTGGGAGCCACTCACCTACAGGTGGATGGAGGTGATAGCCACTCACCTGCAGGTGGATAGAGATGATAGCCACTCACCTGCAGGTGGGCAGAGGTGGGAGCCACTCACCTCAGCTGCGTAGGAGGGAGCCAGAGTAAATTCCCGGCGTATCTCGTCCCTGAACTGGTTGAACATGTGGATCTCGAACGCGAAATCTGGAATGTATTGAGAGGTTAGGGAAGCTGTGGTCACACGGGTGTTGGGGGTCTACTGCTGGGCCTGGCTGATGGTAGGCTAATGGTGAAGGAAGGTAGCTGTACAGAGATGTTCTACAAGAGGCTACAGCTGGTGGTGAGGGAAGGTAGCTGTACAGAGATGTTCTACAAGAGGCTACAGCTGGTGGTGAGGGAAGGTAGCTGTACAGAGATGTTCTACAAGAGGCTACAGCTGGTGGTGAGGGAAGGTAGCTGTACAGAGATGTTCTACAAGTGGCTACAGCTGGTGGTGAGGGAAGGTAGCTGTACAGAGATGTTCTACAAGAGGCTACAGCTGGTGGTGAGGGAAGGTAGCTGTACAGAGATGTTCTACAAGAGGCTACAGCTGATGGTGCGGGAAGGTAGCTGTACAGAGATGTTCTACAAGAGGCTACAGCTGGTGGTGAGGGAAGGTAGCTGTACAGAGATGTTCTACAAGAGGCTACAGCTACAAGTGCGCGACTTTCATTACTTGTGCCACTACAGTCTAACCTTTACCACACTGATCTGTCAGTGTCTGGTATATTCCACTGCCACAAACAGCCTAGAAGGACCCAGTGGTCTGTTGCTTCCCTGAATTCTTTATGATTCTTCATTATAATGAAGTTCCCGAGGATGGGCGGACTACGTGTCCCCACATGGTGTCCCCACGTAGAGGCAATGGAGAGAAAGGTGAGGGCTCGATTTACAGGCTCTCACGTTTGTCGAGTAGATCAGGTAAGTCGTGTATGGTAGTGGTGATGGAGTGGGTGGTGACACACACACACACACACACACACACTCACACACACACATTAAATGAAAACAGGAGGGGAGGATTTCCAACCCCCCGCTACCTCCCCTTTTAGTCGCCTTCTATGACACGCAGGGAATACGTGGGAAGTTTTCTTTCTCCCCTATCCCCAGGGATTATATATATATATATATATATATATATATATATATATATATATATATATATATATATATATATATATATATATATATGGATTTATGGATCTGGAGAAGGCATATGATAGAGTTGATAGAGATGCTCTGTGGAAGGTATTAAGAATATATGGTGTGGGAGGCAAGTTGTTAGAAGCAGTGAAAAGTTTTTATCGAGGTTGTAAGGCATGTGTACGTGTAGAAAGAGAGGAAAGTGATTGGTTCTCAGTGAATGTAGGTTTGCGGCAGGGGTGTGTGATGTCTCCATGGTTGTTTAATTTGTTTATGAATGGGGTTGTTAGGGAGGTGAATGCAAGAGTTTTGGAAAGAGGGGCAAGTATGAAGTCTGTTGTGGATGAGAGAGCTTGGGAAGTGAGTCAGTTGTTGTTCGCTGATGATACAGCGCTGGTGGCTGATTCATGTGAGAAACTGCAGAAGCTGGTGACTGAGTTTGGTAAAGTGTGTGAAAGAAGAAAGTTAAGAGTAAATGTGAATAAGAGCAAGGTTATTAGGTACAGTAGGTTTGAGGGTCAAGTCAATTGGGAGGTAAGTTTGAATGGAGAAAAACTGGAGGAAGTAAAGGGTTTTAGATATCTGGGAGTGGATCTGGCAGCGGATGGAACCATGGAAGCGGAAGTGGATCATAGGGTGGGGGAGGGGGCGAAAATCCTGGGAGCCTTGAAGAATGTGTGGAAGTCGAGAACATTATCTCGGAAAGCAAAAATGGGTATATTTGAAGGAATAGTGGTTCCAACAATTTTGTATGGTTGCGAGGCGTGGGCTATGGATAGAGTTGTGCGCAGGAGGGTGGATGTGCTGGAAATGAGATGTTTGAGGACAATGTGTGGTGTGAGGTGGTTTGATCGAGTAAGTAACGTAAGGGTAAGAGAGATGTGTGGAAATAAAAAGAGCGTGGTTGAGAGAGCAGAAGAGGGTGTTTTGAAATGGTTTGGGCACATGGAGAGAATGAGTGAGGAAAGATTGACCAAGAGGATATATGTGTCGGAGGTGGAGGGAACGAGAAGTGGGAGACCAAATTGGAGGTGGAAAGATGGAGTGAAAAAGATTTTGTGTGATCGGGGCCTGAACATGCAGGAGGGTGAAAGGAGGGCAAGGAATAGAGTGAATTGGATCGATGTGGTATACCGGGGTTGACGTGCTGTCAGTGGATTGAATCAGGGCATGTGAAGCGTCTGGGGTAAACCATGGAAAGCTGTGTAGGTATGTATATTTGCGTGTATGGACGTGTATGTATATACATGTGTATGGGGGTGGGTTGGGCCATTTCTTTCGTCTGTTTCCTTGCGCTACCTCGCAAACGCGGGAGACAACGGAAAAAAAAAAAAAAAAAAAAAAAAAATATATATATATATATATATATATATATATATATATATATATATATATATATCTCCCATGTTAGCGAGCTAGCGCCAGAATTAGAGAAAGAAAAAGCCTTATTTGCATATATCTGTTCTCCAGCTGTCATGTGTAAAGTCCCGAAACCACAGCCTCATAGTTCCCCACTCCACATCCAGGCCCCTCAGACCTTTCCATGGTTTACCCGGACTGCTTCACATGCCCTGGTTCAGTTCAATGACAGTACGTCGCCCCCTGTATAAAACGTGGCTCCAATTTTCTCTATCCCGAACGAGCACACCTCTCATCCTCCTGCATCTTCAGGCGCCGATCACTCACAATCTTGTTCACTTAATTCTACCTTCTCCAATCTAGTCTCCCCCTTTTCCTTGTCCCATCCACTTCTGACAAATTCATCCTGTATGTAAACCTAGAACCTTCGCCTGCTGTCCCAACCCATAACTCCCCTCCGCTTCCATGATTCCATTCGCTGCCATGTGTACTCGCAGGGTATCTAAAGCATTGCACCGCTTTCTCCAGATAAACTCACACCCCAGCTGACCTGTCCCTCACTCCTGGTAAACCTGATAACTTCGCTCTTATTCACCCTCACTTTCTCCTTTCACACATTCTACGAAACTCATACACTTAAATCAAGGACCAGCGCCGAGTCATCAGAAAAATAATTGATTGGCCTCCCAGCCACTCTCCTTACTGACCCACTACAAACTGCATACTCTCCAAGACCCTTGCATTAACCTCCCTCACCACCCCATCCATAAGCAAATTAAACAGCCGTGGTGACACCACACACCCCTGCTGCAGACCAGCCTTCACCTAGAAGCACTCACTCTTTTCTCTAACTCCTCGAGCAAACGCCTTACTCTCTCGACGACAACACCTGGTCTCTTCCAGTAGCTATGGTAACACCATCTCTATCAACCTTTCGTAGCACCATCCACAAGGCATCTCTATCAACCTTTCGACGTTCTCTCCAGATCCATGAATGCCACAGATAAATACATTTGTTTCTCTGAAGTATATCTCACACACATTCCTCAAAGCAAACACCTGATCCACACATCCTCTACCACTTCTGACACCACATTCACCCTCCCCAGTCTGACGATCTGTGCTTACGCTTTTGTAGTTTGAACACTCACCTCCATCCCCTTTGCCTTGGTACAATGGCATTATGCATGCATTCCGTCAGTACTCAGGCACCTCACCATGAACCATACATACAGTGAATATCCTCACAAACGAATCAACAATATACTAACCCAATTTCTTGTGAAGTTCAACCGCAATCTCGTCGACTTCAGCCACTTTGCCACATTTCATATATATATATATATATATATATATATATATATATATATATATATATATATATATATATATATATATATATATATCCCTGGGGATAGGGGAGAAAGAATACTTCCCACGCATTCCTCACGTGTCGTAGAAGGCGACTAAAGGGGACGGGAGCGGAGGGCCAGAAACCCTCCCCTCCTTGTATTCTAACTTTCTAAAAGGGGAAACAGAAGAAGGAGTCACGCTGGGAGTGCTCATCCTCCTCGAAGGCTCAGATTGGGGTGTCTAAATGTGTGTGGATGTAACCAAGATGAGAAAAAAGGAGAGATAGGTATTATGTTTGAAGAAAGGAACCTGGATGTTTTGACTCTGAGTGAAACGAAGCTCAAGGGTAAAGGGGAAGAGTGCTTTGGGAATGTCTTGGGAGTAAAGTCAGGGGTTAGTGAGAAGACAAGAGCAAGGGAAGGAGTAGCACTACTCCTGAATCAGGAGTTGTGGGAGTATGTGATAAAGTGTAAGAAAGTAAATTCTAGATTGATATGGGTAAAACTGAAAGTTGATGGAAAGAGATGGGTGATTATTGGTGCATATGCACCTGGGCATGAGAAGAAAGATCATGAGAGGCAAGTGTTTTGGGAGCAGCTGAATGAGTGTGTTAGTGGTTTTGATGCACAAGACCGGGTTATAGTGATGGGTGATTTGAATGCAAAGGCGAGTAATGTGGCAGTTGAGGGAATAATTGGTATACATGGGGTGTTCAATGTTGTAAATGGAAATGGTGAAGAGCTTGTAGATTTATGTGCTGAAAAAGGACTGGTGATTGGGAATACCTGGTTTAAAAAGCGAGATATACATAAGTTATTGGATTACGTGTTAATCGATAGGCGCGCGAAAGAGAGACTTTTGGATGTTAATGTGCTGAGAGGTGCTACTGGAGGGATGTCTGATCATTATCTTGTGGAGGCGAAGGTGAAGATTTGTTGGGGTTTTCAGAAAAGAAGAGAGAATATTGGGGTGAAGAGAGTGGTGAGAGCTTGGGAAGGAGACTTGTGTGAGGAAGTACCAGGAGAGACTGAGTACAGAATGGAAAAAGGTGAGAACAAAGGAGGTAAGAGGAGTGGGGGAGGAATGGGATGTATTTAGGGAAGCAGTGATGGAGTGCGCAAAAGATGCTTGTGGCATGGGAATCGTGGGAGGTGGGTTCATTAGAAAGGGTAGCGAGTGGTGGAATGAAGAAGTAAGATTATTAGTGAAAGAGAAGAGAGAGGCATTTGGACGATTTTTGCAGGGAAAAAATGCAAATGAGTGGGAGATGTATAAAAGAAAGAGGCAGGAGGTCAAGAGAAAGGTGCAAGAGGTGAAAAAGACAGCAAATGAGAGTTGGGGTGAGAGAGTATCATTAAATTTTAGGGAGAATAGAAAGATGTTTTGGAAGGAGGTAAATAAAGTGCGTAAGACAAGGGAGCAAATGGGAACTTCAGTGAAGGGGGCTAATGGGGAGGTGATGGCGAGTGGTGGTGGTGTGAGAAGGAGATGGAGTGAGTGTTTTGAAGGTTTGCTGGGTGTGTTTGGTGATGGAGTGGCAGATATAGGGTGTTTTGGTCGAGGTGGTGTGCAAAGTGAGAGGGTTAGGGAAAATGATTTGGTAACAGAGAGGGGGTAGTGGGGGCTTTGTGGAGGGTGAAAGCTGGCAAGGCGGCGGGTTTGGGTGGTATTGCAATGGAGTTTGTTAAAAGAGGGGGTAACTGTGTTGTTGACTGCTTGGTGAGGTTATTTATTGTATGTATGACTCATGGTGAGGTGCCTGAGGATTGGCGGAATGCTTGCATAGTGCCATTGTACAAAGGCAAAGGGGATAAGAGTGAGTGCTCAAATTACAGAGGTATGGGTTTATTGAGTATTCCTGGTAAATTATATGGGAGGGTATTGATTGAGAGGGTGAAGGCATGTACAGAGCATCAGATTGGGGAAGAGCAGTGTGGTTTCAGAAGTGGTACAGGATGTGTGGATCGGGTGTTTGCTTTGAAGAATGTATGTGAGAAATACTTAGAAAAGCAAATGGATTTGTATGTAGCATTTATGGATCTGGAGAAGGCATATGATAGAGTTGATAGAGATGCTCCGTGGAGGGTGTTAAGAATATATGGTGTGGGAGGCAAGTTGTTAGAAGCAGTGAAAAGTTTTTATCGAGGATGTATGGCATGTGTACGTGTAGGAAGAGAGGAAAGTGATTGGTTCTCAGTGAATGTAGGTTTGCGGCAGGGGTGTGTGATGTCTCCATGGTTGTTTAATTTGTTTATGGATGGAGTTGTTAGGGAGGTGAATGCAAGTGTTTTGGAAAGAGGGGCAAGTATGCAGTATGTTGTGGATGAGAGAGCTTGGGAAGTGGGTCAGTTGTTGTTCGCTGATGATACAGCGTTGGTGGCTGATTCATGTGAGAAACTGCAGAAGCTGGTGACTGAATTTGGTAAAGTGTGTGAAAAAAGAAAGTTAAGAGTAAACGTGAATAAGAACAAGGTTATTAGGTACAGTAGGGTTGAGGGTCAAGTCAACTGGGAGGTAAGTTTGAATGGAGAAAAACTGGAGGAAGTAAAGTGCTTTAGATATCTGGGAGTGAATCTGGCAGCGGATGGAACCATGGAAGAGGAAGTGAATCATAGGGTGGGGGAGGGGGCGAAAATTCTGGGAGCCTTGAAGAATGTTTGAATGTCGAGAACATTATCTCGTAAAGCAAAAATGGATATGTTTGAAGGAATAGTGGTTCCAACAATGTTGTATGGTTGCGAGACGTGGGCTATGGATAGAGCTGTGCGCAGGAGGGTGGATATGCTGGAAATGAGATGTTTGAGGACAATATGTGGTGTGAGGTGGTTTGATCGAGTGAGTAATGTAAGGGTAAGACAGATGTGTGGAAATAAAAAGAGTATGGTTGAGAGAGCAGAAGAGGGTGTTTTGAAATGGTTTGGTCACATAGAGAGAATGAGTGAGGAAAGATTGACCAAGAGGATATATGTGTCAGGGGTGGAGGAAACGAGGAGAAGTGGGAGACCAAATTGGAGGTGGAAAGATGGAGTGAAAAAGATTTTGAGTGATCGGGGCCTGAACATGCAGGAAGTTGAAGCGCGTGCAAGGAATAGAGTGAATTGGAACGATGTGGTATACCGGGGTCGACGTGCTGTCAATGGATTGAACCAGGGCATGTAAAGCGTCTGGAGTAAACCATGGAAAGTCATGTGGGGCCTGGATGTGGAAAGGGAGCTGTGGTTTCGGTGCATTATTACATGACAGCTAGAGACTGAGTGTGAACGAATGTCGTTTTTGTTGTCTTCCTAGCGCTACCTCGCACACATGAGGGGGGAGGGGGTTGTTATTCCATGTGTGGCGAGGTGGCGATGGGAATGAATAAGGGCAGACAGTATGAATTATGTACATGTGTATATATGTATATGTCTGTGTGTGTGTATATATATATGTATACGTTGAGATGTATAGGTATGTATATGTGCGTGTGTGGACGTGTATGTATATATATATATATGTGTATGTGGGTGGGTTGGGCCATTCTTTCGTCTGTTTCCTTGCGCAACTCGCTAACGCGGGAGATAGAGACAAAGCAAAATATATATATATATATATATATATATATATATATATATATATATATATATATATATATATGTATATGTATATATATATATATATATATATATATATATATATATATATATATATATATATATATATATATATATATATAAAATCTTCGCCCACTTACTTTTCATAACAAACAGGTTTGGTCCCAGCAGTCCCGCAGCTGCCAACTCCACGGGGACGTAATTGTAGAGGCTGCCAATGTTGGTAACACTGCGCCACTCGTTTTCTGTGTACGTTCCTGCAGAACCAAGAAACTTACCACCTTACACACACACACACACACACACACACACACACACACACACAATATTTCACATATTAAATGTAAAGCTTCAACATTTTACATAAAAGTTTAGGAATGTCAGCCAATGGCTCAGATGTCTTCCATATATACAGTTACATTTCCTGATGGCTGACGCCTGCACTACACTGCGCGGTGTGAGTACCTTACACCTGCTGCACATCTGTGTGTAGGGGGACTCACCTGGCTGGTCAGGCAGGCTGGTGTAGGGTGACTCACCTGGCAGTTCAGGCAGGCTGGTGTAGGGTGACTCACCTGGCAGGTCAGGCAGGGTGATGTTGGGGAAAATGGCGGTGATGTGCTTCCTCATCTTCGGGTGGACGACGACGGAGACGTTGTAGAGGTACCTGATGGCGTACATGGTGGCGTACTCCCCCAGCACGTTGCCCAGGCGGCCCATTGGGTAGCAGGTGAGCACGGGCAGGGGCAGGTCACGCCACTTCTGCTGGTACTTGATCCAGGCTGTGGGCGTCACTGCTGTCACCGCCAGCTTGGAAGGGTCCCCCTTCTACACACACACAGACCCACACACACACGGAGGTAGAGAGTCATGGAGACACAAGTATCTCGAAGGTAAACACAACATTTACCATACTAGTACGTCACTGAACATACTAGGATGAGATAGATTGAAAAAGATCTTGCCTTCACATATAATAGCTTAGATACTGAGAATATCATACAGTGTACGATGCACCAGTGGGGAATATTATTGTTCGTGTCATGCTGTAGTTTGTGGTGAGCGGCGACATATATCTTAGAGAGGAGAGGTGGGACAATACATGAAGACCAGATATGATTGTGGGGAAGAACACGAACCTTGACACTTTATGATAACGTCGATTGTGAAATGGAGTTCAGTAGCCAGGAGCCAGGGCTGTGTGGTGTGAGGATCTGTGACATTTGCAACGGAGTACAGGCATGGGTAGCTCTAACATAGATACAAAGGGAATGGTAGGAAAGAGGAGGGAATGGTTTAATAAATGGTTTCATGAGATAAAACAGTTTCGAGATTTGCAATGGTAAAGATGTAGGCTCCAGCCAGCTAGCGTCTGCAAAGTGTAGAGAGGGGAAGGCACGAGTAGAGCAGGATGGGAAAGGAGGAACAAAGTAATATAAAGAAAATTTGTATACAAGGCAGGAGATGATCCAAGACCTTTCCTTAAGTCATCGGGAATCAATTGTCGTTTAAAAAGCAGCTAATCAAGATTACGTATTCAGGATGATGTAAGGCTTTGTGAAGAACCGATTGACATGTTCAAAAGTGTTTTCACTGTGGAAGACAGTGTAGCCCAGACACCAGTCAGATAGGATGGGGGAGGAGGTTTAGAAAACATTTTAAGATATCGAGGAAGACATTAAGAGAACACCAGAAGCTCTTGAAGTATACAAGGCTCTTGGTCCTGTTGGAACACCACCCCAGGTGCTGGAACTGTGCACAGGCAAGCTGAATAAACCTCTTGTAATGCCGTTCAAGATGTCACTGGAGGGAGAGAGAGTGCCAAGGGAGTGGAAAAGGGGCAAACGTCTTGCCCAGCTAGAAACCAGGAACAGGTCCTGACGAGTGTGGTGTGTACGGTTCTGGAGGTGATAGTTAGAGCAGATCATTGTCCAGAGGAGAGGTTATCTAGGGATAAGTCATGTGTAAGGAACCTCTTCAATTTCTCGGAGAGAGGGAGCTCTTTCTTCGACAAAAGGAAACGTTAGATGGAGTGTCTGGATATGGACTGCCCAAGATCATTTGGCACCGCACCGTGAGGTAGGATGATTAACTAGCTGGGTCAGTAAGCAGGAATGAGGAGAGACACAAGGGCACACGTCCGAGGTGAGCATCAGAGTAGCCCCAGGTTGTGTTACGGGACCACGACTCTTCTTGCTCTGTGTAGATCACCTGCTGGAAGGTGTGGACGCCGACCTGAATGTGTTTGCAGATGATGAAGGGAAAAGCGGTGAGGATTGCCTCAGCTTACGAGGGCACCTATACAGACACCAAAGGTGGCCTCAAACATAGTTTGCGCAAGTTCAACATGCGCAAATGAGGATGGGACTAGGTGAAAGACGGCCACATTATTATTATTATTATTATCATTATTATTATTATTATTGTTGTTGTTGTTGTTGTTGTTGTTGTTGTTGTTATTATTATTATTATTATTATTATTATTATTATTATTATTATTATTATTATTATTATCTACCAGGAGATAAACTTTGGGGGTTGATGTGTGAGAAGGACTTGAAAGTCGACACCGGCTGTTAACACGACGCCAGAGTTCCATATCAGAAGACTAGGTAAGGCGACCAAGTGTCTGCTGGTAAATATCAAAATAGATTTCAAGTATATGGATGGGGGAATATTGTTAGCAAGCTCTTCATGCCCTACATAAGGCCAAAAGTAGCATGTACTTCTCAGGTTTGATCACCACACTTAAAGAAGCAGGAAGAACGAATGAAAAGGGTTCAGAGGAGTTCAACAAATATGGTAACGAAAATAAGAGAAGTGACTTAAAGAGGGAAAGTCTGAAGGCTTTAGATTTACCCATCTTGGAAGATAAAAGACTTAGGGGTGACCTCATCAATACAGTGACCTCATCAGTACAGATCAATGACATGAACATTTCTTCCAAAGACTTAAGGGCAGAACAAACACAAGACACAACATGGAATTAAGCAAGAAACTTTTTAAGAAAGAAGAGATGTCAAGAAGTACTTTTTTTTTTATATAAGAAGTCCAAAAGTCGAATAGAATGACTGAGGATATGGTTAATACAGACACCATACATGACTAAGAAGTTGTATGATCGTGGAGATGTTGAAGAGATGGCTGGGGCACATGAGTGGGAAACTCACTCTGACCAAGGGAAGTACACATGCTGGGACACTGGGTAAGGGAAGTACACCAGTACTGGGACACTGATCAAGGGAAGTACACCAGTACTGGGATCACTGACTAAGGGAAGTACACCAGTACCAGGACACTGACCAAGGGAAGTACACTAGTGCTAGGGTCACTGACTAAGGGAAGTACACCAGTACTGGGACACTGACCAAGGGAAGTATACCAATACTGGGATCACTGACTAAGGGAAGTACACCAGTGCTGAGGTCACTGACTAAGGGAAGTACACCAGTACTGGGACACTGACCAAGGAAAGTACACCACTACGGAGATCACTGACTAAGGGAAGTACACCAGTACTGGGATCACTGACTAAGGGAAGTACACCAGTACTTGGACACTGACCAAGGAAAGTACACCAGTACTAGGATCACTGACTAAGGGAAGTACACCAGTACTGGGGTCACTGACTAAGGGAAGTACACCAGTACTGGGGTCACTGACTAAGGGAAGTACACCAGTACTGGGACACTGACCAAGGGAAGTACACCAGTACTGGGACACTGACCAAGGAAAGTACACCAGTACTGGGATCACTGACTAAGGGAAGTACACCAGTATTGGGACACTGACCAAGAGAAGTACACCAGTATTGGGATCACTAAGGGAAGTACACCAGTACTGGGACACTGACCAAGGGAAGTACTTCACTATTGAGACGACACTGATCAAGGGAAGTACATCAATACTGGGACACTGACCAAGGGAAGTACACCAGTACTGGAACATTGACCAAAGGAAGTACATCAGTACTGGGACACTGACCAAGGGAAGTATATCAGTATTGAGACGACACTGATCAAGGGAAATACATCAGTACTGGGACACTGACCAAGGGAAGTACACCAGTACTGGAACACTGACCAAAGGAAGTACATCAGTACTGGGACACTGACCAAGGGAAGTACACCAGTACTGAGACATTGACCAAGGAAAGTACACCAGTACTGGGACACTGACTAAAAGAAGTACACCAGTACTGGGATCACTTACTAAGGGAAGTACACCAGTACTGGGACACTGACCAAGGAAAGTACATCATTACAGGGACACTGATCAAGGTAAGTACATTACAGGGACACTGACCAACGGAAATACACTAGTACTGGGATCAGACTAAGGGAAAAACACCAGTACTGTGACACTGAATAAGGGAAGTACACCAGTACTGTGACACTGACCAAGGGAAGTACACCAGCACTGGGACACTGACCAAGGGAAGTACACCAGTACTGGGACACTGACCAAGTGAAGTACACCAGTACTGGGACACTGACCAAGGGAAGTACACCAGTACTGGGATCACTGACTGAGGGAAGTACACCAGTACTGGGTCACTGACTAAGGAAAGTACACCAGTACTGGGACATTGACCAAGGAAAGTACACCAGTACTGGGATTACTGACAAAGGGAAGTACACCAGTACTGGGACACTGACCAAGGGAAGTACACCAGTACTGGGACACTGACCAAGAGAAGTACACCAGTACTGGGATCACTAAGGGAAGTCCACCAGTACTGAGACACTGACCAAGGGAAGTACACCAGTGCTGGGACACTGACCAAGGGAAGTACACCAGTACTGGGGTCACTGACTAAGGGAAGTACACCAGTACTGGGATCACTGACTGAGGGAAGTACACCAGTACTGGGTCACTGACTAAGGAAAGTACACCAGTACTGGGACATTGACCAAGGAAAGTACACCAGTACTGGGATTACTGACAAAGGGAAGTACACCAGTACTGGGACACTGACCAAGGGAAGTACACCAGTACTGGGACACTGACCAAGAGAAGTACACCAGTACTGGGATCACTAAGGGAAGTCCACCAGTACTGAGACACTGACCAAGGGAAGTACACCAGTGCTGGGACACTGACCAAGGGAAGTACACCAGTACTGGGATCACTGACTAAGGGAAGTACACCAGTACTGGGACACTGACCAAGGGAAGTACACCAGTACTGGGACACTTACCATGGGAAGTACACCAGTACTGGGATAACTGATCAAGGGAAGTACACCAGTACTGGGACACTGACCAAGGGAAGTACACTAGTGCTGGGATCACTTACTAAGGGAAGTACACCAGTACTGGGACACTGACCAAGGGAAGTACACCAGTACTGGGACACTGAACAAGGGAAGTACACCAGTACTGGGACACTGACCAAGGGAAGTACACCAGTACTGGGATCACTAACTAAGGGAAGTACACCAGTACTGGGACACTGACCAAAGGAAGTACATCAGCACTGAGGCAGTGACCAATGGAAGTACGTCAACACTGGGACACTGACCAAGGGAAGTACACTGGTTGGATGTGGTGGGTGCGGGAGCTGGAGAGAGTTTTGCACTGGTGTTGTCTCGTCTCAACCTGGTGTATATATGTCAATGGATTGAATCAGAGCATGTGAAGCGTCTGGGGTAAACCATGGAAAGTTCTGTGGGGCCTGGATGTGGAAAGGGAGCTGTGGTTTCGGGCATTATTACATGACAGCTAGAGACTGTGAACGAATGGGGCCTTTGTTGTCTTTTCCTAGCGCTACCTCGCACACATAAGGGGGGAGGGGGATGTTATTCCATGTTTGGCGAGGTGGCGATGGAAATAAATAGGGGCAGACAGAATGAATTATGTACATGTGTATATATGTATATGTCTGTGTGTATATATATATGTGTACATTGAGATGTATAGGTATGTATATTTGCGTGTGTGGACGTGTATGTATATACATGTGTATGGGGGTGGGTTGGGCCATTTCTTTCGTCTGTTTCCTTGAGCTACCTCGCAAACGCGGGAGACGGCGACAAAGCAAAATAAATAAATAAATAAATAAATAAATATATATATATATATATATATATATATATATATATATATATATATATATATATATATATATATGCACCATGTCATTACACACACACGCACACACACACACTTCAGTCCGGTTTGTGATCTGGTACAATAATGTCTCTCCAAAGATCTGAACTACCATTATAGTTACTTGGTCAAAATGATCTCAGTTATAGTTACGTGATATGTTTTAGTCAAATACGTATTACAACTGCCTCCAGCTTTACTCATAATGGGTTATGAGTACAGGACCTGACTCATACGTGAGTCATGAGTGCTTTTGGAGTCGTTGTGTTTTTGAGTGTCCTTCATAATGCCATGGTACCATAACGTACAGGAACTGAACTTGGACAGCGAAATACAATAACAAATATAAAAAGCTCAGTTACAGTCGTGATTACTGACTCAAAATCATGGAACTGGTTACAATGAACTGAGATGACATTCACCCCAAGCCTGTTCACCAGCCCTGCCGGTGGCATGCGTCTCTTCCCGGACCCCATGCATGACACCATCATTCATGCTACCATGCAGCCTCCCCCTCTCCCGTCTCACTGACCCACCACTCCTCCTCCTCCTCCTCCCGTTGCTTACCGAGGTGAGGCACTCCACCCGCATCATGGGACTCTTCTTCCGCAGGTCAAAGTTCTCGTTCAGGACACCTGCAGGGAGGGAGGGAGGGAAGAAACGTGGATGATTGCTGTTGGGCTGGTCTGCACTACGCTGCTGCTGCTCGTGTGCGTCATGTGACGCAACCATCGCTCGTGTTATTCTGTTTACAAGGAATTGTGGTCCTTTGTTTCATGTACAAGTCGGAATGACCCAGACATCTTTGCACAATATATAGAATATCTAGAACATACAAACCTTCAACAGCCAGGATCGAACCCTGAACCCCTGCGTGGCAAGGGGAACGTTACTGCTAGGCTATCCTGAATGTAGGAGGTTTACACATGACAGCTAGAGACTGAGCGTGAACGAATGTGGCCTTTGTTGTCTTTTCCTAGCGCACATGAGGGGGGAGGGGGTTGTTATCTCATGTGTGGCGGCGTGGCGACGGGATTAAATAAAGGCAGACAGTATGAATTATGTACATGTGTATATATGTATATGTCTGTGTGTGTATATATATGTATACGTTGAGATGTATAGGTATGTATATGTGCGTGTGTGGACGTGTATGTATATACATGTGTATGTGGGTGGGTTGGTCCATTCTTTCGTCTGTTTCCTTGCGCTACCTCGCTAACGCGGGAGACAGCGACAAAGTATAATGAATGAAATATATATATATATATATATATATATATATATATATATATATATGTGTGTGTGTGTGTGTGTGTGTGTGTGTGTGTTATCTCTTTATGCCGCGTCTTTCCAATTCACTCCATCCCGTGCACGCTTTTCACCCTCCTGCATGTTCAGGCCCCGATCGCTCAAAATCTTTTTCACTCCATCCTTCCACCTCAGATTTGGTCTCCTGCTTCTCCTCGTTCCCTCCACCTCTGACACATATATCCTCTTTGTCAATCTTTCCTCACTCATTCTTTCCATGTGACCAAATCATTTCAAAACACCCTCTTCTGCTCTCTCAACCACACTCTTTTTATTACCACACATCTCTCTTACCCTTTCATTACTTACTCGATCAAACCACTTCACACAACATATTGTCCTCAAACATCTCGTTTCCAACACATCCACCCTCCTGCGTACAACTCTATCTATAGCCCACGCCTCGTAACCATATAACATTGTTGGAACCACTATTCCTTCAAACATATCCATTTTTGCTCTCCGAGATAACGCTCTCGCCTTCCAAACATTCTTCATCGCTCACATGTTGCATGTGTGCACAATGAACACCTACGTTTGCGATAGTCCAAAAGACTGGGTCAAGCCTAGCACACCTAAGTACAGTACATCAACCTAAGTACAGTCATTCCTAGTACATCCTCTGTCATCCTTAGTACAGTCGCACAGACGTGGTTGCATCACACGCAACCACGTCTGTGCACAGCTGATAATGATGTGTCACCATGCAAGATGTACGAGACGTCAGCAGCAGCGGGGGAGGAGGGGAGTGCAGGTGTGATGTTATCTGGCATATACGCGCTTGAACATAAACACAGAAAGAAAATTATGACATGTGACTCAGAAACCTATCATCATCATTCAGGTCAATACGGAACGATGAATTACTGAAGTATATATATATATATATATATATATATATATATATATATATATATATATAGATAGATAGATAGATAGATAGATAGATAGATAGATAGATATAATCAATGAAAAATAGCGAACGTGGTTACTGCTATCAGCTTTCTTTCAAAAGTGGTTGCCGATCTCATAAAACATTTTGGAACACTTTGTCATTCAATTTTGAGACTGTGATAACAGCAGTTTACCCGCCAAGTTACTCGAATAATAAAAGCGCTTCCTTCTGAGTGATCAAGTATGGTCGTTACTGATCCTGGTTTGGATTTTTTTTTTTTTGACGTGTCTTAGCGAACTTTGTAGTTTGATCCCTCCTTCCCTTCCTCGTGAAGTACATGATTCGCCCCAACTTACATGTACTTGATTCGCCCCAACATTAAAAAAAAACATGATTCGCCCCAAGCCCCCTTCGAAAGTACATTAATCGCCCCAAGTTAAAAGTACATGATTCGCCCCCTTCGAAAGTATATGATTCGCCCCACCTTAGAAATACATGACTCTTCCACCTTCAAAGTACATGATTGTCCCCCCCCCCCACCCCCGAAAGTACATGATTCACCCCTTTGAAAGTTCATGATTCGCCCCATTGGAAATGCATGATTCACCCCCTTGAAAATACATGATTCGCCCCATTGGAAATGCATGATTCACCCCCTTGAAAATACATGATTCGCCCCATTGGAAATACATGACTCACCCCCTTAAAAGCACATGAAAGCACCCCCATTGAAAGTACAAGATTCGCTCCGCTTGAAGGTGCATGATTCACCCCTCTTGAAAGTACATGATTCGTCCCCTTGAAAGCAAAAGACTCGCCCCATTGAAAGTGCATGATTCGCCCCATTGAAAGTACAGGATTCGCTCCTTGAAAGGACATGATTCACCCTCCTTGAAAGGACGATTCACCCTCCTCGAAAGGACATGATTCACCCTCTTGACAGGACGATTCACCCTCCTCGAAAGGACATGATTCACCTCAACTTAAAAGTACATGATTCGCCCTCATTGAAAGTACATGATTCACCTCATTGAAAGTATATGATTCGCTCTCCTTGAAAGTACATGATTGCCCCCCCCCCCCCTCTTGAAAGCACATGATTCACACCCTTAAAATTTCATGACTCGCCCCATTATGAGTACATGATTCACCCCTTGAAAGTACATGATCCCCCCCCCCCTTTGGAAATACATGATTCCCCCCCTTTGGAAGTACATGATTCACCCCCTTCAAAGTACAAGATTTGGCCCATTGAAAGTACATGATTCGCCCCGCTTGAAAGTACATTATTCAACCTCTTGTAAGTATCGTGCACAAGTGACGGTAAGTGTCGCACGCTAGTGACGGTATGTGTCGTGCACAAGTGACGGTAAGTGTCGCACGCTAGTGACGGTATGTGTCGTGCACAAGTGACGGTAAGTGTCGCACGCTAGTGACGGTATGTGTCGTGCACTAGTGACGGTAAGTGTCGTACGCTAGTAACGATATGTGTCGTGCACTAGTGACGGTAAGTGTCGTACGCTAGTGACGGTAAGTGTCGTGCACTAGTGACGGTAAGTGTCGTACACTAGTGACGGTAAGTGTCGTACACTAGTGACGGTATGTGTCGTACACTAGTGACGGTAAGTGTCGTACACTAGTGACGGTATAGTGTCGTACACTAGTGACGGTAAGTGTCGTACACTAGTGACGGTATGTGTCGTACACTAGTGACGGTAAGTGTCGTACACTAGTGACGGTAAGTGTCGTGTACTAGTGACGGTAAGTGTCGTACACTAGTGACGGTAAGTGTCGTACGCTAGTGACGGTAAGTGTCGTACACTAGTGACGGTAAGTATCGTGCACTAGTGACGGTATGTGTCGTACACTAGTGACGGTAAGTGTCGTACACTAGTGACGGTATGTGTCGTACACTAGTGACGGTAAGTGTCGTACGCTAGTGACTGTACGTGTCGTACACTAGTGACGGTATGTGTCGTACACTAGTGACGGTATGTGTCGTACACTAGTGACGGTAAGTGTTTTACGCTAGTGACAGTATGTGTCGTACACTAGTGACGGTAAGTATCGTACACTAGTGACGGTAAGTGTCGTACACAAGTGACGGTATGTGTCGTACACTAGTGATGGTATGTGTCGTGCACTAGTGACGGTAAGTGTCGTACACTAGTGACGGTAAGTGTCGTACACTAGTGACGGTAAGTATCGTACACTAGTGACGGTAAGTGTCGTACACTAGTGACGGTATGTGTCGTGCACTAGTGACGGTAAGTGTCGTACACTAGTGACGGTAAGTGTCGTACACTAGTGACGGTAAGTATCGTGTACTAGTGACGGCATGTGTCGTGCACTAGTGACGGTATGTGTCGTACACTAGTGATGGTAAGTGTCGTGCACTAGTGACGGTATGTGTCGTACACTAGTGACGGTAAGTGTCGTACACTAGTGACGGTAAGTGTCGTACACTAGTGACGGCATGTGTCGTACACTAGTGACGGCATGTGTCGTGCACTAGTGACGGTATGTGTCGTACACTAGTGACGGTAAGTGTCGTACACTAGTGACGGTAAGTGTCGTACACTAGTGACGGTAAGTGTCGTGCACTAGTGACGGTAAGTGTCGTACACTAGTGACGGTATGTTTCGTACACTAATGACTGTACGTGTCGTACACTAGTGACGGTAAGTGTCGTACACTAGTGACGGTAAGTGTCGTACACTAGTGACGGTAAGTGTCGTGCACTAGTGACTGTATGTGTCGTACACTAATGACGGTAAGTGTCGTACACTAGTGACGGTAAGTGTCGTGCACTAGTGACGGTAAGTGTCGTACGCTAGTGACGGTATGTGTCGTGCACTATTGACGGTATGTGTCGAGCACTAATGACGTTGTGTCGTGTACTAGTGACATGTGTCGTTCACTAGTGACGTTGTGTCGTGCACTAGTGACTTGTGTCGTGGATTAGTGACGGTAAGTCATGCACTGGTGATGAAGGTGTGAGATGTGCACTGGTGATGAAGGTGTGTCGTGCACTGGTGATGAAGGTGTGTCGTGCACTGGTGATGAAGGTTTGTGTCGTGCACTGGTAATGAAGGTGTGTGTTGTGCACTGGTGATGAAGGTTTGTGTCGTGCACTGGTGATGAAGGTTTGTGTCGTGCACTGGTGATGATGGTGTGAGATGTGCACTGGTGATGAAGGTTTGTGTCGTGCACTGGTGATGAAGGTTTGTGTCGTGCACTGGTGATGAAGGTGTGTGTCGTGCACTGGTCATGATGGTGTGAGATGTGCACTGGTGAAGGTATGAGACGTGTACTCTTGATGAATGTGTGTGTCGTGCACTGGTGATGAAGGTGTGTGTCGTGCACTGGTGATGAAGGTGTGTGTCGTGCACTGGTGATGAAGGTTTGTGTCGTGCACTGGTGATGAAAGTTTGTGTCGTGCACTGATGATGAAGGTGTGTGTCGTGCACTGGTGATGAAAGTTTGTGTCGTGCACTGGTGATGATGGTGTGAGATGTGCACTGGTGATGAAGGTGTGTCGTGCACTGGTGATGATGGTGTGAGATGTGCACTGGTGATGAAGGTGTGTGTCGTGCACTGGTGATGAATGTGTGTGTCGTGCACTGGTGATGAAGGTTTGTGTCGTGCACTGGTGATGAATGTGTGTGTCGTGCACTGGTGATGAAGGTGTGTGTCGTGCACTGGTGACGAATGTTTGTGTCGTGCACTGGTGATGATTGTGTGTGTCGTGCACTGGTGATGAATGTGTGTGTCGTGCACTGGTGATGATGGTGTGAGATGTGCACTGGTGATGAATGTGTGTGTCGTGCACTGGTGATGATGGTGTGAGATGTGCACTGATGATGAAGGTGTGCGTCGTGCACTGGTGATGATGGTGTGAGATGTGCACTGGTGATGAAGGTTTGTGTCGTGCACTAGTGATGAATGTGTATGTCGTGCACTGGTGTTGAAGGTTTGTGTCGTGCACTGGTGATGAAGGTTTGTGTTGTGCACTGCTGATGAAGGTTTGTGTCGTGCACTGGTGATGAAGGTGTGTGTCGTGCACTGGTGATGAAAGTTTGTGTCGTGCACTGGTGATGATGGTGTGAGATATGCACTGGTGATGAATGTGTGTGTCATGCACTGGTGATGATGGTGTGAGATGTGTACTGGTGATGAAGGTGTGTGTCATGCACTGGTCATGATGGTGTGTGTCGTGCACTGGTGATGAAGGTGTGTAGATGTGCACTGGTGATGAAGGTGTGTGTCGTGCACTGGTGATGAAGGTGTGTGTCGTGCACTGGTGATGAAGGTGTGTGTCGTGCACTGGTGATGATGGTGTGAGTGTTGCACTGTGATGAATGTGTGGTCGTGCACGGGTGATGAGGTTTGTGTCGTGCACTGGTGATGAAGGTTGTGTCGTGGATGCACTGGTGATGAAGTGTGTGTCGTGCACTGGTGATGAATGGTGTGAGTCGTGCACTGGTGATGAAGGTTGTGATCGTGCACTGGTGATGAGGTGTGTGTCGTGCACGGTGATGAGGTTGTGTCGTGCACTGGTGATGAAGGTTTGTCGTGCACTGGTGATGAAGGTGTGTCGTGCACAGGTGATGAAGGTGTGAGATGTGCACTGGTGATGAAGGTGTGTGTCGTGCACTGTGATGATGGTGTGAGATGTGCACTGGTGATGAAGGTGTGTGTCGTGCACTGGTGATGATGGTGTGAGTCGTAGCACTGGTGAAGAATGTGTGTCTGTGCACTGGTGAGAAGGTGTGTGTCGTGCACTGGTGATGAAGGGTGTAGTGTCGGTGCACTGGTGATGAAGGTGGTGAGACGTGCACCTGTGATGAATGTGTGTGTCGTGCACTGTGATGAAGGTGTGTGATCGTGCACTGGTGATGAAGGTGTGTTCGTGCACTGGTGATGAATGGTTTGAGAGTCGTGCAACTGGTGATGAAGGTGTGAGTCGTGCCACTGGTGATGAAGTGTGTGTCGTGCACTGGTGATGAAGGTGTGTGTCGTGCACTGGTGATGATGGTGTGAGTCGTGCACTGGTGATGATGGTGTGAGATGTGCACTGGTGATGAAGGTGTGTGTCGTGCACTGGTGATGATGGTGTGTGTCGTGCACTGGTGATGAAGGTGTGTGTCGTGCACTGGTGATGAAGGTGTGTGTCGTGCACTGGTGATGAAGGTGTGTGTCGTGCACTGGTGATGAAGGTGTGAGATCGTGCACTGGTGATGAAGGTGTGTGTCGTGCACTGGTGATGAATGTGTGTGTCGTGCACTGGTGATGAATGTGTGTGTCGTGCACTGGTGATGAATGTGTGTGTCGTGCACTGGTGATGAAGGTTTATGTCGTGCACTGATGATGATGGTGTGAGATGTGCACTGGTGATGAATGTGTGTGTCGTGCACTGGTGATGAATGTGTGTGTCGTGCCCTGGTGATGAAGGTGTGTGTCGTGCACTGGTGATGATGGTGTGAGATGTGCACTGGTGATGAAGGTGTGAGACGTGTACTCTTGATGAATGTGTGTGTCGTGCACTGATGATGAAGGTTTGTGTCGTGCACTGGTGATGAAGGTGTGTGTCGTGCACTGGTGATGAAGGTGTTTGTCGTGCACTGGTGATGAAGGTGTTTGTCGTGCACTGGTGATGAGGGTGTGTGTCGTGCACTGGTGATGAGGGTGTGTGAGAGAGTTTGTACAGAGTGGGAGAGTTTGTACAGTGTGAAAGAGTGTACAGTGTGAGAGAATTTGTACAGTGTGGGAGAGTTTGTACAGTGAGGGAGAGTTTGTACAGTGTGAAAGAGTGTACAGTGTGAGAGAATTTGTACAGTGTGAAAGAGTTTGTACAGTGTGAGAGAGTTTGTACAGTGTATGAGAGTTTGTACAGTGATTGAGTTTGTACAGTGTGAGAGAGTTTGTACAGTGTGAGAGTTTGCACAGTGTGGGAGAGTTTGTACAGTGTGAGAGAGTTTGTACAGTGTGAGAGAGTTTGTACAGTGTGGGAATTTGTACAGAGTGGGAGAGTTTGTACAGTGTGAGAGAGTTTGTACAGTGTGGGAGAGTTTGTACAGTGTGGGAGAGTTTGTACAGTGTGGGAGAGTTTGTATAGTGAGGGAGAGTTTGTATAGTGAGATTGAGCGTTCCCAGTGAAGCTAGTGTTGTCAGCGGTCACCACATACGAGGTGTGGTATGCCACGTTGCTAGGGTGTGGCCTGACGCACGACGCTATTCATGTTCGTGGCACCTACTACTGTAATTATCATGTTCGTGGCTCCAGCTACTGTAGTTATCATGTTCGTGGCTCCAGCTACTGTAGTTATCATGTTCGTGACTCCTGCTACTGTAGTTATCATGTTCGTGACTCCTGCTACAGTAGTTATCATGTTCGTAACTCCAGCTACAGTAGTTATCATGTTCGTGGCTCCAGCTACTGTAATTATCATGTTCGTGGCTCCAGCTACTGTAGTTATCATGTTCGTGGCTCCAGCTACTGTAGTTATCATGTTCGTGACTCCTGCTACTGTAGTTATCATGTTCGTGGCTCCAGCTACTGTAGTTATCATGTTCGTGACTCCTGCTACTGTAGTTATCATGTTCGTGACACCTGCTACTGTAGCTATCATGTTCGTGACTCCTGTTACCGCAGTAATCATGTTTCTGGCTCCAGCTACTGTAGTTATCATGTTCGTGACTCCTGCTACTGCAGTAATCATGTTCCTGGCTCCAGCTACTGTAGTTATCATGTTCGTGACTCCTGCTACTGTAGTTATCATGTTCGTGACTCCTGCTACTTTAGTTATCATGTTCGTGACACCAGCTACTGTAGTCATCATGTTCGTGACACCAGCTACTATAAGTCATCATGTTCGTGACACCTGCTACTGCAGTAATCATGTTCCTGACTCCAGCTACTGTAGTTATCATGTTCGTGACTCCTGCTACTGTAGTTATCATGCTCGTGTCTCCTGCAACTGCAGTAATCATGTTCGTGACTCCAGCTACTGTAGTTATCATGTTCGTGAATCCTTCTACTGCAGTAATCATGTTCGTGACTCCAGCTACTTTAGTTATCATGTTCGTGACACCAGCTACTGTAGTTATCATGTTCGTGACTCCTGCTACTGTAGTTATCATGTTCGTGACTCCTGCTACTGTAGTTATCATGTTCGTGACTCCAGCTACTGTAGTTATCATGTTCGTGACTCCTGCTACTGCAGTAATCATGTTCGTGACTCCAGCTACTGTAGTTATCATGTTCGTGACTCCCGCTACTGTAGTTATCATGTTCGTGACTCCAGCTACTGTAGTTATCATGTTCGTGACTCCTGCTACTGTAGTTATCATGTTCGTGACTCCTGCTACTCAGTAATCATGTTCGTGACTCCAGCTACTGTAGTTATCATGTTCGTGACTCCTGCTACTGTAGTTATCATGTTCGTGACTCCAGCTACTGTAGTAATCATGTTCCTGACTCCTGCTACTGTAGTTATCATGTTCGTGACTCCTGCTACTGCAGTAATCATGTTCCTGACTCCAGCTACTATAGTTATCATGTTCGTGACACCTGCTACTGTACTTATCATGTTCCTGACTTCTACTACTGTAGTTGTCATGTTCGTGACTCCAGCTACTGTAGTTATCATGTTCGTGACTCCTGCTACTGCAGTAATCATGTTCCTGACTCCAGCTACTATAGTTATCAT
The DNA here is from genome assembly GCF_036320965.1 of Panulirus ornatus. NCBI lineage: Eukaryota > Metazoa > Arthropoda > Malacostraca > Decapoda > Palinuridae > Panulirus > Panulirus ornatus. The sequence continues at coordinate 48,777,600 of NC_092243.1, forward strand.
GTTCGTGACTCCTGCTACTGTAGTTATCATGTTTGTGACTCCTGCTACTGCAGTAATCATGTTCCTGACCCCAGCTACTATAGTTATCATGTTCGTGACTCCTGCTACTGTAGTTATCATGTTCGTGACACCTGCTACTGTAGTTATCATGTTCGTGACTCCAGCTACTGTAGTTATCATGTTCGTGACACCTGCTACTGTAGTTATCATGTTCGTGACACCTGCTGCTATAGTTATCATGTTCGTGCCTCCAGCTACTATAGTTATCATGTTCGTGACTCCAGCTACTGTAGTTATCATGTTCGTGACACCTGCTACTGTAGTTATCATGTTCGTGACTCCAGCTACTGTAGTTATCATGTTCGTGACTCCTGCTACTGTAGTTATCATGTTCGTGACTCCAGCTACTGTAGTTATCATATTCGTGACACCTACTACTGTAGTTATCATGTTCGTGACACCTGCTACTGTAGTTATCATGGTCGTGACATCTGCTACTGTAGTTATCATGTTCGTGACACCTGCTACTGTAGTTATCATGGTCGTGACACCTGCTACTGTAGTTATCATGTTCTTGACACCTGCTACTGTAGTTATGTTCATGACTCCTGCTACTGTAGTTATCATGTTCGTGACTCCAGCTACTGTAGTTATCATGTTCGTGGCTCCAGCTACTGTAGTTATCATGTCGTGACACCTGCTACTGTAGTTATCATGTTCGTGACACCTGCTACTGTAGTAATCATGTTCGTGACACCTGCTACTGTAGTTATGATGTTCGTGACACCTGCTACTATAGTTATCATGTTCGTGACTCCTGCTACTGTAGTTATCATGTTCGTGACACCAGCTACTGTAGTTATCATGTTCGTGACACCTGCTACTGTAGTTATGATGTTCGTGACACCTGCTACTGTAGTTATCATGTTCGTGGCTCCAGCTACTGTAGTTATCATGTTCGTGACACCTGCTACTGTAGTTATCATGTTCTTGACACCTGCTACTGTAGTAATCATGTTCGTGACACCTGCTACTGTAGTTATGATGTTCGTGACACCTGCTACTGTAGTTATCATGTTCGTGACTCCTGCTACTGTAGTTATCATGTTCGTGACACCTGCTACTGTAGTTATCATGTTCGTGACTCCAGTTACTGTAGTTATGTTCGTGACTCCTGCTACTGTAGTTATCATGTTCGTGACACCAGCTACTGTAGTTATGTTCGTGACACCTGCTACTGTAGTTATCATGTTCGTGACACCTGCTACTGTAGTTATCATGTTCGTGACTCCTGCTACTGTAGTTATCATGTTCGTGACACCAGCTACTGTAGTATCATGTTCGTGACACCTGCTACTGTAGTTATCATGTTCGTGACACCTGCTACTGTAGTTATCATGTTCATGACTCCTGCTACTGTAGTAATCATGTTCGTGACACCTGCTACTGTAGTTATCATGGTCGTGACTCCTGCTACTGTAGTTATCATGTTCGTGACTCCAGCTACAGTAGTAATCATGTTCGTGACACCTGCTACTGTAGTTATCATGTTCGTGACTCCTGCTACTGTAGTTATCAGGTTCGACAGTGTTTCACTCCGACCTATTTACTGAAGGTGGTGTTGTGTGCTCTAGCGCAGCAGCCCAGTTGCTGGCCTGCGTCTGCCAAGTGGGTGCTTTCGCTGGGCATGATGATGAGGATGATGAGTGGGGAGGAGGCGGACTTACCTGTTAGCATGAGGACGGCGAGGCAGAAAATGAGGAAGCTGAGGTAAGGCTTATGCGCACCCGACATCCTCTTGAACCATGAGGAACGGCTCCTGCCGGAGGAGGGGGACCATGGCCATGTTAGTACCCTTGGGTCACGCATCATACTGACGCGCGGGACTGGCTGGCCGCCCTTTCAGACGATAGGTGTGGTGATGAGGGCGTGACCTCTGACCCAACCCTACGACAAAAGTCCGTGGGCTGAGGTCACACACACACCACACACAGGATATCGCTGTAGATGGGCCACTCAAATAGTGAGATCAGACGGACTGCTACACAATGTTATCTGGAGACATATTATCTACATATAACTTGACACTTTCCTACATTGGGAAGTAGAGTTCAGTAGTCAGGAACCTGGCTATTATGGTGTAAGGTTCTGTGAAATTTACAATAAGACATTGCGAACCTGGATACCTCAAGCCTTAAATATGGAGGGACAGTTGATACAGAAGAAGAATTGGTTCAATGAAAGGTATTAAAAAGCAAAGGAGCTGTAAGATGAACTATGAAGCTAGAGAGTGTCGTAAGATGAACTATGAAGCTAGAGAGTGTCGTAAGATGAACTATGAAGCTAGAGAGTGTCGTAAGATGAACTATGAAGCTAGAGAGTGTCGTAAGATGAACTATGAAGCTAGAGAGTGTCGTAAATATCTTCCTGTAGTAAACTCGCGCACGAACAAAAAATACTTTTATCTTCCCGTGCATTGTTAAGATACGGAATGATTTAGTGATCAGTGTGGGGACGAACCAGCAGCCTGCGTATCTTTGAGAATAAACTTGATAAATCATTGACATACCTGTTCGTTTCTACTTCCATCGCAGAGATCTACTTCCACCACAGTGATCTACTACCATCACAGAGACCTACTTCCACCACAGTGATCTACTTCCACCACAGTGATCTACTTCCATCACAGAGATCTACTTCCACCACAGTGATCTACTTCCACCACAGTGATCTACTTCCATCACAGAGACCTACTTCCACCACAGTGATATACTTCCACCACAGTGATCTACTTCCATCACAGAGATCTACTTCCACCACAGTGATCTACTTCCACCACAGTGATCTACTTCCATCACAGAGACCTACTTCCACCACAGTGATCTACTTCCACCACAGTGATCTACTTCCATCACAGAGATCTACTTCCACCACAGTGATCTACTTCCACCACAGTGATCTACTTCTATCACAGTGATCTACTTCCACCACAGTGATCTACTTCCACCGGTCATCTACTTCCACCACAGAAATCTACTTCCACCACAGTGATCTATTTCTACCACAGTGATCTACTTCCACCACAGTGATCTACTTCCACCACAGTGATCTACTTCCACCACAGTGATCTTCTACCACAGTGATCTACTTCCACCACAGTGATCTACTTCCACTACAGTGATCTACTTCCACCACAGTGATCTACTTCCACCACAGTGATCTACTTCCACCACAGTGATCTAGTTCCACCACAGAGATCTACTTCCACCACAGTGATCTCCTTCTACCACAGTGATCTACTTCCACCACAGTGATCTACTTCCACCACAGTGATCTCCTTCTACCACAGTGATCTACTCCCACCACAGTGATCTACTTCCACCACAGTGATCTACTTCCACCTCAGTGATCTACGCATATCTTATCACTCCTACTATGCCCAACAGCGTCGGTTTCTGCATGATATTCGCCCGTCCGTTTGGTTGTGGTGTAGCCTCGTAATGACTAATGCAAACTCGCTATTTACTGGGGTCTTGAGCACGAGTCTTATTATTATCGTTATTATTATTATTATCATTGTTATTATTATTTTTATTATTATCATTATTATTATTATTATTATTATCATTATTATTAATATTAGTATTATTATTATTATTATTATTATTATTATTATTATTATTATTATTATTATCATTATTATTATTATTATTATTATTATTATTATTATTATTATTATTATTGTTGTTGTTGTTGTTGTTGTTGTTGTTGTTGTTGTTGTTGTTATTATTATTACGTAGTTACTTACATGTCTCCAGGCCTAGTAGCTGAGGGAGGACTGGTTAGGGAGATATTCCGGCCACGGGAGAAACCCTCGCCTTAACTGTGACGTTTCCGCTGGGGCTCGGGTTGACAGCTGCACTAACCTGTACAGTTTCCCAAGCTCATCATACATGGTAACGATGGGCGACAACAGGTGTGTTCGAACCTTCGCAGGTGTGTGTTTGTGTAAGGTGTTGACACGACTGGATCTGGTTCCAACCAGTGCCAGCTGGCCACACACCTCAGTTCTGCAGTGCGCGAACATTTGTGACACTCGGATCAATTGTCAGTCTGATAGCGTCATTGTGTTGGATAGCAACATTACAAACAATTTTTTAGAACATGTCGTAGATTAGCTAATTTAAGACATGTTCGTAAAAAAACTGTCCGGTGTGAGGTGGTTTCATTGAGTAAGTAATGAAAGGGTAAAAAAGATGTGGTAATAAAAAAGAGTGTGGTTGAGAGAGCAGAGAGAGTGTGATGAAATGGGTTGGAGAGAATGAGGGAGGAAAGATTGACAAAGTGGATGTATGTGTATCAGAAGTGTAGGGAACAAGAAGCGGGAGACCAAATTGGAAACGGAAGGATGGGGTGAAAAAGATTTTGAGTGATCGGGGCCTGAACATACAGGAGGGTGAGAAGCATACAAGGAATAGAGTGAATTGGATCGGTGTGATGTACCGGGGTCGACGTGCTGTCATTGGACTGAACCAGGGCATGTGAAGCGTCTGGGGTAAACCATGAAAAGGTCTGTGGGGCCTGGATGTGGATAGGAAGTTGTGGTTTTGGTGCATTACACATGACAGCTATAGACTGAGTGTGAGCGAATGTGGCTTTTTTTCTGTTTTCCTGGCGCTACCTCGCTGAAGCAGGGAGTAGCGATGCTGTTTCCTGTGGGGCAGAGTGGCGCCGGAATGGATGAAGGCAAGCAATATGAATATGTACATTCATATATATATATGTATATGTCTGTGTAGGTGTATGTATATGTGTTTATGTTGATATGTATATGCATATATATGTGCGTCTATGGGCGTTTATGTATATATACATGTGTATATGAGTGGATGGGTCATTCTTCGTCTGTTTCCTGGCGCTAACTCGCTGACGCGGGAAACAGCGAGTAAGTCTAGTAAATGAATGAATAAATGATATATATATATATATATATATATATATATATATATATATATATATATATATATATATATATATAGGCCCATAGCCTCGCGGTAGCATTCCAGCCTGTGGCACAGGGGTCCCGAGTTCGATCCTGGCTGTTGGAGGTTTGTATGCTATAAGATATATATATATATATATATATATATATATATATATATATATATATATATATATATATATATATATATATATGTTATCTATTTACTATACTTTGTCGCTGTCTCCCGCGTTAGCGAGGTAGCGCAAGGAAACAGATGAAAGAATGGCCCAACCCACCAACATACACATGTATATACATACACGTCCACACACGCACATATACATACCTAAACATTTCAACGTATACATACATATACATACACAGACATATACATATATACACATGTACATATCCATACATGCTGCCTTCATCCATTTCGCCGCTACCCCGCCACACATGAAATGACACCCTCTAGGCAAAGACAACAAAGGCCACATTCGTTCACACTCAGTCTCTAGTGTCATGTATATATGCTTTGAAGAATGTATGTGAGAAATACTTAGAAAAGCAAATGGATTTGTATGTAGCATTTATGGATCTGGAGAAGGCATATGATAGAGTTGATATAGATGCTCTGTGGAAGGTATTAAGAATATATGGTGTGGGAGGCAAGTTCCTGGAAACAGTGAAAAGTTTTTATCGAGGATGTAAGGCATGTTAACGTGAAGGAAGAGAAGAAAGTGATTGGTTCTCAGTGAATGTCGGTTTGCGGCATGGGTGCGTGATGTCTCCATGGTTGTTTAATTTGTTAATGGATGGGGTTGTTTGGGAGGTGAATGCAAGAGTTTTGAAAAGAGGGGCAAGTGTGCAGTCTGTTGTGGATAAGAGGGCTCGGGAAGTGAGTCAGTTGTTGTTCGCTTATGATACATCGCTGGTGGCTGATTCGCGTGAGAAACTGCAGAAGCTGGTGACTGAGTTTGGTAAAGTGTGTGAAAGAAGAAAGCTGAGAGTAAATGTGAATAAGAGCAAGGTTATTAGGTACAGTAGGGCTGAGGGACAAGTCAATTGGGAGGTAAGTTTGAATGGAGAGAAACTGGAGGAAGTGAAATGTTTTAGATATCTGGGAGTGGATTTCGGAGCGTTGAAAAAATGTGTGGCAGGCGAGAACATTATCTCGGAAAGCAAAAATGGGTATATTTGAAGGAATAGTGGTTCCAACATTGTTCTATGGTTGCGAGGGGTGGGCTATAGATAGGGTTGTACGGAGGAGGGTGGATGTGTTGGAAATGGGATGTTTGAGGACAATATGTGGTATGAGGTGGTTTGATTAAGTAATGAAAAGGTAAGAGAGATGTGTGGTAATAAAAAGAATATGGTTGAGAGAGCAGAAGAGGTTGTACTGAAATGGTTTGGTCACATGGAAAGAATGAGTGAGGAAAGATTGACAAAGAGGGTATATGTGTCAGAGGTGGAGGGAAGAGGAGAAGTGGGAGACCAAATTGGAGGTGGAAGGATGGAGTGAACAGATTTTGAGCGATCGGGGCCTGAACATGCAGGAGGGTGAAAGGCGTTCAAGGAATAGTGAATTGGAACGATGTGGTATACCGCGGTCGACGTGCTGTCAATGGATTGAACCAGGGCATGTGAAGCGTCTGGGGTAAACCATGGAAAGTTTTGTGGGGCCTGGATGTGGAAAAGGAACAGTGGTTTCAGTGCATTATACATGACAGCTAGAGACTGAGTGTGAACGAATGGGGCCTTTGTTGTTTTTTCCTAGCGCTACCTCGCGCGCGTGCGGGGGGAGGGAGTTGTCATTTCATGTGTGGCGGGGTGGCGACGGATATGAATAAATGCAAGTATGAATTATGTACATGTGTATATATGTATATGTCTGTGTATGTATATATATGTATACGTTGAAATGTATAGGTATGTATATGTGCGTGTGTGGACGTGTATGTATATACATGTGTATGTGGGTGGGTTGGGCCATTCTTTCGTCTGTTTCCTTGCACTACCTCGCTAACGCGGGAGACAGCGACAAAGTATAATAAAATAGAATATATATATATATATATATATATATATATATATATATATATATATATATAAGCCAGACCGAAAAAACTGTAACGGAGTAGTATTATTTGCACAGTCATGCAGTCAGCACGCAGGGAAGACCACACAAATGTGATCGCTAAACATTGTCATGGAAATTATCAACCATACATCTTGAAAATCCCATTATTCCACACCCCACTGATGATTATGCCACACGTAACGTCACTGAATATCTCAATTGCTAATACTAAGGACTTTAATTTGTCCCATGGCATCTTTAATAATCAGCTTATCATGAACCAAATCATTATGAGAGAAATGTCAAAATACAATAAAAAAAAAAAAAGTGAAGACACACCCAGGTCAACCCCCGCCACCTGAGCCTCCTTAATCACTCTCCCCTGACAACGGTTACTGCCAAAGCAGCAGTGGTGGTGGTGTGCATTGATTGGTGCTGGACGGCGGTACTCTGTGTGATGTTGCTATTTCTATAACTTTGTTAAGTACTGGCATCTGATGAGGTGGACTGTCTCCACGAAACATGTTGTGCCACACGGAGAGAAAAATTACATTATGTTTTTTGCGCCGAATTATTTGCTATGGATCGAGCCACCGATTCCATAATCGCTTCAAATCAGGTTAAAGCAGTCATTTTTTCCGGCCCTTCTTAAGGCAATATACTCTGGCCACACAGAGTCAAATGCAATTCAGGGCAACATTTCTAATCAACTTGATACCTATAATAGATATATTATCTTGCTCTGGATGGCTAGTAGGTCATTGTAATATATACGGCAATGAACAGGCAGACAAACCAATATTATCTTGCTCTGGGTGGCAAGTAGGTCATTGTAATATATACGGCAATGAACAGGCAGACAAACCAATATCTGTCTTGCTCTGGGTGGCTAGTAGGTCATTGTAATATATACAGCAATGAACAGGCAGACAAACCAATATCTATCTTGCTCTGGGTGGCTAGTAGGTCATTGTAATATATACGGCAATGAACAGGCAGACAAACCAATATCTATCTTGCTCTGGGTGGCTAGTAGGTCACTGTAATATATACGGCAATGAACAGGCAGACAAACCAAGTCGACGTCAGAACTCGCGAAGGTCGTTCGGATCCCCCGGGAGCTGGGGTGGAGTCCTGCCTTTCCCCGGGGATGAGATCGATCCATCTTCTGTGGCAGAGTCAGTGGACCAGCCTGACCACAAATACAAGCAAGAAGTGGCGGGCTGGTCGACCTCATACCGCAAGGTCATGCTGGCCCGCCTCACAATGAACAACACCTGACCATTACTCATTATGCTGCCGTATACAAACCAGAATTTCCCACCAATATGTCATCAATGCCAAGAACATGTAACAGTAGAACATGTACTCCTCCGATGCCGTAGAATTCATCAATATAGAAGGAAATTACTAGATCACATCAGCGAAAACCTTTAACATTATTAATGTACTTGGGGATAACCTGAGTGCGATTGACAAATTGATGATGATCTTCCTCAGGGAAACAGAATGATGTACGATGGTTCATGGCGGGGGGGGTTGGCTTCGGTGTGAGGCTCCTCTGATTAGGTTGGTCGCATGGTGGGTGGATATGTCTACACACTAGGCGGTGATGATCCCCGGGGCAACTGTGCCATGCAGTTGAGCCGGTGGACCTGCGAGTAAGTTAGTTATGCTGTATGTGCATGTCGTGGTGGAGGACTATCCCTAGTGTGTCGTACCTTCTCGCAATCTTGGGTCAACTGCAAGTATGATGCTGTGTCGACTGGGCGGTGTTTGCTGCCACCTGGGCTCAATACACACTTTAAAAGTCTTGTCCTTCCATTATTTATCATCATTATTACCATTATCATTGTTATTATTATCATTATTATTATTATTATTATTATTATCACCATCATTATCATTTATCTTTATTATTATAATATCATGTTATACCGTTTTAGATAGGTATTTGAGGATGACTTCAGTCGTATATCAATTAGGGTTGCAGGCCTAATCACCTTCCTTATAGGCTGATGGCCGTAGAACCCGTAACAAACAGCTGACTAACAAGCCAGCGCAGATAAATCCTTGCCAGGTTTGATACCAACATGACTGTTTACATTGTCATCTGGTTACAATATTATCAATGATGACGATGTTGGACGTTAGGCCAAGCCGCCGGCGGCAGCAACCCATACCCTGCCCTGCGCCGCAGCTCCTGAAGAGACGAGAGGCTGTGCCGCACGAACATTGCCGCGTGCGGTGCCGCCCCTCACCATCAGCCGCAGACTTGTTATACCAAATCAGACTAAGTTCATTCAGAGATCTTACATCATGGAAAAGCATGAGCAACGTACAGGAAAATGAAGTGCACCAACTACTAACACTAATGTTTTGACTTCACATCGCATTTGTTAGGCTTCCTTGTGATAGAGTTATTTCATGAGTACAAAGCAAGGTACATTAGTATGATGTGTTTGACACTGATACTTATTGCTTGCTCAAACTTAACCTGGTTATTTATACTCATTCACAAAATCCAGGTTGACATCATCAAGGCCGAATGGTGATCGTGGGTTTGGTAGGGGTCCTGTGATCGTGGCTGCCCTGCCAACGTGGAGCTTCCTGTAGGAGGATAGTACGAGACTAACGTCAAAATCATCACTAGTTGCAGTGATCGGAGGAGACTACACAGATACAAGAAGCCATTCACATTAGAGAGAAAGCACCTGTCAACCAGACAACTATGACTACTGCCATACAGCTCTTTGATGGCCCACCAATAGACCATACAGGTCTTTGATGGCCCACCAATAGGCCATACAGGTCTTTGATAGCCCACCAATAGACCATACAGGTCTTTGATGGCCCACCAATAGGCCATACAGGTCTTTGATGGCCCACCAATAGACCATACAGGTCTTTGATGGCCCACCAATAGGCCATAGAGGTCTTTGATAGCCCACCAATAGACCATACAGGTCTTTGATGGCCCACCAATAGACCATACAGGTCTTTAATGGCCCACCAATAGGCCATACATGTCTTTGATGGCCCACCAATAGGCCATACAGGTCTTTGATGGCCCACCAGTAGACCATACAGGTCTTTGATGGCCCACCAATAGACCATACAGGTCTTTGATGGCCCACCAATAGGCCATACAGGTCTTTGATAGCCCACCAATAGACCATACAGGTCTTTGATGGCCCACCAATAGACCATACAGGTCTTTGATGGCCCACCAATAGGCCATACATGTCTTTGATGGCCCACCAATAGGCCATACAGGTCTTTGATGGCCCACCAATAGACCGTACAGGTCTTTGATGGCCCACCAATAGGACGTAGACCTAATGCTGTTTTAGGACGGATGGGACACGTCATTGACCCGCCACAAGCTACCGAGTCCGCCTGTTCTGGACAGGAGGAACGCGGCGCTGACCAACCCAGTCCTGGGTTACAAAAGATCAGAGAGAATGATACGAGCCCAACCAGACCTCAACTCCACATGCGAACAGTAACAGTCTCGCTTGGCCCAAGTTAGTGTAAGTGTATCTAGTGGACTTCCTATATTTCTACGTCGTTTAATTATTCTTCTGTGTTTCCTCAACTGTAAGTTTTTCTATATTTCTTTTTCCATATTTTGTATTTAGATTGTAACTCATACTACCCTTCATGATATTGTTAATTTGTTTTGTTTTAAGGGTTTTCTTTTATGTGCTATGTGCTGTGTTTTTTTTTTTCATTTCTATATTTTGTTTCCGTTTTACATTTCATATCCAAATGTAGTGACGCAATTTTTTCTCTTTATTGCAGGTTCCTGATGATGCCTCTGTCAAGGCGAAAGCTTGATTAAGATAAACGGATAACTTTGGACAACTGATGTTTGATCACCCGCCTAATGGTAGAATAATGCTGAGAAAATTAGAGAACATATACCCTTAACATAGTCTGGCAACTGATAATCTCACTTGATCAATGATGTGAGAAAAGAATTTACTTTTATATCTTGGATCAAGATAGATTGCAACTCTGTACAAATCTTCACTTTCAAGCCAGGAAAAAAATTATTCAGCATAAGCTCGCATTGTTTGTTTCATGATGTTTACTACCTGTGTTGCTTTTTCATCTTGCCGTGATATCTGGTTCAGAGGCAGAAACTGAGGTATCAGTTACTTGAGGAACTTGTGATGTGCTTGGCTGCAGAATGGTTTTCAAGGACACTACAAGAGGTGTCACATCACCGATTGTGGACGTTCAGTCACTCATTCATGTTGTGATACCTTCATAAGGTTCGAGTGTTTTTGTACATTTTATTCATTATCAACTGTTCAGTGGTACTGACTTGCTTTATTTTGGTGTTGGTTTTTTTTTTTTTTTTTTTTTGCTTTGTCGCTGTCTCCCGCGTTTGCGAGGTAGCGCAAGGAAACAGACGAAAGAAATGGCCCAACCCACCCCCATACACATGTATATACATACGTCCACACACGCAAATATACATACCTACACAGCTTTCCATGGTTTACCCCAGACGCTTCACATGCCTTGATTCAATCCACTGACAGCACGTCAACCCCGGTATACCACATCGCTCCAATTCACTCTATACCTTGCCCTCCTTTCACCCTCCTGCATGTTCAGGCCCCGATCACACAAAATCTTTTTCACACCATCTTTCCACCTCCAATTTGGTCTTCCTCTTCTCCTCGTTCCCTCCACCTTCGACACATAAATCCTCTTGGTCAATCTTTCCTCACTCATTCTCTCCATGTGCCCAAACCATTTCAAAACACCCTCTTCTGCTCTCTCAACCACGCTCTTTTTATTTCCACACATCTCTCTTACCCTTACGTTACTTACTCGATCAAACCACCTCACACCACACATTGTCCTCAAACATCTCATTTCCAGCACATCCATCCTCCTGCGCACAACTCTATCCATAGTCCACGCCTCGCAACCATACAACATTGTTGGAACCACTATTCCTTCAAACATACCCATTTATGCTTTCCGAGATAATGTTCTCGACTTCCACACATTCTTCAAGGCTCCCAGAATTTTCGCCCCTTCCCCCACCCTATGATCCATTTCCGCTTCCATGGTTCCATTCGCTGCCAGATCCACTCCCAGATATCTAAAACACTTCACTTCCTCCAGTTTTTCTCCATTCAAACTCACCTCCCAATTGACTTGACCCTCAACCCTACTGTACCTAATAACCTTGCTCTTATTCACATTTACTCTTAACTTTCTTCTTTCACACACTTTACCAAACTCAGTCACCAGCTTCTGCAGTTTCTCACATGAATCAGCCACCAGCGCTGGTGTTGGTAGCAGCATATAACGTAGCGACTCCTTTATTTCTAGTGTTCTTTTCATCATGTTCAAGGTGGTGTGCCACTTGGTGTGGGTGTGTCATGGATCTTTTCTAGTTCATCTTGTGTCATCGTTGGGTGACGAAAATGAGTGGCAATGCTGCGACATTTCTAAATCATCTCGTCTCTTTCATCCTGTGATGATATTCCAGTTTTAACAACTTGTCTTTTATGCACATCACAATCCAAATTATTTACACCTGACAGCAATCGAGTTCTATTCGTATTTGCTCCGGCGCCACGCAAAACGCAGTGCACATTTATCCTAGCAATGTCCGCGTCATCAACACATCATCAAACTTTCTAGATATACTCTCGTGTGTGCCGTTCTTGTAATGGTTCAGCGCTTAACACAAAGTTCATTCTTTCAAAGTCCTTAATGATAGCAAGTGCAGTTAGAGTCTGCAGTGAAACATCTGCTGAGGTATCTGACCACACATCATTTGTTAAGGAAATCTTGCTGTCCTGCTTCACTACACATCATTTGATCTTTTTATTTCATTGAAATCAGACTCATACATGTCATTGTATATCAATGGGGACTAAAAGTTTCGTTGCTTCAGCCTGTATTGTGAAGCAGCTTCAGCCATCAGACTCATGAATCCTATGTCCTCAACATGACTGATTGTTAGATCATCCATCCCTAACATTTCTGCTACACACATCCAATGTCTTTGATGTAAAGTTAGAAGCATCCCATAGTTTTCCACTTTGAAACTAGGCTTCAACATTGCTTAATGTCTGACATAATAATGGTAGTCACGGCGATGGCATTATCGCTCTTTATCGTACATGGTGTTTTCGGGAAAGATGGAGCTCTCTTTCCCTTTAAGTTTGATTATAAGTAACGAACTTATGCGTTTATATAAGATTATAGACGATGGTCTATTGTCAAAGACCATCAGTTTCTTCTTCCATGATCTATGTATAAAGTTGCTTTTTCTCCATTTTCTTAGGTTTTGATCTTACACTATTCTTTACACTTTCTCCTTTGACATTTCTCCTTTACACTTTCTACTTTGACATTTCTCTTAACCTTAACTCTTTTATTATTTTTCATCCAAGTAGCTGGCTTGAAGTTGCTTCTTTACATATAGTCTTTACCATTATCTTTATCTCCTGCTGTTCTCTTCATCTGTTTACTTTCTTCTCATACAGTATGCAATACAAATTGTATTTGCTTCTCTTCAGTTCTTGCCTCCATAGTTTGGGCTCCGATGTCACCTCTTGTGCATTGCTACAGTTCCTCCTACTGTGTCAGGAGTGGAGGGAACGAGAACAGGGAAACCAAACTGGGGATGGACAGATGGAGTGAAAAGGATCTTGAGCGATGGGAGCTTGAACATGCAAGAGGGTGAAAGTGTGCACAGGATAGAGTGAGCTGGAACGATTTCGTATGCTGTCATTGGACTGAACCAAGGCATGTGAAGCGTTCGGGGTAAACCATAGGGTCTGGTTGTAGGTAGGGTGCTGAAGTTTCGTTGCATTGCACATGGCAGCTGAAGAATTGATACGTGCAGATGTGGCCTTTCTTCGTCTATTCCTCGTTAGCGGGAAACTGCGATCAAATACTAAAAAATCTAAAGACTTTATTATTTATCTACTGCAATTCAATTACATCTATTTGTGTTGGTATAGTTGGTAAAGCTACATTCTTCCTGATTTTTTTTTCCAATTGAAATGTTACACAGCTTCGGCCCAATACAGGATAACAGATTTAACATATTTGCCGTCCGTCTCCATGAATACTTTTTTCATTCTTATGAGGTCTGTCATTAAATCATGCTGCCTTTCTACATACATAATTTTATTAATAGCAATTTGAATATCTTTGTTCCCAATTAATCCATTTGACTTATTGTGATATTAGTTTAAGATTATTCGAATGTGTGTTGATGGATCGCATGGCGTTAGGATTTTGTTCGTTGTCTCCCGCGTAAACAACAGCTGATCCGCTCGCTTACGAACTGCTCAGGACACCCTAGTTGTGTTGACGTCCATCAGATTCAGTTAATAAAGATGGGAGTTCGCGATGACAGCAAAAATCAGAATCTACCCTGGTAAGCAGAGGAGGTCACGGGAATACATCTGAAAGCAGGGATGGGTTAGGCGGGTTTTGTGCTTTAAATTGTAAACATATAATCTGGGGGTCTGACATGATCTTTAAACTGATGTCCTTTCAGTCTCAGTAAATACAGGACGACAAGACTATATAAATAGTGTGAATATCTTGTAAGACTTTGCGTGGTAAATATTTATCGTAGCCACGCATTCAAACTACGTATAGAAATATTCAGACTACCTATAGAAATGACTAGATGTATTACGGTTGCTTTTTATAGATAACTTTGAAATTACAAAAATACTTAGCATAATTTGGGACAACACACATTATCGAGTATGAATAGGCGGCATTAGTTTAATCAGAAGTGTAGAATCACGTAAAACCTATGAAAATCGTCACAGTTAAGATTTGTTCATAGTCAATCTTAGTTCTGCATGGTTAATGGCCCTGAATATTGACTTAATTGTCCTCTTCATTGTTTAGTATATAGAAAGAGTATTGTGTTAGATGTGGGGCATGATTGAAAACATTATACTTTATTACATTAGATAATGCGATTAGGGTTATGTATCTTCGGAAAAATGTGGGTTAAGTAATGTAAAGCTGTTGGAAGCTGCAGCCTGCAGGCCCACATATCTCCCACAGCCTGGCTTGGCTTGGTACATATAGGAGGCACTTTCGTGTGAGCTGAGATGGCATGGGCTACTGAAACCCTAATCAAAGCCATATCATTGCTTTATATTTATGTTTGAAGGAATAGTGGTTCCAATAATGTTATATGGTTGCGAGGCATGGACTTCAGATAGGGTTGTGTGGAGGAGGGTGGATGTGTTGGAAATTAAATGTTTGAGGACAGTATGTGGTGTGAGGTGGTTTGATCGAGTAAGTAATGAAAGGGTAAGAGAGATATATGTGATTAAGAGAGCAGAAGAGGGTATGTTGAAATGGTTTGGACACATTTAGAGAATGAGTGAGAAAAGCTTGGCAAAGAGGATACATATATATATATATATATATATATATTATTTATTTTGCTTTGTTGCTGTCTCCCGCGTTTGCGAGGTAGCGCAAGGAAACAGACGAAAGAAATGGCCCAACCCACCCCCATACACATGTATATACATACACGTCCACACACGCAAATATACATACCTATACCTCTCAATGTACACATATATATATATATACTCACACAGACACATACATATATACCCATGCACACAATTCACACTGTCTGCTTTTATTCATCCCCATCGCCACCTCGCCACACATGGAATACCATCCCCCTCCCCCCTCATGTGTGCGAGGTAGCGCTAGGAAAAGACAACAAAGGCCCCATTTGTTCACACTCAGTCTCTAGCTGTCATGCAATAATGCCCGAAACCACAGCTCCCTTTCCACATCCAGGCCCCACACAACTTTCCATGGTTTACCCCAGACGCTTCACATGCCCTGGTTCAATCCATTGACAGCACGTCGACCCCAGTATACCATGTCGTTCCAATTAACTCAGTTCCTTGCACGCCTTTCACCCTCCTGCATATTCAGGCCCCGATCACTCAAAATCTTTTTCACTCCATCTTTCCACCTCCAATTTGGTCTCCCACTTCTCCTCGTTCCCTCCACCTCTGACACATATATCCTCTTGGTCAATCTTTCCTCACTCATTCTCTCCATGTTACCAAACCATTTCAAAACACCCTCTTCTGCTCTCTCAACCACACTCTTTTTATTTCCACACATCTCTTACCCTTACATTACTTACTCAATCAAACCACCTCGCACCACATATTGTCCTTAAACATTTCCAGCACATCCACCCTTTTGCGCACAAATCTATCCATAGCCCATGCCTCGCAACCATGCAACATTGTTGGAACCACTTTTCTTTCAAACATACCCATTTTTGCTTTCCGAGATAATGTTTTCGACTTCCAAACATTCTTCAAGGCTCCAAGAATTTTTGCCCCCTCCCCCACCCTCTGATTCACTTCCGCTTCCATGGTTCCATCGCTGCCAGATCCACTCCCAGATATCTAAAACACTTTACTTCCTCCAGTTTTTCTCCATTCAAACTTACCTCCCAAATGACTTCTCCCTCAACCCTACTGTACCTAATAACCTTGCTCTTATTCACATTTACTCTCAAGTTTCTTCTTTCACACACTTTACCAAACTCAGTCACAAGCTTCTGCAGTTTCTCACATGAATCAGCCACCAGCGCTGTATCATCAGCGAACAACAACTGACTCACTTCCCAAGCTCTCTCATCCACAACAGACTGCATACTTGCCCCTCTTTCCAAAACTCTTGCATTCACCTCCCTAACAACCCCATCCATAAACAAATTAAACAACCATGGAGACATCGCACACCCCTGTCGCAAACCTACATTCACTGAGAACCAATCACTTTCCTCTCTTCCTACACGTACACATGCCTTACATCCTCGATAAAAACTTTTCACTGCTTCTAACAACTTGCCTCTCACACCATGTATTCTTAATACCTTCCACAGAGCATCTCTATCAACTCTATCATATGCCTTCTCTAGATCCATAAATGCTACATACAAATCCATTTGCTTTTCTAAGTATTTCTCACATACATTCTTCAAAGCAAACACCTGATCCACACATCCTCTACCACTTCTGAAACCACACTGCTCTTCCCCAATCTGATGCTCTGTACATGCCTTCACCCTCTCAATCAATACCCTCCCATATAATTTACCAAGAATACTCAACAAACTTATACCTCTGTAATTTGAGCACTCACTCTTATCCCCTTTGCCTTTTTACAATGGCACTATGCAAGCATTCCGCCAATCCTCAGGCACCTCACCATGAATCATACATACATTAAATAACCTTACCAACCAGTCAACAATACAGTCACCCCCTTTTTTAATAAATTCCACTGCAATACCATCCAAACCTGCTGCCTTGCCGGCTTTCATCTTTCGCAAAGCTTTTACTACCTCTTCTCTGTTTACCAAATCATTTTCCCGAACCCTCTCACTTTTTACACCACCTCGACCAAGACACCCTATATCTGCCACTCTATCATCAAACACATTCAACAAACCTTCAAAATACTCACTCCATCTCCTTCTCACGTCACCACTACTTGTTATCACCTCACCATTAGCCCCCTTCACTGAAGTTCCCATTTGCTTCCTTGTTTTACGCACTTTATTTACCTCCTTCCAAAACATCTTTTTATTCTCCCTAAAATTTAATGATACTCTCTCACCCCAACTCTCATTTGCCCTCTTTTTCACCTCTTGCACCTTTCTCTTGACCTCCTGCCTCTTTCTTTGATACATCTCCTGCTCATTTGCATTTTTTCCCTGCAAAAATTGTCCAATTGCCTCTCTCTTCTCTTTCACTAATAATCTTACTTCTTCATCCCACCACTCACTATCCTTTCTAATGTATCCACCTCCCACGCTTCTCATGCCACAAGTATCTTTGCGCAAGCCATCACTGCTTCCCTAAATACATCCCATTCCTCCCCCACTTCCCTTACCTCCTTTGTTCTCACCTTTTTCCATTCTGTACTCAGTCTCTCCTGGTACTTCCTCACACAGGTTTCCTTCCCAAGCTCACTTACTCTCACCACTCTCTTCACCCCAACATTCTCTCTTCTTTTCTGAAAACCCCTACAAATCTTTACCTTCTCCTCCACAAGATAATGATCAGACATCCCTCCAGTTGCACCTCTCAGCACATTAACATCCAAAAGTCTCTCTTTCGCGTGCCTATCAATTAACACGTAATCCAATAACGCTCTCTGGCCATCTCTCCTACTTACATACGTGTACTTATGTATATCTTGCTTTTTAAACCAGGTATTACCAATCACCAGTCCTTTTTCAGCGCATAAATCTACAAGCTCTTCACCATTTCCATTTACGACACTGAACACCCCATATATACCAATTATTCCCTCAACTGCCACATTACTCACCTTTGCATTCAAATCATCCATAACTATAACCCAGTCTCATGCATCAAAACTACTAACACAATCACTCAGCTGCTCTCAAAACACTTGCCTCTCATGATCTCTCTTCTCATGCCCAGGTGCATATGCACCAATAATCACCCATCTCTCTCCATTCACTTTCAGTTTTACCTATATCAATCTAGAGTTTACTTTCTTACACTCTATCACATACTCCCACCACTCCTGTTTCAGGAGTAGTGCTACTCCTTCCCTTGCTCTTGTCCTCTCACTAACCCCTGACTGTACTCCCAAGACATTCCCAAACCACTCTTCCCCTTTACCCTTGAGCTTCGTTTCACTCAGAGCCAAAACATCCAGGCTCCTTTCCTCAAACATACTACCTGTCTCTCCTTTTTTCTCATCTTGGTTACATTCACACACATTTAGACACCCTAATCTGAGCCTTCAAGGAGGATGAGCACTCCCCGCGTGACTCCTTCTTCTGTTTCCCATTTTAGAAAGTTAAAATAGAAGGAGGGGAAGGTTTCTCGTCCCCTTTAGTCACCCTCTACGACATGTGAGGAATGCGTGGGAAGTATCTTTCTCCCCTATCCCCAGGGATATATATATGTATATGTATATAAATTTTCTTTCAAACTATTCGCCATTTTCCGCATTAGCAAGGTAGCGTTAAGAACAGGGGCTGGGCCTCTGAGGGAATATCCTCACCTGGCCCCCTTCTCTGTTCCTTCTTTTGGAAAATAAAAAAAAAACGAGGGGAGGATTTCCAACCCCCCCGCTCCCTCCCCTTTTAGTCGCCTTCTACGACACGTAGGGAATACGTGGGAAGTATTCTTTCTCCCCTATCCCCAGGGACACCAAACAGGTGACTGTGGCAGCATCAAAATATATATATTTATATATATATATATTTATATTTATTTTGCTTTGTCGCTGTCTCCCGCGTTAGCGAGGTAGCGCAAGGAAACAGACGAAAGAATGGCCCAACCCGCCCACATACACATGTATATACAGGCACGTCCACACATGCAAATATACATACCTATGCATCTCAATGTACACATATATATACACACACAGACATATACATATATACACATGTACCTAATTCATACCGTCTGCCTTTATTTGTTCCCATCGCCACCCCGCCACACATGGAATAACAACCCCCTCCCCACTCGTGTGTGAGGTAGCGCCAGGAAAGACACCAAAGGCCCCATTCGTTCACACTCAGTCTCTAGCTGTCATGTAATAATGCACCGAAACCACAGCTCCCTTTCCACATCCAGGCCCCACACACTTTCCATGGTTTACCCCAGACGCTTCACATTTTTGCTTTCTGAGATAACGTTCTCGACTTCCAAACATTCTTCAAGGCTCCCAGAATTTTCGCCCCCTCCCCCACCCTATGATTCACTTCCACTTCCATGGTTCCATCTGCTGCCAGATCCACTCCCAGATATCTAAAACACTTTACTTCCTCCAGTTTTTCTCCATTCAAACTTACCTCCCAATTGACTTGACCCTCAACCCTACTGTACCTAATAACTTTGCTCTTATTCACATTTACTCTTAACTTTCTTCTTTCACACACTTTACCAAACTCAGTCACCAGCTTCTGCAGTTTCTTACATGAATCAGCCTCCATATATATATATTATTATTTTTTGCTTTGTCGCTGTCTCCCGCTTTTGCGAGGTAGCGGAAGGAAACAGACGAAAGAAATGGCCCAACCCACCCCCATACACATGTACACACACACACGTCCACACACGCAAATACACACACCCATACATCTCAATGTACACATATATATACACACACAGACACATACATATATACCCATGCACACAATTCACACTGTCTGCCTTTATTCATTCCCATCGCCACCTCACTACACATGGAATACCATCCCCCTCCCCCCTCATGTGTGCGGGGTAGCGCTAGGAAAAGACAACAAAGGCCTCATTCGTTCACACTCAGTCATGCAATAATGCCCAAAACCACAGCTCCCTTTCCACATCCAGGCCCCACACAGCTTTCCATGGTTCACCCCAGACGCCCCACATGCCCCGATTCAATCCACTGACAGCACGTCGACCCCGGTATACCACATCGTTCAAATTCACTCTATTCCTTGCATGCCTTTAACCCTCCTGCATGTTCAGGCCCCGATCACCCAAAATCTTTTTCACTCCATCTTTCCACCTCCAATTTGGTCTCCCACTTCTCGTTCCCTCCACCACCGACACATATATCCTCTTGATCAATCTTTCCTTACTCATTCTGTCCATGTGCCCAAACCATTTCAAAACACCCTCTTCTGCTCTCTCAACCACGCTCTTTTTATTTCCACACATCTCTCTTACCCGTACATTACTTACTCGATCAAACCACCTCACACCACACATTGTCCTCAAACATCTCATTTCCAGCACATCCACCCTCCTGCGCACAACTCTACCCATAGCCCACGCCTCGCAACCATACAACATTTTTGGAACCACTATTCCTTCAAACATACCCATTTTTGCTTTCCGAGATAATGTTCTCGACTTCCAAACATTCTTCAAGGCTCCCAGGATTTTCGCCCCCTCCCCCACCCTATGATTCATGTATATATATATATATATATATATATATATATATATATATATATATATATATATATATTTATTTATTTATTTGCTTTGTCGCTGTCTCCCACGTTAGCGAGGTAGCACAAGGAAACAAACGAAAGAAGGGCCCAACCCACCCACCTACACATGTGTATACATACACGTCCACACATGCAAATATACAGACCTATACATCTCAACGTATACATGTATATACACACACAGACATATACATATATACATGTGTACATAATTCATACTTTCTGCCTTTACTCATTCCCATCGCCACCTCGCCACACATGTAATACCAACCCCCTCCCCCCTCATGTGTGCGAGGTAGTGCTAGGAAAAGACAACAAAGGCCACATTCGTTCACACTCAGTCTCTAGCTGTCATGTAATAATGCACTGAAACCACAGCTCCCTTTCCACATCCAGGCCCCACAGAACTTTCCATGGTTTACCCCAGACGCCCCACATGCCCTTGTTCAGTCCATTGACAGCACGTCGACCCCGGTATACCACATCGTTCCAATTCACTCTATTCCTTGCACGCCTTTCACCCTCCTGCATGTTCAGGCCCCGATCACTCAAAATCTCTTTCACCCCATCTTTCCACCTCCAATTTGGTCTCCTATTTCTCCTCGTTCCCTCCACCTCTGACACATTTATCCTCTTTGTCAATCTTTCCTCACTCATTCTCTCCATGTAACCAAACCATTTCAAAACGCCCTCTTCTGCTCTCTCAACCACACTCTTTTTATTACCCCACATCTCTCTTACCCTTTCATTACTTATTCGATCAAGACACCTCACACCACATATTGTCCTCAAACATTTCATTTCCAGCACATACACACTCCTCTGCACAACTCTATCCATGGCCCACGCCTCGCAACCATATATCATTGTTGGAACCACTATTCCTTCAAACATATCCATTTTTGCTTTCCAAGATAATGTTCTCGACTTCCACACATTCTTCAACGCACCCAGAACTTTTGCCCCCTCCCCCACCCTGTGATTCACTTCCGCTGCCAAATCCACTCCCAGATATCTAAAACACTTCACTTCCTCCAGTTTTTCTCCATTCAAACTTACCTCCCAATTGACTTGTCCCGCAACCCTAGTGTACCTAATAACCTTGCTCTTATTCACATTTACTCTCAGCTTTCTTCTTTCACACACTTTACCAAATTCAGTCACCAGCTTCTGCAGTTTCTCACCCGAATCAGCCACCAGCACTGTATCATCAGCGAACAACAACTGACTCACTTCCCAAGCCCTCTCATCCATAACAGACTGCATACTTGCCCATCTCATCAAAACTCTTGCATTCACCTCCCAAACAACCCCATCCATAAACCAATTAAACAACCATGGAGACATCACGCACCCCTACCGCAAACCAACATTCACTGAGAACCAGTCACTTTCCTCTCTTCCTGGGGATAGGGGAGGGAGAAAAATACTTCCCATGTTTCCCTGCGTGTCGTAGAAGGCGACTAAAAGGCAATGGAGTGGGGGGCTGGAAATCCTCCCCTCTCGTTTTTTTAATTTTCTAAAAGAAGGAACAAAGAAGGGGGCCAGGTGAGGATATTCCCTCAAAGGCTCAGTCCTGTGTTCTTAACGCTACTTCACTAATGCGGGAAATGGCGAATAGTATGAAAGAGTGCATTTCTCACATGTCGTAGAAGGCAACTAAAAAGGATGGGAGCAGGGGGCTAGAAACCCTTCCCTCCTTGTATTTTAGCTTTCTAAAAGGGGAAACAGGAGTCATGCGGGGAGTGCTTATCCTCCTCAGAGGCTCAGATTGGGGTGTCTAAATGTGTGTGGATGTAACCAAGATAAGAAAAAAATACAGCTAGGTAGTGTGTTTGAGGAAAGGAACCTGAATGTTATGGCTCTGAGTGAAACGAAGCTCAAGGGTAAAGGGGAAGAGTGGTTTGGGAATGTCTTGGGAGTAAAGTCATGGGTTAGTGAGAGGACAAGAGCAAGGGAAGGAGTAGCACTACTCCTGAAACAGGAGTGGTGGGAGTATGTGATAGAGTGTAAGAAAGTAAACTCTAGATTGATATAGGTAAAACTGAAAGTGAATGGAGAGAGATGGGTGATTATTGGTGCATATGCACCTGGGCCATGAGAAGAGAGATCATGAGAGGCAAGTGTTTTGAGAGCAGCTGAGTGATTGTGTTAGTAGTTTTGATGCATGAGACTGGGTTATAGTTATGGATGATTTGAATGCAAAGGTGAGTAATGTGGCAGTTGAGGGAATAATTGGTGTACATGGGGTGTTCAGTGTTTTAAATGGAAATGGTGAAGAGCTTGTAGATTTATGTGCTGAAAAAGGACTGGTGATTGGGAATACCTAGTTTAAAAAGAGAGATATGCATAAGTATACATATGTAAGTAGGAGAGATGGCCAGAGAGCGTTATTGGATTACGTGTTAATTGATAGCTGTGCGAAAGAGAGACTTTTGGATGTTAATGTGCTGAGGGGCAACTGGAAGGATGTCTGATCATTTTCTTGTGGAGGTGAGGGTGAAGATATGTAGAGGTTTTCAGAAAAGAATAGAGAATGTTAGGGTGAAGAGAGTGGTGAGAGTAAGTGAGCTTGGGATGGAGACTTGTGTGAGGAAGTACCAGGAGAGACTGAGTACAGAATGGAAAAAGGTGAGAACAAAGGACGTAAGGGGAGTGGGGGAGAATTGGGATGTATTTAGGGAAGCAGTGATGGCTTACGCAAAAGATGCTTGTGGCATGAGAAGTGTGGGAGGTGGGCAGATTAGAAAGGGTAGTGAGTGGCAGGATGAAGAAGTAAGATTATGAGTGAAAGAGAAGAGAGAGGCATTTGGACGATTTTTGCAGGGAAATAACGCAAATGAGTGGGAGAGGTATAAAAGAAAGAGGCAGGAGGTCAAGAGAATGATGCAAGAGGTGAAAAAGAGGGCAAATGAGATTTGGGGTGAGAGAGTATCACTGAATTTTTGGGAGGATAAAAAGATGTTTTGGAAGGAGGTAAATAAAGCACGTAAGACAAGGGAACAAAGGGGAACATCAGTGAAGGGGGCAAATGGGGAGGTGATGTGAGGAGATGGAGTGAGTATTTTGAAGGTTTGTTTGAATGTGTTTGATGATAGAGTGGCAGATATAAGGTGTTTTGGTCGTGATGATAGAGTGGCAGATATAAGGTGTTTTGGTCGAGGTGGTTTGCTAAGTGAGAGGGTTAGGGAGAACGAGTTGGTAAACAGAGAAGAGGTAGTAAAAGCTTTGCGGAAGATGAAAGCCGGCAAGGCAGCGGGTTTGGATGGTATTGCAGCGGAATTTATTGAAAAAGGGGGTGACTGTATTGTTAACTGGTTGGTAAGGTTATTTAATGTATGTATGACTCATGGTGAGGTGCCTCAGGATTGGCAGAATGCTTGCGTAGTGCCATTGTACAAAGGCAAAGGGGATAAAAGTGAGTGCTCAAATTACAGAGGTATAAGTTTGTTGAGTATTCCTGGGAAATTATATGGGAGGGTATTGATTGAGAGGGTGAAGGCATGTACAGAGCATCAGACTGGGGAAGAGCAGTGTGGTTTCAGAAGTGGTAGAAGACGTGTGGATCAGGTGTTTGCTTTGAAGAATGTATGTGAGAAATACTTAGAAAAGCAAATGGATTTGTATGTAGCGTTTATGGATCTGGAGAAGGCATATGATAGAGTTGATAGAGATGCTCTGTGGAAGGTATTAAGAATATATGGTGTGGGAGGCAAGTTGTTAGAAGCAGTGAAAAGTTTTTATCGAGGATGTAACGCATGTGTATGTGTAGGAAGAGGGGAAAGTGATTGGTTCTCAGTGAATGTAGGTTTGTGCCAGGGGTGTGTGGTTGTTTAATTTGTTTATGGATGGGGTTGTTAGGGAGGTGAATGCAAGAGTTTTGGAAAGAGGGGTAAGTATGCAGTCTGTTGTGGATGAGAGAGCTTGGGAAGTGAGTCAGTTGTTGTTCGCTGATGATACAGCGCTGGTGGCTGATTCATGTGAGAAACTGCAGAAGCTGGTGACTGAGTTTGGTAAAGTGTGTGAAAGAAGAAAGTTTAGAGTAAAAGGGAATAAGAGCAAGGTTATTAGGTATAATAGGGTTGAGGGTCAAGTCATTTGGGAGGTAAGTTTGAATGGAGAAAAACTGGAGGAAGTGAAGTGTTTTAGATATCTGGGAGTGGATTTTGCTGCGGATGGAACCATGGAAGCGGAAGTGAATCATAGGGTGGGGGAGGGGGAGAAAATTCTGGGAGCCTTGAAGAATGTGTGGAAGTCGAGAACATTGTCTCGGAAAGCAAAAATGGGTATGTTTGAAGGAATAGTGGTTCCAACAATGTTGTATGGTTGCAAGGCGTGGGCTATGGATAGAGTTGTGTGCAGGAGGGTGGTTGTGCTGGAAATGAGATGTTTAAGGACAATATGTGGTGTGAGGTGGTTTTATCGAGTAAGTAATGTAAGGGTAAGAGAGATGTGTGGTAATAAAAAGAGTGTGGTTGAGAGAGCAGAAGAGGGTGTTTTGAAATGGTTTGGTCACATGGAGAGAATGAGTGAGGAAAGATTGACAAAGAGGATATATGTGTCAGAGGTGGAGGGAACGAGGAGAAGTGGGAGACCAAATAGGAGGTGGAAAGATGGAGTGAAAAAGATTTTGAGTGATCGAGGCCTGAACATGCAGGAGGGTGAAAGGCGTTCAAGGAATAGAGTGAATTGGAAGGATGTGGTATACCGGGGTCGACCTGCTGTCAATGGATTGAACCAGGGCATGTGAAGCGTCTGGGGTAAACCATGGAAAGTTGTGTGGGGGGCCTGGATGTGGAAAGGGAGCTGTGGTTTCGGTGCATTATTACATAACAGCTAGAGACTGAGTGTGAACTAATGTGGCCTTTGTTGTCTTTTCCTAGCACTACCTCGCACACATGAGGGGGAGGGGGTTGTTATTTCATGTGTGGCAAGGTGGCGATGGGAATGAATAATGACAGACAGTTTGAATTATTTACATGTGTATATATGTATATGTCTGTGTATGTGTATATATGTATAAGTTGAGATGTATAGGTATGTATATTTGCGTGTGTGGACGTTTACGTATATATATGTGTATGTGGGTGGGTTGGGCCATTCTTTCATCTGTTTCCTTGTGCTACCTCGCTAACCGGGGAGACAGCGACAAAGCAATATATATATATATATATATATATATATATATATATATATATATATATATATATATAATATATATATATATATATATTGTATATATTTTTTTTTTTTATATATATATATATATATAAATATATATATAAATATATATATATATATATATATATATATATATATATATATATATATATATATATATATATATATATATTATCCCTTGGGATAGGGGAGAAAGAATACTTCCCACGTATTCCCTGCGTGTCGTAGAAGGCGACTGAAAGGGAAGAGAGCGGGGGGCTGGAAATCCTCCCCTCTCAATTTTTTTTAATTTTCCAAAAGAAGGAACAGAGAAGGGGGCCAGGTGAGGATATTCCCTCAATGGCCCAGTCCTCTGTTCTTAACGCTACCTCGCTAACGCGGGAAATGGCGAATAGTATGAAAAAAAAAAATATATATATATATATTTTTTTTCTTTTTTTTATACTTTGTCGCTGTCTCCCGCGTTTGCGAGGTAGCGCAAGGAAACAGACGAAAGAAATGCCCCCCCCCCCCCATACACATGTATATACATACGTCCACACACGCAAATATACATACCTACACAGCTTTCCATGGTTTACCCCAGAGGCTTCACATGCCTTGATTCAATCCACTGACAGCACGTCAACCCCGGTATACCACATCGCTCCAATTCACTCTATTCTTTGCCCTCCTTTCACCCTCCTGCATGTTCAGGCCCCGATCACACAAAATCTTTTTCACTCCATCTTTCCACCTCCAATTTGGTCTCCCTCTTCTCCTATAATATATATATATATATATATATATATATATATATATATGGATTGACCCTGGGCATATGAAGCGTCTGGGGTAACCATGTTGTGTTCACTTTTGTGAGCTCTGGATGTTGAGAGGGAGCTATGGTTTCAGTGCATTACACATAACAGCTAGAGACTGAGTATGAACGAATGTGGCCTTTGTTGTTTTTTCTTAGCGCTTCATCACTTGTGCGTAGGGGGAGGGGGATGCATTTCATGTGTGGCGTAGTGGCGACGGGAATGGATGAAGTTAGCAAGTATGAATATGTACATATGTTTATATGTATATGTCTGTGTATGTATATGTATGTATTCGTTGAAATGTATAGGTATGTATATGTGCATGTGTGGGCGTGTATGTATATCCGTGTGTATGTAGGTTGGTCGGGCCATTCTGTCATCCATTTCCCTGTGCTACCTCGCTAATGCGGGAGACAGCGACAAAGTATAATAAATGAATAGATGATAATATATATATATACATTAAATATATACCTTGCTTAGGTAGAGTTAGAGGAGAAACGGGAACCAAAGAGCATTGTTTTGTCTACAGGAAAGATAGCTGTAGCAATAGTACCATCAAAATAATAAAGTGAAGGAAAGTAGAGCAACAGAAGTTGTTAGAGATGCCCTTAGCTAAAGACCAGAAAGACCTATCATCGGATGTCGAGGAGAGGTTATTGCACTTCCTTTGAATATAGGAACACTTAGCCTTTGGGATAACTTGCTTGCAGTGATCATGGGCAGTGATAAAAGCTAAATGGTTGCTAGAGGAAGGAGAGTTTTTCCTAAGCCTGATATTCCTGATCCCTTGTCTAAATGGCCTCAGAACAGGAACAGATGAACCATGGATTGGAGGAAGAGGGGATAAATGCATCCATTCCCACAAGAATAACTTCTGCTATGCATTTGGCAGTTATAGAAGCATCACCACATAAAAGACAGTAATTTACCCAAGTAATTTACCTGAGAAAAGTCAGAAAAGAAGTTATGTAAGTTATTTTAGTTTGGCACAGATGCACAGTAGGTGGGGGTTCCAACTTTCCACCTCCATGACCCTCATGTTATCCTGTGGTACTGATTGGTCAAGAAATGTGGACACATGAAAACATGGTAAATGCATGAGTTCACCCCTGCTTCCCCCATGACCATCTTCATATCATCCTGTATAACTGGGTCAGGGTTTGATTCTGATTGATCTAATGTGAAAAGGTAGAAGAGGCAGAAGCACACACATGTTAAATCTCATACATTTATAGCATAACAAACACAGTATATCTTGACATTTTGAGGTACATTAGTTACATGAATAATGACAAAAACAAATAGAAAAGAAATGACTGAATCTTTGGATGGATGGCAATGGTCAGCTGAGTGAATCATTGTTTATGTATGAGGTTTCAGTCAGCCACCATGTTTTGGGACAGCACCTTACAAGACCCTGTGTCATTTCCTGGTTAGAGGAGGTTCAGTGAACCATTTGCGATTTATGTACTCATTTTATTAACAGCTGTGGACTTTTGTTGTATTTCTCCGTGAGAAGAAAAATTTTGTTCCTTATGAATTACATGATAGGGTTGATAGAGATGCTTTGTGGATGTCTTAAGAGTATATGGTGTGGGAGGAAAGATGCTAGAAGCAGTGAAAAGTTTTTATCAAGGAAGTAAGGCATGTGGACAAGTAGGAAGAGAGAGTGATTGGTTCCTAGTGAAGGTCAGTCTACAATAGGGGTGAGTGATGTCCCCATGGTTGTTTGATTTGTTTATGGATGGGGTGGTTAGGCAGGTAAGTGCTGGAGTTTTGGAGAGAGGGGTGAGTATGCAGTCTGTTGGGGATGCAAGGTTCTAGGAAGTAAGTCAGTTGCTGTTTGCCAATGAGACACCTCTAGTGGCTGATTCAAGTAAGAAACTACAGAGGTTGGCAACTGAGTTTGGAAAAGTGTGTGAAAGGAGAAAGTTGAGAGTAAATGTGAATAAGAGCAAGGTTATTAGGTTCAGTAGGATTAAAGGATAAGTAAATTGGGATGTAAGTTTAAATGGAAAAAAATTGGAGGAAGTGAAGTGTTTTAAATATCTGGGAGTGGACTTAGCAGCGAATGGAAGCAGAAGTGAGTCACAGGTGGGGGAGGGGCCGAAGGTTCTAGGAGTGGTGAAGAATGTATGGAAGGAGAGAACTTTATATCAGAGAGCAAAAATGGTATGTTTGAAGGAATAGTGGTTCCAACAATTTTATATGGTTGCAAAGCACGACCTATAGATAGGGTTGTACAGAGGAGGGTGGATCTGTTGGAAATGAGATGCTTGAAGACAATATGTAGTGTGAGGTGGTTTGATCGAGTAAGTAATGAAAGGGTAAGAGAGATGTGTGGAAATAAAAGGAGTCTGGTTGAGAGAGCAGAAGAAGGTGTGTTGAAGTAGTTTTGGATATATGGAGAGAATGAGTGAGGAGAGATTGACAAAGAGGATATATGTGTCAGAGGTTGAGGCAATAAGGAGAAGCAGATCATAATAGAGTTGGAAGGATTGAGTGAAAAAGATTTTGAGGGATTGGGGCCTGAAGATACGGGAGGGTGAGAGGCATGCAAGGAATAGTGTGAATTGGAACGATGCGGTATACCTGTGTCGACATGCTGTCAATGGACTGAACCAGGGCATGTGAAGCGTCTGGGGTAAACCATGGAAAGGTCTGTGGAGCCCTGATGTGAATAGGGAGCTGTGGTTTTGGTGCATTACACATGATAGATAGAGACTGAGTGTGAACGAATGTGGCTTTTTTATGTTTTCCTGGCACTATCTTGCTGATGCAGGGGGTAGCGATGCTGTTTTCCTGTGGGGCAGTGTAGTGCCAGGAATGAATGAAGCCAAGCAATTATGAATATGTATATATGTATATATGTATGGGTCTCTGTATGTATATGTGCATGTATGGGTATTTATGTATATATATGTGTGTTTTTTTTTTTTTTTTTTTTTTTTTTTTTTTCCCAAAAGAAGGAACAGAGAAGAGGTCCAGGTGAGGATATTCCCTCAAAGGCCCAGTCCTCTGTTCTTAACGCTACCTCGCTATCGCGGGAAATAGCGAATAGTATGAAAAAAAAATGTGTTTATGAGTGGATGGGCCATTCTTCATCTGTTTCCTGGCATTACTTCGCTGACGCAGGAGACGGCAGTCAAGTATTATGATAATAATGATGATGATAATAATATAATGAATTACAGCCACAAGATTAACAATGAATGGTACTCAGATGAGTGTGATCTTTTCTGGTTATTGTTCATGAATTTATCTCCTATCCTATTTTTACCACAACTTTTCTTTACTTAAAGATTTCATTAATGAAGGACATTTTGGTGCATCAGACTAGTAATGCTGGGGTTGTTTTTGGTGCAGACCTCATATGTTTATAGATATCCTGGTATTAAAGGGAGCCTTTCTATTGCACATTACGTGAAACCATCATGAATAAATCATGCTTTGTGATGGAGGACTTGCAGTGATATATGGATTACAATTATATTAGATTTAAAGTAGCAGTAGAAGCTTTGGACCAGAGAGAAGGATGGGTAAAAATGCAAGACCTTATCATTTCATTGAAGTGTACTAAACTGATTAGTAAATGTGCATAAATCATTTTTATAGCTCTGAAGATAGCTTTCATAGATAACAGTTTTGTTTTGCCTACAGTTAGCTTTCCAATAAGAATATCAATGATTTTGAAACATGTAAGTTTGTGCATTAGAAAACTTTTAACTACTCTGGCATGTGATTTAACAGGGTGGAGAAATACCGACCCCAGACTCTTCAAGACCTGATCTCACATGAGGACATCATTGCCACAAGTGAGTGCTTAAGGTTGTTTTTGAAACACTGAAGTTACAGAATTGTACTGGCATGTTACTTCAATAGATTTGAGACACTCATGGAAAATTTTAATGATTTATCCTGCCTCCAAGAAGTTAGTTTCTGTTTTTGTAACAACTTAGCAAATGTAGAATCATATAATGTTAGTTTCAATCCTTGGATTTGCTGTTAAAATAACTTGTCTAATGTTGGTTTTTCTAGACTATGAAGTTCTTCAGACTGATAACATAGCATGTCTCATATTGTAGTCATTGCTTATGTATTACATATTTTTCCACAGTTAAAAGGTTCATTGATGAGGATCACTTGCCACACTTGCTCTTTTATGGTCCACCAGGAACAGGCAAGACTTCTACCATCCTAGCATGTGCTCGCAAGCTTTATAGTCCCAAGGAGTTTAATTCTATGGTAGGTTAGATTTTGAATGCAGTGTTGTAGGTCTCTAGACAATTTTGTACACTTAGATAGCATCAGAAAAAGTTAAAAACAGGAAATCCCTTTAAAGCATATATTTTTCAGCTTCCAATTTTTGTAAGGTCCTATAAAATGAATGTTATGACGTGCCTTATAGTAATTGGTCTTTCTGTTCATCTCTTCAATCATCTATTCACAATTTAGTTTTAGCAGGACCCATTTGCTGTCACTAGTACCACCACCTTTGCCATTACAACCTTTTAGACTTCCTGGTTTGTCATCTCTCTGCTGTAACACCCTCCATCATTTCTTCCACCACCATAGTGCAGTTTTCCTCCTCTGTTTTGTTGAGGACACAGGTAACTGTACATTATGTTTAAAAATTCATGATGACATTCCTATCTGATACAAAGGATGTTAGTGACTACACTGTCTTGCTGGCTGTGGTGACTTAATACAGTTAAGAAAATGCTGCCACTCACCATATCTCCCAGACCACGATTATTAGCACTCTGCAAAGTTTTCAACTGCTTAACAGTAATGGCCTTTTCTTTTCGCCCATTTATGTGTTCACAATATAGTTTCCAGAGGATAACTACAAAAACTACTGCCCAGTTGTATTAAAGTTTGGTGTGAAGATAATTTAGAGGAAAAAAAATAATGCCCTTGAGTTTTGGGTCAAAAGTTCAAATCTGGTTTGGAGAAAAACAAAGGGGCATTGATCAGATATCAAGGTCACTGCTGCATTTTGAATTCATTTCCTAGTTTCATTGCAGAATCCATCGAGCAGTTTTATAATAATTCAGTATGAATACTTTAGAAAAAAACAGAGGAGGGGTGTTGGTGTTTGGGTCAGAAAGTTAATGAATTAGGTCATTAATGCACTTTGAGTTGAATTAAGAGATGATTACAATTATGCCTAGCATCTTAAGTTTACTGGGGAGTACTTCAATCATAATGTTTGTCTTTGTACAAGAAAAGTACCAGTTAATTTCCAAGTCAATAGGTTTGTGGCACACTTGTAGATGATTTCATTTCCACACATTAACATTATTTGTGCAGCATTTATATCATTAAGACTTGGCATGTATATTTCACTTTGAGAAAAGATTTCTTTTTTATATTTCACTTTGGGAAAGGAAGATTTCTTTATATTTCACTTTGGGAAAGGAAGATTTCTTTTTTATATTTCACTTTGGGAAAGGAAGATTTCTTTTGATTTGAGTTCGAAGCCAAAGATCAGGGTCTCCACGTTATTTGTAACTGTTTGCGTACTCATTGAAAATAGGTTTATTGGATGAAATTCGTTAAGACCTAGCATGTGGTACACCCTTAGTGTAAGGAACCTCATTTTAAGTTTAAAGTCCTGAGATAAAAGTCACTGCTGCATATGAAGATGATACAGGTAAACAAAAGAAATCCAGAATTCTGGAGGCTTAGACATTGTTGAAATATTCTAGTTTCCTGATTACATGTACAAAAATATTGAAAACATAGACATTGCTACATTCTAGATGTGTGAGTACATTTAGAAAAATATGAAAAATATAAAATGCAGTTCACTGAGTAAGTCTGTTCAAGGTTACGACACTAGTATGATAGGATACTTTGCAGGATTTTCATCATTTTAGGTATATGCACAACATCTCAGTCCTTTTAAACTGAATAAGAATGGTAGAAATGTTGCATTACTACAAAATCATTAGCTTTACAAAATTTTCAGAATTTTTGAAGTTTCTGGATTGCATAGGTTTGAATTTTTGATGAAGTAGTTCCTTGCTTCTTTGCCATAACTCAGGTACTGCATGGCGGATTTTATTAAGGCTTCTAAGGTCTAGCTTAGCACATACAAATTATTTTATCACAGTTTTAGTTGTGTAAATCAGGATATCAGATTTTCATTTTTTTTAACTTTTGGGAATCATGTTTTTCTCTTGCAAGAAGGGAAACCCAGGTGATGATTACCCATCACTGTAAGTTTTGATATAGAATGACCTCTGCAGGTGTTAGAACTGAATGCCTCAGATGATCGTGGAATTGGTGTGGTGCGGCAACAGATCCTTAGCTTTGCTAGCACTCGCACCATATTCAAAGCTGGTTTCAAGCTGGTCATCTTAGATGAGGCCGATGCTATGACGAATGATGCCCAGAATGCTTTAAGGAGAGGTGAGGATATGTTTTAGTATCTTGACAACATACCCAGGTTAATATTGCATATGCAGTAATTTTTTTCATGTACAATGTTTTTCAGATTGATCTCATCTGTAGGTATGGTTTGTATGTCAGTGTGAATGATCAGTAATTACTTTCAAGTTAATCATAATATTAGCTTGGCATTGATTTGGGAAAAGGCAACCATTCCATGTTATTTCTTGTAAAGAAGTTTCATGATTATGAGAATTCTTCTGGCTCTCATTATATTTGCATAATAGTTTGGTATTTCTTTTCAATTACTGACCAACAAAGAAGCCCTTTGAGCATCTGAGAGGGCATCTTCTGGTGGAGTTTAAAGCACTGGCTTATCTCAAACTAGGGTGTATCCATGAGGATTCACCCTGTTGGACCACAATAATTTAGTGGTAATAAGGCTAATAGATATGACTTTTTAGGGACAACCAGTCATATATTTACCCACTGAGGTGTATTATGACTTGATGCACGGGTTAGTTAGTACAACACAACCAACTACCACCATGATTCACTTGTTTCAACTAGTGTAATGTAGATCTGTCAATTATTATGGATTTCTGTTAATGGTGTCTCTACCTTCACTTCTGGCCCTCAAAGTTGTAAGGTCTGCATTTTTTTTTTTTTTTTTTTTTTTTTTTTTTTTTTTGCCGCTGTCTCCCGCGTTTGCGAGGTAGCGCAAGGAAACAGACGAAAGAAATGGCCCAACCCACCCCCATACACATGTATATACATACGTCCACACACGCAAATATACATACCTACACAGCTTTCCATGGTTTACCCCAGACGCTTCACATGCCTTGATTCAATCCACTGCCAGCACGTCAACCCCAGGTATACCACATCGCTCCAAATCACTCTATTCCTTGCCCTCCTTTCACCCTCCTGCATGTTCAGGCCCCGATCACACAAAATCTTTTTCACTCCATCTTTCCACCTCCAATTTGGTCTCCCTCTTCTCCTCGTTCCCTCCACCTCCGACACATATATTCTCTTGGTCAATCTTTCCTCACTCATTCTCTCCATGTGCCCGAACCATTTCAAAACACCCTCTTCTGCTCTCTCAACCACGCTCTTTTTATTTCCACACATCTCTCTTACCCTTACGTTACTTACTCGATCAAACCACCTCACACCACATATTGTCCTCAAACATCTCATTTCCAGCACATCCATCCTCCTGCGCACAACTCTATCCATAGCCCACGCCTCGCAACCATACAACATTGTTGGAACCACTATTCCTTCAAACATACCCATTTTTGCTTTCCGAGATAATGTTCTCGACTTCCACACATTCTTCAAGGCTCCCAGAATTTTCGCCCCCTCCCCCACCCTATGATCCACTTCCACTTCCATGGTTCCATTCGCTGCCAGATCCACTCCCAGATATCTAAAACACTTCACTTCCTCCAGTTTTTCTCCATTCAAACTCACCTCCCAATTGACTTGACCCTCAACCCTACTGTACCTAATAACCTTGCTCTTATTCATATTTACTCTTAACTTTCTTCTTTCACACACTTTACCAAACTCAGTCACCAGCTTCTGCAGTTTCTCACATGAATCAGCCACCAACGCTGTATCATCAGCGAACAACAACTGACTCACTTCCCAAGCTCTCTCATCCCCAACAGACTTCATACTTGCCCCTCTTTCCAAAACTCTTGCATTCACCTCCCTAACAACCCCATCTGTAAACAAATTAAACAACCATGGAGACATCACACACCCCTGCCGCAAACCTACATTCACTGAGAACCAATCACTTTCCTCTCTTCCTACACGTACACATGCCTTACATCCTCGATAAAAACTTTTCACTGCTTCTAACAACTTGCCTCCCACACCATATATTCTTAATACCTTCCACAGAGCATCTCTATCAACTCTATCATATGCCTTCTCCAGATCCATAAATGCTACATACAAATCCATTTGCTTTTCTAAGTATTTCTCACATACATTCTTCAAAGCAAACACCTGATCCACACATCCTCTACCACTTCTGAAACCACACTGCTCTTCCCCAATCTGATGCTCTGTACATGCCTTCACCCTCTCAATCAATATCCTCCAATATAATTTACCAGGAATACTCAACAAACTTATACCTCTGTAATTTGAGCACTCACTCTTATCCCCTTTGCCTTTGTACAATGGCACTATGCACGCATTCTGCCAATCCTCAGGCACCTCACCATGAGTCATACATACATTAAATAACCTTACCAACCAGTCAACAGTACAGTCACCCCCTTTTTTAATAAATTCTACTGCAATACCATCCAAACCTGCTGCCTTGCCGGCTTTCATCTTCCGCAAAGCTTTTACTACCTCTTCTCTGTTTACCAAATCATTTTCCCTAACCCTCTCACTTTGCACACCACCTCGACCAAAACACCCTATATCTGCCACTCTATCATCAAACACATTCAACAAACCTTCAAAATACTCACTCCATCTCCTTCTCACATCACCACTACTTGTTATCACCTCCCCATTTGCGCCCTTCACTGAAGTTCCCATTTGCTCCCTTGTCTTACGCACTTTATTTACCTCCTTCCAGAACATCTTTTTGTTCTCCCTAAAATTTAATGATACTCTCTCACCCCAACTCTCATTTGCCCTTTTTTCACCTCTTGCACCTTTCTCTGCATTATTTTCTTTTATTTGGATTTCTTAACATGAGCTGCTAACACTTGATTGTCTTTTGAGAATGAGTTCATTTGGGGACATTACCAATGCCAGTTGCTTCACATGACAGTTACCATAGACATTCATTATGTAGATGATAGATCAGCATTCCCGCTACTTTTTGCATTATTTTATATTTCTTTTTAGTATTATTTTTTCATAAAATAATTATGTCATTATTGGCATATTTGATGTGATTTTTTTTTAGATATTTTGTTGTGAGGTGTGTTGTATCAACCTAGGAACATTGTCACACTCGAGGCATGAATATTTTTCATGTGGTTGATACCACATTGTGTCTAAATCTCTGGGACATTAGTTTAACCAGTAAGTGGTTAACTTTTAAGCTAGATGATCCATCAGCTGACTCCAGGTATTTAGTTTTTTATAGAGGGCAACTCTAGTGCAGTGTTTTCCAGTTATGTAGTTTTTTATAGAGGGCAACTCTAGTGCAGTGTTTTCAGAAACTCTTACCTGATATTCCTGCTTGATGTTACAACGTACTACTTCTACTGAATGATCCCAGCTAATGCTTCTATCTTCTACTACTACCTAATGTTTCTGCTTAATGCTACTACATAAATGTTCCTACATACTACTGTCTATTGGTCCTGCCATTTTGCTTGCCATAGGAAAATGTAGAGTTGTTAAGAATTAGTTGTGTGAATTAAGTGTTCTCCAGAGTTATATGTGACATGGAGAGATTGTATGTTTATGTACAGAATACCAGCAATCCACTTGTGGGTTAGACAGAAAGAAAACACAGCTTCCTGGGTCAAAGGATTGCACCTTGACAACCACTGAAGTGCTGGCTTACTACACAGTCATCACCAACCCTCCCAGTACCCAAGCTGGTAGTACAGATAATATACCTCCCTGTTCAGTGGCTGTCTACCAGCTGCTACCTACCATTCCTCAATTGGTATACTGATGATCCCCTTGAGAAACAGTCAGAGTGCATCTCCTCAGAACTATCCCATGCATATCTTATTATTCTTATTTTATGGAACCAATAGAGCTTTATCATTAGTGAAAAGAACTCTGGTTGTTAAGTGGTGTTTTGCTCAACTTTTACTGAAGTTGAGATGGTCTCATAAAGCTATGTCATTGGGATTGAAGAAGACCCCCAGATCTAAGGCCCCATACCCTGACAACTGTACAAATGATACTGGAGGGCAGAGTTGCCTAATTTTTTTGGTTCTTGCAATCCTTGATGAGATTTGTCTCTGTGCATCTTCCACATAAAAAATGTCACAGTAAAAAAAGGAGAGCTTTATTCTGTATAAAACCATATCTGGTAAAAACACTGCTATTCGTTGCTAAATAAGCATAATGAGTCACTTTTCAGCTTATCCAATGGTAATGTCTGGTGATAATGTAGTTTTAAGACTATCAGAGATCCAATCTTCTTGTAAGCTGAAGAAGCTACATTGATTTCCAGCCAGTACCAGGGAAATAAGATAATGATGTCATGAGCCACTTTTGGCAACCACTTCATAATTATTCATATCATTCTAAACCCTGTTTGGATATTAACTGAAGCATTTTGTCCATTTAGGAGCAGACAGGAGTGCAAAAGCAAGATGTTGAATTAAGAGTATATCCCAGAGACCCTTCATGCACCTCCAAGGGGCTCAGATACATGTGTTACCTGTTTGACAAATCTACTCTTGTGGAACCCAGTCAAAGTGTTTCTATGTGGAGTCTTTTTTTGAGCCTTATTGGATGTGTCCATTGTGAAACCTTGAGTAGGGTTGGATTGCCTCCAATACACAGTACCCTAGTTGCTGGTGTACTGCTCAGCTTTTACTTAAAATCTTATATTAATCCTGTGTCATTGTTCGGGAAGGCATAAACCTAAGGTGCCATGCCCCAACTAGTCAACTGTACTAACAGTGTACACTAGGGGAACCGAGTTTGATGATGTCTTCCCCTGGAAAGTCCTTTTAATACTGGTTCCTTAAGGGGAAATTTTATTGTGGAGCTTCCGTTGTCCACAGCACTTGGGATATTAGTGGTTGCTAGTGTACTGTGTGACAGTAGATTAGACTCAGAGAGAAACTACACAGCTAAAATTTTTTGGAAAGCATGAATTAAGGGTTGCAGTTCTGTAGCCATTAGATTGATCATTATTATGGAAGGTTCTGTGAAACCTATAATGAAGTTGTTAGAACATTGTTACCTTTGGCTGGAAATAAAAAGGGAAGATTGGAAAAAAGAAAGTGTGCTGCCTGGAAATCAATTATTGCAGAGATTGTTGTCATAGACCAGTTTTTAGGATGATAACACACATCAGTCTATATTGCTTAGTTTATTTGTGACAATGAAACCTGAAAAAACAACACTCATTTTAACATCTTGGGCAAACAATCCAAATTATTATATACCATACATCTTTATCAAAATAAAGACAGCATTCCCTAACTCAGGTAACTAATATGTATACATACAGTTGCGTGATAGATACTGTTTAAACAAAAGAACAAATCAGTAAATTCACTTCTAACTCCTGTAATCACCCAGCCTGGTGGTCAGTAACAGGTTTCCTTCTACAGTGAGTGTTTATGAATGAAACAGCCCACATCAAAACTGTTGAGTAAATGAGGACCATCTTTGCCCATAAAGGAGTAGCCTGTCTGCCATAACTCCCAAACTAGAGTCTGTGTAGGACTTTCTTAGCAAAAGTAAATCTCTCTATGAAATACATGGTAATAACATTATTTTCAACATTTGAGAGTGATACCGACATATAAGAAATCCATACATGAACATTTTAATGGCTCTCCAAAATTGTTGTGATAATTCAAACAATCCGTGATTAAGATATATAACTTGCTGTAATTTGTATTGTAAACATCAAACACTATCTCATAAGTTATAGTGTACAAAAATACCCCTTACAGTGTACAAAGATATTCATTACACTGTACAGAAATACTCTACAGTGATTCACATATCACAGTGTGCTTTCTATTTAATGGAATATCGTGTATTTCATACTACATAATCAGACTCTTTATGTATGTGATTACACCAGGGCTGTATCATTGGGATTACAGTCTTGTGAAAGAACTTGTCACTCGAAAGTAGTCCATATTTCACTGCTGTTGGAAGAAGTACATCCATAGATTGCAGCAGCCACTGGAAAGAGGTCCTGGGTAACACCAGGTGTCTTTCTTAGAAAGAAGTCCAGAGTTAATTGTAAATAAACATGAAGTTAATGGAAATGGTGCACAGCTAACAGAGTTGAGATAAAAAAGAATTGCTGTTTAGGAAAATCCAGTTTGAAAAGAGGGACATACTATATGAATATACATGGTATATGTATATGTAAAAGGGCATTGGGGAATTACATGATCACTGATAGGCCTGCAACACGTGAATGTATTGAGAACGGCAGTGGGTAGGATTTCTGAAAATTTCCTGGTGGAGGCAAGGGTGAAGATATGTGGAGGTTTTTAGGAAAGCATGAGAAGAGGATGGTGAAATTTAAGTAATTGTTTCTTTCCCTACACCTCAAAACTTTGGAACTCCACCCTTTCATGGCTTTCCCAATAACTACAGCCTTGCATAATAGATTTTTCACTTCTTTCCAAATTGGGTAAATATTTTGCCTTTTCTGTTCTTTTTCACTTTTATTAACCTTTGTATATTTCAATTAAGGCCCTGAGCTTGATGTGGACTTCTGTCCGTGACTGGACTCCAATATAAAAAAAAGAAAAAAGTGAGCTTGGGGAAGAAGTGTGTGAAAAATTACTAGGAGAGATTGAGCGTAGAACGGCAAAAGGTGAGAGTAAATAATGCAAGGAGAGTAGGTGAAGAATGGAAGATGTTTGGGGAAGCAGCACTGGTATGTGCAGGAGAAGTATGTGGGAGGTGGGTAGGTGACAGAGGTTAGTGAGTGGAGGGATAATGAATTAAAGATGCTAGTGAAAGAGAGATGAGGCTTGTACAGGTGGTACTTACAGGGAAGGCATGCAAATGATTGAGAGATATAAAAGAGAAAGTGGCAAGAGATTAAGAGGGAGGTTAAGGAGTTGAAAATAGGGCAAATGAGAGGAAGGGTGAGCAAATATCAGTAAACTTCAAGGGGAATAAGATATTTTGGAAGGAGGCTGAGAGTGAGAAAAAAAAAGCAAGAAAAAGGGTGACTGGGGAAGTGGTAACAGGCAGCTATGAGGTAAGGAGGAGATGAAGTAAATATTTTGAGGGATTGTTAAATACATTTGATGATGAGGTGGCAGACATAGGGTCTTTAGTTCAGGGATGTTTGCAAAGTGAGAAAATCATGGAAAGTGGTTTGGTTAACAAAGAAGAGGTAATGAAATCCTAGTCTAAGTTGAAATGTGGCAAGGTGGCTGGAGTAGATGGTACTGCATATGAACTTCTTGAGAAAGGGGATGACTTTGTTGTTGATTGGTTAGTTAGGATTTTCATTGTATATATGGATCATGGTGAGCTGCCTTAGGATTGGCGGAATGTATGTATGGTGCCATTGTATAATGGCAAGGGGGACAAAGATGAGTTTTCAAATTACAGTGGTAAAAGTTTGTTGAGTCTGCCTGGTAAGTTGTATGGCCATTCAGGCAAGTGATCAGGCACATCGGGCTTGGAAAAACTCTCCTTCCTCTGGCGCCCATTCTTCATTTATCACTGCCTGTAATCATTGCAAGTATGTTATACATAAGGCAAAGTGTTCCTTTATTCAAAGGAAGTCCTATAACCTTTCTTTGTCATCAACTAATAGGTCTGTCTGGTCTTTAACTAAGGATATCACTAAACTTTTGTCGCTCTACCTTTCCTTTACTTTTCCATACTGATGGTACTTTTGCTGTCTCTCTCATAGACAAAGCAGCTCTTTGGTTAGGTTAGGTCTCATCTCTAACTCTACCATGGATGACTAACATTCCTTCACTCCATGATTCTTCTTTTGCCAATAATGTGCTATTTCCCATAATCTGTTTTTGAAGTGTCTGAAAAGCACTTCTATCTGTAGATACTGGCAAAGTTTAGGTCCTGATGACATCCAACCCTATGCACTGAAAGAGTATGCCTCTGAAATTGCTCCTGTGCTTACTTGTCTCTCCCATTTATGTTTAAAAACTTGAACTTTACCTTCATCTTGGAAACTTGCATTGGTACATGCCAGTCTTAAGAAGGGTGACGATTCTAACCCCTCTATTTATCGTCCTGTTGCTTTGACACCTACCATTTCCAAAGCCTTCGAATCCCTCCTGAAATCTCATATCTCAGATATCTTAAATTTTACAGTCTTCATTCTGATCTCTAGGATGGTTACTGTAAGGTAAGATCCACTGGTCATTATCCCTGAAAAATTTTGGTGAATCATATGTTGTTGCCCTTGACATATCCAAATATTTTGACAGGGTGTGGCATCAGGGTTTCATCTCTAAGCTCCTCTCTTTTGGCTTCCCTCCCTCACTTTGCTTCTTCATATCTAGCTTCCTCTCTGGTAACTATCTTTGTGGTTGTTGAATTAACCTCTTCTTTCTTCAACAGCAGTGCCCCTCTAGGTTCTGTCCTGTCTCCTACATTTTTCTCCTATTTATCAACGATTCTCTTTCTTCCACAAATAACCAAATGCACTCATACGTTGATGACTAATCACTGCATTCCTTCACATCCTTCAATTCTGCTCCATCTCTCACTTGACCTGCATCTTGTCTCAACACAACTTCCTTAGTAAACTCAGACTTGGACAGGATATCTCAGTGGATAGACAAAATTTGGTTAAGTTTAATTCCTCAAGACCTAGTTTCTACCAATCTATTGAAAATTCCTCATAACTTTCCTCTGTCCCTTGATGATACTGTGCATCCACTCTATCATGAAACCCCACGTTTTGGGAATATCTAAGTCTGCCTTTAAGAAACTGAAAGTCCTGTTTAGATGTCGAAATTTTTTCCAAACATTTGTTTATGCCAAGGATTGATCCAACCTTGTATGAAGCCCTCCTGTCATGTGTGGAGTGGTTCAAGCTCTGCATCTTTACTTGAAGGGGTTGAACTGAAAGCAGTCTGAGTTATAAACTCTCCCAGACTAACTTCAAAACTTGCCCTGCTTCCTTACACTGCAATGACGGTTCAGTTTTCCTTTTCTACAGGTATTGCTTTGCTTTTTGTGCCGAGAATTGACTGTGTCTCCACCATTATCCAGACATGCAGTACTTGGCAAACTGTTGCATCACATGATTACTGTGTGGCCATTAGCAACTCAAGGGTGGGCTGTTTTGTTGACTTTCTTTGTGTACACCTCAAAACTTTGGAACTCTCTACCCTCTCATGTCTTTCCCAATAACTATGACCTGGCTCATTTTGAAA
This sequence comes from Panulirus ornatus, assembly GCF_036320965.1. Classification (NCBI taxonomy): domain Eukaryota; kingdom Metazoa; phylum Arthropoda; class Malacostraca; order Decapoda; family Palinuridae; genus Panulirus; species Panulirus ornatus. The sequence goes on from NC_092243.1 coordinate 48,820,192, forward strand.
AATTTTACACTTCCAGAATTTGTATATACTTTCCTCTGTGTCTTCTTTATCCCCTTCATTAACCTGTATATTTTTGTCCACAAATGGAGCCCCCAGTGTAAAGAAAGAAATACTTCTTGCATTCTTTCTGTTTCACATCATTTGCAAACACTTCTACCTCTCCTCTTCTCCCAGATCCTCACCTCCACAAGAACTGCAGAATGGTCAAAATCTCCAAATAATCCTTTCACAAACTAGCATCTGGCACAACCTTTTTTAGCCTTTCTTCCACTGCCTTATAGTCAGTCAAACTCATTTGTTTTTATCTTCCATCATTTCTCATCCATGTATTTCTCTGGATGATTTTGTGCTGAAAAAAAGGTATTAGCAAGGAATAAACCCCTCTTATCACAGACATCCACAAGATAACTCCCATTCTCATTTACTCCATTTACCAACCATCTTGCCAATTTCATCACATCCTACCTTCACTTTTACATCACCCATTACAACCACCTTTCTTTCCTCCTCAAACCCATTTATACAATCAGCCAAACTTCTCCAAAAATGCTTCATTTCAACTTTACCTCTCATAATCTTTATATTCACATATGCATGTACACATATCCATGCATACCTCACAATTCCAGTCTTTCCTTTAACCCACACATTTCTTGATCCATTCCATACATGCTCTCTAACACCCTCCCATACTTTTGGTGATAGCATAATTGCACATCTTTCTTTTCAACTCTCCTGATGATTTTCATTTATTCCCATCTATACCACTCCTTCCTTGCCCTTCCACAACTTAATTCATCATTTCCATTTCACTCCATAACCCTTGCCCAAGGATGTGGGTTTCCCCAATCCCCAACTCGTTTAAACCATAACTTTTGAATTTCTCCACAAGCTCCCTACTTTTACTCTCATCGAGGATGAGTCACTAGCCCCTTTTACTTCCCTTCATAGTTGGGGTATATGATGTTCAGATCTCTTAACCTATTTCCTTGGTCTTTCTGATCTATTGCTTTAATCACTCATGTTATCTACAGAACATCATACTACAGCATAACATGTACATTCACATCAGACATAATTTCATTTAGAAAGCCTTTGATCCATTTTCTTCTATTTCTCTTAATGGTTTGCTTTGCTTCTTTCTTTAGTTGATTTCATGATTTAGTTTGTCAGGTGCTTTTGCAACATCTACAAGAACATTTTCCATTCTTTTCCCTCTCACTAGAGATTTATTTACATCATGATAATCTTATGCTGTCAAAGTAAGCTTTTGATTGTGTTTGCAGTGATGATTATCATTGATTCACCCCCAGCTTTGTGGTGGTTAAGTATAGATAAACTTATTGGGAGGAAAAGCTCTTTTAGATGGATATGGAGTTCTGCCTTTTTGAGGTAAAATAAAGGGTTTTCATTCTTTAAAAGCCATATATCACTTCCAGTTCTTCCTTGCACCTCTTCAGTAATTTTGTCATTTACCCAGTCCACCTTAATATTCTGCTTTTCTTTGAAACTACCTGTCTGATATCTCCAAATCCATTCTTATGTGTATGGGTTAGATCAGGTAGGGAAAAGGGCAGGAATGCTCATTTTGCAGAGTAAAACTTGCTCTCTGACTACTTAATATTGTATCAGTATTTCAAGTAATATAGAAAATTTGTTTGTTTCACTACTCATACTGTCACCATTCTTTTAAGTTTATCTCATAGGAAATCAGGTTCAGCTGCTTTCCCTCTACAAATAACTCTGCAGCTGTAAATTTTACTAATTTATAATATGCATTATTGTAGGCTGGTGAGCATTACCAAGCCTTTCTGAACCAGATGGCTCACTTGTTTTTGATACTGATTGCAATATATTCTTTTCCTTCACTATTTTTCGATGAGACAAATGATTTTTTTCATTTCATATTTTTTCTCCTGATTCTTCTGTTTTAAACTTCTTTGTTACATTTGCTCCTTTACCACTTAAAAATGGATAAGGTATGAAACTTCTTCTAGAACTATTTTACAGTCATGAAAGCATGTTTGTTCTTTTTGCATATTAGTTAGTTAATTTGAACAAGACCTAAAGCTTTAGTAAGTCTTTCCAAACCAGATAGCTCACTTGTTTATGGTATTGAATGCATTATATTCTTTTCCTTCACTGGAGACTGTATATTTTTTTTTTTTCTATTTTTTTCCTGATTCTTCATTTTTGAACTTCTTTGTTACAGTTGCTCCTCTATCACTTAAAAATGGATAATGTATGAAACTTTTTAGGACTATATTACAGTCATGACAGTATATTTGTTCTTTTTGCATATTAGCTAGTTAATTTAAACGAGACCTAAAGCTATGTCATTTCTTATAAATTTTTATGATAAAGAAAAATTATTTTTAAGAAATATGAATCACTAAACTTTTTTTTTTTTTTTTTTTTTTTTGCCGCTGTTTCCCGCGTTTGCGAGGTAGCGCAAGGAAACAGACGAAAGAAATGGCCCAACCCACCCCCATACACATGTATATACATACGTCCACACACACAAATATACATACCTACACAGCTTTCCATGGTTTACCCCAGACGCTTCACATGCCTTGATTCAATCCACTGACAGCACGTCAACCCCGGTATACCACATCGCTCCAATTCACTCTATTCCTTGCCCTCCTTTCACCCTCCTGCATGTTCAGGCCCCGATCACACAAAATCTTTTTCACTCCATCTTTCCACCTCCAATTTGGTCTCCCTCTTCTCCTCGTTCCCTCCACCTCCGACACATATATTCTCTTGGTCAATCTTTCCTCACTCATTCTCTCCATGTGCCCGAACCATTTCAAAACACCCTCTTCTGCTCTCTCAACCACGCTCTTTTTATTTCCACACATCTCTCTTACCCTTACGTTACTTACTCGATCAAACCACCTCACACCACACATTGTCCTTAAACATCTCATTTCCAGCACATCCATCCTCCTGCGCACAACTCTATCCATAGCCCACGCCTCGCAACCATACAACATTGTTGGAACCACTATTCCTTCAAACATACCCATTTTTGCTTTCCGAGATAATGTTCTCGACTTCCACACATTCTTCAAGGCTCCCAAGCTCCCAGAATTTTCGCCCCCTCCCCCACCCTATGATCCACTTCCGCTTCCATGGTTCCATCCGCTGCCAGATCCACTCCCAGATATCTAAAACACTTCACTTCCTCCAGTTTGTCTCCATTCAAACTCACCTCCCAATTGACTTGACCCTCAACCCTACTGTACCTAATAACCTTGCTCTTATTCACATTTACTCTTAACTTTCTTCTTTCTCACACTTTACCAAACTTAGTCACCAGCTTCTGCAGTTTCTCACATGAATCAGCCACCACTAAACTTTTACATTGTGAATTATTTGTGTTTTATGTAGTTATACATTTAAAACCAATGTTATATATTTTTTCACTTCTTTTTTTTCAGTGATTGAGAAGTTCACAGACAATGTTCGTTTCTGTCTTATCTGTAACTACCTAAGTAAGATCATCCCAGCCATACAATCTCGTTGTACACGCTTTCGATTTGGGCCATTGTCATCAGACCAGATCCTTCCAAGGCTTGACCATGTCATTGAACAAGAAAAGTAAGTACTTTTGCATTGACATATACCAAATGGATAAGGCATGAGAGTGGTATATGATACCACTTGCTTCTGCGACCGATGTCTTGTTATGGAGTTTATACGCAAGATGGTTGCAGGGATGAATAAATCTGTAGAATGAAGGGTAATATATTTTGTTTTATTTTATGGTTTAAAAGTTATTTTATTTATTTATTATACTTTGTCGCTATCTCCCGTGTTAGCGAAGTAGTGCAAGGAAACAGACGAAAGAATGGCCCAACCCACCCACATGCACATGTATATACATACACATCCACTATGCACATATACATACCTATACATAACAACGTAGTTAAAGTGCGTAAGACAAGTGAACAAATGGGAACTTTAGTGAAGGGTGAAGGGGGCTAATGGGGAGGTGCGCATGTGGGGGAGGGGGGATGTCATTTCATGTGTGGCGTGATGGCAGCAGGAATGGATGAAGGCAGCATGTATGAATATGTACATGTGTATATATGTATATGTCTGTGTATGGATATGTGTGTGTGTGTGTGGGCATTTATGTATATACATGTGTATGTGGGTGGGTTGGGCCATTCTTTTGCCTGTTTCCTTGCGCTACCTTGTTAATGTGGGAGACAGTGTCAAAGTATAATAGATATAAATAAATAAGTAATATGAGCATATATTGGTAGGTTTTCTGTATATGCTAAACTTAAACTTATTTCCTTGCCTATGAATCATGCAATCTAAAAATGGTAACATCCCATTATTTTAATTTTCTACAGTAAATTTGATGGAAGGTACTAAATTGTTAAGTAAGGGGAGAAATGTTTGTAAATTTTCATTTCTTGGCCAAATGTAATGAACATCATCTACATACCTAAACCAAATTGCATTAGAAGGTAAGATTATTATTTTTTTATTATTATACTTTGTCGCTGTCTCCCGCGTTAGCGAGGTAGCGCAAGGAAACAGACAAAAGAATGGCTCAGCACATCCACATGTATATACATACACATCCACACACGCTCATATACCTATACATCTCATTGTATACATATATATACACACACAGACATATACATATATACACATGTACATAATTCATATTGTCTGCCCTTATTCATTTCCGTCGCCACCCCGCCACACATGAAATGACAACCCCCTCCCCCCGCATGTGCGCGAGGTAGCGCTAGGAAAAGGCAACAAAGGCCACATTCATTCACACTCAGTCTCTAGCTGTCATGTATAATGCACCGAAACCACAGCTCCCTTTCCCATCCAGGCCCCACAAAACATTCCATGGTTTACCCCAGATGCTTCACATGTCCTGGTTCAATCCTTTGACAGCACGTTGACCCCAGTATACCACATCGTTCCAATTCACACTGTTCCTTGCACGTCTTTCACCCTCCTGCATGTTCAGGCCCCGATCACTCAAAATCTTTTTCACTCCATCTTTCCACCTCCAATTTGGTCTCCCACTTCTCGTTCCCTTCACCTCTGACATGTATATCCTCTTTGTTAATCTTTCCTCACTCATTCTCTCCATGCGACCAAACCATTTCAAAACAACCTCTTCTGCTCTCTCAACCTCACTCTTTTTATTACCAAACATCTCTCTTACCTTTAGTAATTTTATTTCAAAAAATTCCATATAAAGTACTTAGTACAGATGAAAGAGGGTTACCCATTGCCATACCAAATTTTTGAGCATAATAATTTCCATTGAATTGAAATATACTGTTTTTTACACACAATTTTATCAGTTCAATGAAAATAGACTTTGAAGCAGGTAAATGAATATCATCCAAAACTTCAAATAAATATTCTAAAAGGTCATCAACTGGAACTTTTGTGAAAAGTGAGGAAACATCAAAGCTAACAAGTTTGAAATCAAAATCAACATTGATATTGTTAAGCTTGTTAACTAAATCTACATTGTTCTTGATAGTAGAATTTGATATCTTACCCAATAAAGGGCTTAATAAAGAAACTAACCATTTTGGCAATTTATATGTGATGGAGCCTACTGAATTCACTATAGGTCTTGATGAAAATTTTGTCTATGTGTTTTGATAAGTCCATCTTTTAAACTCAGTAAGAATCCCCTAGAAGCAGTTTATTCCGATTTCAATAAAGAACTGAAGTTGTTGTTGAAAGGTAATGGTCCTCTTATCAAAAGTTTGTCATCTTTGTCCCCTTCATTGCCATATATGTATGGACATATCAGAACACTTATCCTCTTTACTTCCCATGTTGCTTAAATCCTTTAATGTAAATGTTGTCTTCAGCAAGAATAATACTATAAAGAATATCTTTATCAGGAACTCACCAGAAAATTCTCCTGGGTGCATCTATAAAGTGCCATGTAGAAATTGTGATAAGTTTTATGCTGGGCAGACTGGTAAGGATCTTTCTATCAGACTTAAGCTACATAAATGGGGTATAAGAACGGGAAAAGAATCAAATGCCTTGTTTAATCACGTTAAAAACTATGATCATTGTAGTGACTGTATATACATAAATGCCCACACATGCACATATACATAAATACCTATACATTTCACGTATACATACATATACTTACACAAACATATACATATATACACATGCGCATATTCATACATGCTGCCTTCATCCATTCCCGCCGCCACCCCACCACACATGAAATGAAACCCCCTCCCCCCAAGTGCGCGCCGGGTATCACTAGGAAAGGACAACAAAGGCCACATTCTGCCACACTCAGACTCTAGATGTCATGTGTAATGCATCGAAACCACAGCTCCCTTTCCACATTCAGGCCCCACAAAACTTTCCATGGTTTACCCCAGATGCTTCACATGCCCTGGTTCAATCCATTGACAGCACGTCGACCCCAGTATACCACTCTATTCGTTACACGCCTTTCACCTTCCTGTATGTTCAGGCCCCTATTGCTCAAAATCTTTTTCACTTCATCCTTCCACCTTCAATTTGGTCTCCCACTTCTCATTCCCTCCACCTCTGACACACATATCCTCTTTATCAATCTTTCCTCATTCATTCTATCCATGTGACCAAACCATTTCAATACACACCTCTTCTGCTTTCTCAACCACACTCTTTTTATTACCACACATCTCTCTTCCCCTTTCATTACTTACTCGATCAAACCATCTCACACCACATATTGTTCTCAGACATCTCATTTCCAACATGTCCACCCTCCTCCACACAATCCTATCTATTACCCATGCCTCACAACCATATAACATTGTTGGAACTTCTGTTCCTTTAAACATACCCATTTTTTGCTTTCCGAGATAATGTTCTCACCTTCCACACATTCTTCAACGCTCCCAGAACCTTCGCCCCCTCCCCCACGTAGTGACTCACTTCTGCTTCCATGTTTCCATCTTCTGCCAAATCCACTCCCAGATATCTAAAACACTTCACTTCCTCCAGTTTTTCTCCAATCAAACGTATCTCCCAATTTACTTGTCCCTCAATCCTACAGAACCTAATAACCTTGCTCTTGTTCTCATTTGCTCTCAGCTTTCTTCTTTCACACACTTTACCAAACTCAGTCCAACTTCTGCAGTTTCTCACCCAAATCAGCCACCAGCGCTGTATCATGAGTGAACAACAACTGACTCACTTCCCAAGCCCTCTCATCTCCTACTTGCCTCTCTCTCCAAAACTCTTGCATTCACCTTCCTAACAACCCCATCCATAAACAAATTAAACAACCATGGAGACATCACACACCCCTGCTGCAGACCGACATTCATTGGGAACTAATCACTTTCCTCTCTTCCTACTCGTACACATGCCTTACATCCTCGATAGAAGCTTTTCACTGCTTCTAGCAACTTACCTCCCACACCATATACTCTTAATACCTTCCACAGAGCATATATATATATATATATATATATATATATATATATATATATATATATATATATATATATATATATATATTTTTTTTTTCTTTTTTTTCATACTATTCGCCATTTCCCGCGATAGAATATATATTTATATATATATATTTTTTTTTTTTTTTTTTATACTTTGTCGCTGTCTCCCGCGTTTGCGAGGTAGCGCAAGGAAACAGACGAAAGAAATGGCCCAACCCCCCCCCCCATACACATGTACATACACACGTCCAGACACGCAAATATACATACCTACACAGCTTTCCATGGTTTACCCCAGACGCTTCACATGCCTTGCTTCAATCCACTGACAGCACGTCAACCCCTGTATACCACATGACTCCAATTCACTCTATTTCTTGCCCTCCTTTCACCCTCCTGCATGTTCAGGCCCCGATCACACAAAATCTTTTTCACTCCATCTTTCCACCTCCAATTTGGTCTCCCTCTTCTCCTCGTTCCCTCCACCTCCGACACATATATCCTCTTGGTCAATCTCTCCTCACTCATTCTCTCCATGTGCCCAAACCATTTCAAAACACCCTCTTCTGCTCTCTCGACCACGCTCTTTTTATTTCCACACATCTCTCTTACCCTTACGTTACTTACTCGATCAAACCACCTCACACCACACATTGTCCTCAAACATCTCATTTCCAGCACATCCATCCTCCTGCGCACATCTCTATCCATAGCCCACGCCTCGCAACCATACAGCATTGTTGGAACCACTATTCCCTCAAACATACCCATTTTTGCTTTCCGAGATAATGTTCTCGACTTCCACACATTTTTCAAGGCTCCCAAAATTTTCGCCCCCTCCCCCACCCTATGATCCACTTCCGCTTCCATGGTTCCATCCGCTGACAGATCCACTCCCAGATATCTAAAACACTTCACTTCCTCCAGTTTTTCTCCATTCAAACTCACCTCCCAATTGACTTGACCCTCACCCCTACTGTACCTAATAACCTTGCTCTTATTCACATTTACTCTCAACTTTCTTCTTCCACACACTTTACCAAACTCAGTCACCAGCTTCTGCAGTTTCTCACATGAATCAGCCACCAGCGCTGTATCATCAGCGAACAACAATTGACTCACTTCCCAAGCTCTCTCATCCCCAACAGACTTCATACTTGCCCCTCTTTCCAGGACTCTTGCATTTACCTCCTTTACAACCCCATCCATAAACAAATTAAACAACCATGGAGACATCACACACCCCTGCCGCAAACCTACATTCACTGAGAACCAATCACTTTCCTCTCTTCCTACACGTACACATGCCTTACATCCTCGATAAAAACTTTTCACTGCTTCTAACAACTTGCCTCCCACACCATATATTCTTAATACCTTCCACAGAGCATTTCTATCAACTCTATCATATGCCTTCTCCAGATCCATAAATGCTACATACAAATCCATTTGCTTTTCTAAGTATTTCTCACATACATTCTTCAAAGCAAACACCTGATCCACACATCCTCTACCACTTCTGAAACCGCACTGCTCTTCCCCAATCTGATGCTCTGTACATGCCTTCACCCTCTCAATCAATACCCTCCCATATAATTTACCAGGAATACTCAACAAACTTATACCTCTGTAATTTGAGCACTCACTCTTATCCCCTTTGCCTTTGTACAATGGCACTATGCACGCATTCCGCCAATCCTCAGGCACCTCACCATGAGTCATACATACATTAAATAACCTTACCAACCAGTCAACAATACAGTCACCCCCTTTCTTAATAAATTCCACTGCAATACCATCCAAACCTGCTGCCTTGCCGGCTTTCATCTTCCGCAAAGCTTTTACTACCTCCTCTCTGTTTACCAAATCATTTTCCCTAACCCTCTCACTTTGCACACCACCTCGACCAAAACACCCTATATCTGCCACTCTGTCATCAGACACATTCAACAAACCTTCAAAATACTCATTCCATCTCCTTCTCACATCACCGCTACTTGTTATCACCTCCCCATTTACGCCCTTCACTGAAGTTCCCATTTGCTCCCTTGTCTTACGCACCCTATTTACCTCCTTCCAGAACATCTTTTTATTCTCCCTAAAATTTACTGATAGTCTCTCACCCCAACTCTCATTTGCCCTTTTTTTCACCTCTTGCACCTTTCTCTTGACCTCCTGTCTCTTTCTTTTATACTTCTCCCACTCAATTGCATTTTTTCCCTGCAAAAATCGTCCAAATGCCTCTCTCTTCTCTTTCACTAATACTCTTACTTCTTCATCCCACCACTCACTACCCTTTCTAAACAGCCCACCTCCCACTCTTCTCATGCCACAAGCATCTTTTGCGCAATCCATCACTGATTCCCTAAATACATCCCATTCCTCCCCGACTCCCCTTACTTCCATTGTTCTCACCTTTTTCCATTCTGTACACAGTCTCTCCTGGTACTTCCCCACACAGGTCTCCTTCCCAAGCTCACTTACTCTCACCACCTTCTTCACCCCAACATTCACTCCTCTTTTCTGAAAACCCATACTAATCTTCACCTTAGCCTCCACAAGATAATGATCAGACATCCCTCCAGTTGCACCTCTCAGCACATTAACATCCAAAAGTCTCTCTTTCGCACGCCTGTCAATTAACACGTAATCCAATAACGCTCTCTGGCCATCTCTCCTACTTACATAAGTATACTTATGTATATCTCGCTTTTTAAACCAGGTATTCCCAATCATCAGTCCTTTTTCAGCACATAAATCTACAAGCTCTTCACCATTTCCATTTACAACACTGAACACCCCATGCATACCAATTATTCCCTCAACTGCCACATTACTCACCTTTGCATTCAAATCACCCATCACTATAACCCGGTCTCGTGCATCAAAACCGCTAACACACTCATATATATATTTATTGTACTTTGTTGCTGTCTTCTGCGTTAGAGAGGTAGCGTAAGGAAACAGACGAAAGAATGGCCCAACCCACCCGCATACTCATGCATATAAATACATGTCCACACACTCGCATATACATACCTATACATTTCAACGTATACATACATATTCATACATGGACATATATACACATGTACATAATTCATACTTGCTGCCTTCATTCATACCCGTTACCACCCCGCCACACATGAAATGACAACCGCCTTCCACTCATTTGCACGAGGTAGCGCTAGGAAAAGACAACAAAGGCCACATTCCTTCACACTCAGTCTCTAGCTGTCATGTGTAATGTACGGAAACCACAGCTCCCTTTCCACATCCAGGCCCCACAAAACTTTCCATGTCTTACCCCAGACGCTTCACATGCCCTGGTTCAATCCATTGACAGCACGTCGACCCCGGTATACCAAATTGTTCCAATTCACTCTATTCCTTGCATGTCTTTCACCCTCCTGCATGTTCAGGCCCCAATCACTTAAAATCTTTTTCACTCCATCCTTCCACCTCCAGTTTGGTCTCCCACTTCTCCTCGTTCCCTCCACCTGACACATATATCCTTTTTGTCAATCTTTCCTCATTCATTCTCTCCATGTGACCAAACCATTTCAATACACCCTCTTCTGCTTTCTCAACCACACTCTTTTTATTACCACACATCTCTCTTCCCCTTTCATTACTTACTCGATCAAACCATCTCACACCACATATTGTTCTCAGACATCTCATTTCCAACATATCCACCCTCCTCCACACAACCCTATCTATCACCCGTGCCTCACAACCATATTACATTGTTGGAACTTCTGTTCCTTCAAACATACCCATTTTTTGCTTTCCGAGATAATGTTCTCACCTTCCACACATTCTTCAACGCTCCCAGAACCTTCGCCCCCTCCCCCACCTTGTGACTCACTTCTGCTTCCATGTTTCCATCTTCTGCCAAATCCACTCCCAGATATCTAAAACACTTCACTTCCTCCAGTTTCACTTCCTCAGTTTTTCAGTTTTTCTCACACCACATATTGTTCTCAGACATCTCATTTCCAACATATCCACCCTCCTCCACACAACCCTATCTATCACCCGTGCCTCACAACCATATTACATTGTTGGAACTTCTGTTCCTTCAAACATACCCATTTTTTGCTTTCCGAGATAATGTTCTCACCTTCCACACATTCTTCAATGCTCCCAGAACCTTCGCCCCCCTCCCCCACCCTGTGACTCACTTCTGCTTCCATGTTTCCATCTTCTGCCAAATCCACTCCCAGATATCTAAAACACTTCACTTCCTCCAGTTTCACTTCCTCAGTTTTTCTCCAATCAGACATACCTCCCAGTTTACTTGTCCCTCAATCCTACAGAACCTAATAACCTTGCTCTTATTCTCATTTGCTCTCAGCTTTCTTCTTTCACACACTTTACCAAACTCAGTCACCAACTTCTGCAGTTTCTCACCCAAATCAGCCACCAGCGCTGTATCATGAGCGAACAACAACTGACTCACTTCCGAAGCCCTCTTATCTCCTACTTGCCCCTCTCTCCAAAACTCTTGCATTCACCTTCCTAACAACCCCATCCATAAACAAATTAAACAACCATGGAGACATCACACACCCCTGCTGCAGACCGACATTCATTGGGAACTAATCACTTTCCTCTCTTCCTACTTGTACACATGCCTTACATCCTCGATAGAAGCTTTTCACTGCTTCTAGCAACTTACCTCCCACACCATATACTCTGAATACCTTCCACAGAGCATATATATATACGTGTTTGATGATAGAGTGGCAGATATAGGGTGTTTTGGTCGAGGTGGTGTGAAAAGTGAGAGGGTTAGGGAATATGATTTGGTAAACAGAGAAGAGGTAGTAAAAGCTTTGCGGAAGATGAAAGCCGGCAAGGCAGCAGGTTTGGATGGTATTGCAGAGGAATTTATTAAAAAAGGGGGTGGCTGTATTGTTGACTGGTTGGTAAGGTTATTTAATGTATGTATGATTCATGGTGAGGTGCCTGAGGATTGGCGGAATGCGTGCATAGTGCCATTGTATAAAGGCAAAGGGGATAAGAGTGAGTGCTCAAATTACAGAGGTATAAGTATGGTTGCGAGGTGTGGGCTATGGATAGAGTTGTGCGCAGGAGGATGGATGTGCTGGAAATGAGATGTTTGAGGACAATGTGTGGTGTGAGGTGGTTTGATCGAGTAAGTAACGTAAGGGTAAGAGAGATATGTGGAAATAAAAAGAGCGTGGTTGAGAGAGCAGAAGAGGGTGTTTTGAAATGGTTTGGGCACATGGAGAGAATGAGTGAGGAAAGATTGACCAAGAGGATATATGTGTCGGAGGTGGAGGGAACGAGGAGAAGTGGGAGACCAAATTGGAGGTGGAAAGATGGAGTGAAAAAGATTTTGTGTGATCGGGGCCTGAACATGCAGGAGGGTGAAAGGAGGGCAAGGAATAGAGTGAATTGGATCGATGTGGTATACCGGGGTTGACGTGCTGTCAGTGGATTGAATCAGGGCATGTGAAGCGTCTGGGGTAAACCATGGAAAGCTGTGTAGGTATGTATATTTGCGTGTGTGGACGTATGTATATACATGTGTATGGTGGTGGGTTGGGCCATTTCTTTGTCTGTTTCCTTGCGCTACCTCGCAAACGCAAGAGACAGCAGCAAAAAAAAAAAAGAAAAAAAAGTTTGTTGAGTATTCCTGGGAAATTATATGGGAGGGTATTGATTGAGAGGGTGAAGGCATGTACAGAGCATCAGATTGGGGAAGAGCAATGTGGTTTCAGAAGTGGTAGAGGATGTGTGGATCAGGTGTTTGCTTTGAAGAATGTATGTGAGAAATACTTAGAAAAGCAAATGAATTTGTATGTAGCATTTATGTATCTGGAGAAGGCATATGATAGAGTTGAAAGAGATGCTCTGTGGAAGGTACTAAGAATATATGGTGTGGGAGGCAAGTTGTTAGAAGCAGTGAAAAGTTTTTATCAAGGATGTAAGGCATGTGTACGTGTAGGAAGAGAGGAAAGTGATTGGTTCTAAGTGAATGTAGGTTTGCGGCAGGGGTGTGTGATGTCTCCATGGTTGTTTAATTTGTTTATGGATGGGGTTGTTAGGGAAGTGAATGCAAGACTTTTGGAAAGAGGGGCAAGTATGAAGTCTGTTGGGGATGAGAGAGCTTGGGAAGTCAGTCAGTTGTTGTTCGCTAATGATACAGCGCTGGTGGCTGATTCATGTGAGAAACTGCAGAAGCTGGTGACTGAGTTTGGTAAAGTGTGTGAAAGAAGAAAGTTAAGAATAAATGTGAATAAGAGAAAGGTTATTAGGTACAGTAGGGTTGAAGGTCAAGTCAATTGGGAGGTAAGTTTGAATGGAGAAAAACTGGAAGAAGTAAAGTGTTTTAGATATCTGGGAGTGGATCTGGCAGCGGATGGAACCATGGAAGCGGAAGTGAATCATAGGGTGGGGGAGGGGGCGAAAATCCTGGGAGCCTTGAAGAATGTGTGGAAGTCGAGAACATTATCTCAGAAAGCAAAAATGGGTTTGTTTGAAGGAATAGTGGTTCTAACAATGTTGTATGGTTGCGAGGCGTGGGCTGTGGATAGAGTTGTGCGCAGGAGGGTGGATGTGCTGGAAATGAGATGTTTGAGAACAATATGTGGTGTGAGGTGGTTTGATCGAGTAAGTAATGTAAGGGTAAGAGAGATGTGTGGAAATAAGAAGAGCGGGGTTGAGAGAGCAGAAGAGGGTGTTCTGAAATGGTTTGGGCACATGGAGAGAATGAGTGAGGAAAGATTGACCAAGAGGATATATGTGTCAGAGGTGGAGGGAACGAGGAGAAGTGGGAGACCAAATTGGAGGTGGAAAGATGAAGTGAAAAAGATTTTGAGTGATCGGGGCCTGAACATGCAGGAGGGAGAAAGGCGGGCAAGGAATAGAGTGAATTGGATCGATGTGGTATAACGGGGTTGACGTGCTGTCAATGGATTGAATTAGGGCATGTGAAGCGTCTGGGGTAAACCATGGAAAGTTGTGTGGGGCCTGGATGTGGAAAGGGAGCTGTGGTTTCGGGCATTATTGCATGACAGCTAGAGACTGTGTGTGAACGAATGGGGCCTTTGTTGTCTTTTCCTAGCGCTACCTCGCACACATGAGGGGGGAGGGGGATGTTATTCCATGTGTGGCGAGGTGGCGATGGGAATGAATAAAGGCAGACAGTGTGAATTGTGTGCATGTGTATATATGTATATGTCTGTGTATGTATATATATGTGTACATTGAGATGTATGGGTATGTATATTTGCGTGTGGGGACGTTTATGTATATACATGTGTATGGGGGTGGGTTGGGCCATTTCTTTCGTCTGTTTCCTTGTGGTACCTCGCAAACGCGGGAGACAGCGACAAAGCAAAATAAACGAATAAATATATATATATATATATATATATATATATATATATATATATATATATATATATATATATATATATATATATTCAAACTATTCGCCATTTCCCGCGTTAGCGAGGTAGCGTTAAGAACAGAGGACTGGGCCATTGAGGGAATATCCTCACCTGGCCCCCTTCTCTGTTCCTTCTTTTGGAAAATTAAAAAAAAATTGAGAGGGGAGGATTTCCAGCCCCCCGCTCCCTCCCCTTTTAGTCGCCTTCTACGACACGCAGGGAATACGTGGGAAGTGTTCTTTCTCCCCTATCCCCAGGGATAAGATATATATATATATATATATATATATATATATATATATATATATATATATATATATATATATTATACTTTGTCGCTGTCTTCTGCGTTAGAGAGGTAGCGCAAGGAAACAGACAAAAGAATGGCCCAGTCCGCCCACATACACATGCATATAAATACACATCCACACACGCACATATACATACCTATACATATCAACGTATACATACATATTCATACATGGACATATATACACATGTACATAATTCATACTTGCTGCCTTCATTCATTCCTGTTACCACCCTGCCACACATGAAATGACAACCGCCTTCCCACGCATTTGCACGAGGTAGCGCTAGGAAAAGACAACAAAGGCCACGTTCCTTCACACTCAGTCTCTAGCTGTTATGTGTAATGTACGGAAACCACAGCTCCCTTTCCACATCCAGGCCCCACAAAACTTTCCCTGTTTTACCCCAGACGCTTTACATGCCCTGGTTCAATCCATTGACAGCACGTCGACCCCGGTATACCACATCGTTCCAATTCATTCTATTCCTTGCGTGTCTTTCACCCTCCTGCATGTTCAGGCCCCGATCACTTAAAATCTTTTTCACTCCATCCTTCCACCTCCAATTTGGTCTCCCACTTCTCCTCGTTCCCTCCACCTCTGACACATATATCCTTTTTGTCAATCTCCTCAC
Source organism: Panulirus ornatus (assembly GCF_036320965.1). Lineage (NCBI taxonomy): Eukaryota > Metazoa > Arthropoda > Malacostraca > Decapoda > Palinuridae > Panulirus > Panulirus ornatus. Next base: position 48,836,057 of record NC_092243.1, read on the forward strand.
TCATTCTCTCCATGTGACCAAACCATTTCAAAACACCCTTTTCTGCTCTCTCAACCACACTCTTTTTATTACCACACATCTCTCTTACCCTTTCATTACTTACTCGATCAAACCACCTCACACCACATATTGTCCTCAAACATCTCATTTCCAACACATCCACCCTCCTCCACACAGCTCTATCTAGAGCCCACACCTCGCAACCATATAACATTGTTGGAACCATTATTCCTTCAAACATACCCATTTTTGCTTTCCGAGATAATGTTCTCACCTTCCACACATTTTTCAATACTCCCAGAACTTTCGCCCATCCCCCACCCTGTAACTCACTTCTGCTTCCATGGTTCCATCTGCTGCCAAATCCACTCTCAGATATAACACTTCACTTCCTCCAGTTTTTCTCCATTCAAACTTACCTCCCAATTGACTTATCCCTCAACCCTACTGTACCTAATAACCTTGCTCTTATTCACATTTACTCTCAGCTTTCTTCTTTCACACAGTTTACCAAACTCATTCACCAGCTTCTGTACTTTCTCACCTGAATCAGCCACTAGCGCTGTATCATCAGTGAAGAACATGTACATATTCGTACTTGCTTCCCCTCATCCATTCCCAATGCCATGCCGCCCCACAGGAAACAACATCCCATCCTCTGTGTCAGCAAAATAGTGCCAGGAAAACATACAAAAAAAGGCCACATTTGTTCACACTCAGTCTCTAGCTGTCATATGTATTGCATCAAAACTACAGTGCCCGATCCACATCCAGGCCCCACAGTCTTTTTCATGGTGTACCTCAGATGTTTCACATGGCCTGGTTCAGTCCATTGACAGCACACCGACCCCAGTATACCACATCGTTCCAGTTCACTCTATTCCTTGCGTGCCTCTCACCCTCCTGTATGTTCAGGTCCCAATCACTCAAAATCTTTTTCACACCATCCTTCCACCTCCAGTTTGGCATCCCCCTTCTCCTTGTTCCCTCCACCTCAGACAAACACATCCTCTTTGTCAACTTTTCCTTACTCATTCACTCCATATGTCAAATCATTTCAACACACCCTCTCCTGCTATCTCAACCACATTTTTTTTTTATTACCACACATATCTCTTACCCTTTAATTACTTGATCAAACCACCTCACACCACATATTGTCCTCAAACATTTCATTTCCAACACATCCACCTTCCGCCATTCAACCCTATCTATAGCCCATGCCTCGCAATCATATAATGTTGGCAGCACTATTCCTTCAAGCATACCCAATTTTGCTTTCCAAGATTACATTATCTCTTTCCACACATTCTTCACTCTCAGAACCTTCACCTCCTCCCCCACCCTGTGACTTGCTTCCACTTCCATGGTTCCAGTCACTGATAATTCCACTACCACATATCTAAAACACTTCACTTTCTCCAATTCTTCTCCATTCAAACTCACATCCCAACTAACTTGCCCCTCAACCCCCATTCAAACTCACATCCCAACTAACTTGCCCCTCAACCCTGCTCTTATTCACATATACTCTCAACTTTCTCCTTTTACACACTTTTCCAAACTCAGTCGCTAACTCCTGTCGTTTCTCACTCGAATCATCCACCAGTGCTGTATCATCAAGTAACTGACTTTTCCCAGGCCCTCTCATCCCCAACAGACTGCATACTCGCTCCTCTCTCCAAAACTCTTGCATTTATCTCCCTAACCCCCCCATCCATGAACAAATTAAACAACCATGGGGACATAACACACCCTACACAGGAAGACCTTCACTGTGAACCAGTCAATCTCCTCTCTTCCTACTCATACACATGCCTTATACCCTTGGTAAAAACTTCTCTGTTTCTAGTAGCTTACCTCCCTCACCATCTACTCCTGTGACCTTCCACAAAGCATCTCTATCAACCCTATCATATGCCTTCTTCAGATCCATAAATGCTGTATACAAATCCATCTATTTTTCTAAGTATTTCTCACAACACTGTTCAAAGCAAACACCTGACATACACACCCTCTACGATTTCTGAAACCACACTGCTCCTCTCCCCAATCTTATGCCCTGTCCATGCTTTCATCCTCTCAGTGAATACCTTCCCATACAATTTCCTAGAAATACTCAACAAACTTATGCCTCTAGTTTGAACACTCACCTTTATCCCCTTTGCCTTTGTACAATGGTATTATGCATGAATTCTGCCAAGCCTCAGGCACTTCACCATGATCCATATGTACATTGAATAGCATTACTAACCAGTCCACAACACAGTCACCCATTTTCGAATAGATTCATCTGCAATACCATCCAAACCTGCCGCCTTGCCAGATTTTATCTTCTGCATTGCTGTCACTACCTCTTCCCTCGTAATCAAACCTTTTTTCCTAACCCTATCACTTCACACACCACCCCAACCAAAACACCCTACATATGTGTGGTAATATAAAGAATATGGTTGAGAGAGCAGAAGAGTGTGAACTGAAATGGTTTGGACATATGGAGAGAATGAGTGAGGAAAGGTTGACAAAGAGGATATATGTGTCAGAGGTGGAGGGAAAAGGAGAAGCAGGAGAATGAGTGAGGAAAGGTTGACAAAGAGGATATATGTGTCAGAGGTGGAGGGAAAAGGAGAAGCAGGAGTCCAAATTGGAGGTGGAAGGATGGAGTGAAAAAGATTGTGTCCTGAACATGCAGGAGGATGAGAGGCTTGCCCGGAATAGAGTGAATTGGAACAATGTGGTATACAGGGTCAACGCACTGTCAGTGGACTAAACTAGGTCATGTGAAACGTCTGGGGTAAACCATAGAAAGGTTTGTAGGGCTTGGATGTGGATAGGGAGCTGTGGTTTCGATGAATTACACATGAGAGCTAGAGACTGAGTGTGAATGAATGTGGCCTTTTTTTGTCTATCTTCCTGGTGCTACCTTGCTGACACAGGGGGTAGCAATGCTGTTTCCAGTGGGGCAGGGTGGCACTGGGAGTGGATTAAGGCAAGCAAGTATGAATATGTACATGTGTATATATGTATATGTCTGTGTATGTATATGTTGATATGTATATGTATGTATATGTGCGTGTATGTGCGTTTATTCATATATATGTGTATATGAGTAGATGGGCCATTCTTCATCTGTCTCCTGGCACTACCTTGCTGATGCAGGAAATGGCAATCAGGTTAAAAAAAAAATTATGTCAGTGTCTGCATTCAGTTATTCACCTACCTTGTTCTGAAATGATCTCATGTAATTTCTCCAATCGTCGCCCTTTTGAATCTTTAGTTGTTATTTTTATATCTATCCATCGATCTATATCTCTTCACCTGCTTCCACCTGGAACTACCTCAAGGGGGTGGCTATGGTAGTAGAATCTTCATAATTAGTGAACTCCACTGCTGCTTCTTAGCCTTTAGTGCCTCACTTTTAAGACTTTATGCACACTTACTGCTCCTCTTGTGGTATGCTTTTGTCAAGCAACAGTCATTCCAGTCCACTTTTGTTGTAGACTCTCTAGTGTCAGTGAATCTGGCGGTGGGAGAAGATGGATTATCCTTCATCTGTGTTGGTTATGATTGCCATAGCCCTGGATGAGGAGGAAAAAGGAACAAACAAACAAAATAGGAAAGGGAGAACTTGGCAGCCTCCATCCATTGTTGGAGGAGAGTAAAATTGAGGGGGGAATTTCATACCCTCTGTCCTCATCTGATAGATGATGAGAGCAAATTCTTTCATTATCCCACACAGGTGGTTTCTTGGGATCATAGGGAAGTATGGAGAAGCTAGCCTCCCACCTCACTGTTGACTGGTCCGAGACTGGAGCAAGACCTTTGGGTAATGAACACTGTTGCTCTCGCTCTGGTCATGATCTGCTCCCGCTCCACTAAAAATATCTTTTGGATGACCGTTGCTTGTGCATGATTGGAGTGAGAGCAAACTTTGAGCGATAATGTTCATGCCCCCATTGAAGTGTATGTAATAATATGTAACTGGAGTGAGAGCAGACTGGGACAGGAGCTATAGTGTGCATGAGGCCTTAAAGGCCACTGGCAGAGGTCAACTCTAGGGCAGTGTTTGCAGAGGCTCCTACATAATGTTCCTACTGACTCTGTCTACCTAATGCTCCTGCCTGATATTATTGTGTATTGTGTTCATTATTACTATTGAATTTTGTCTAATAAAATTTTTTGTAGTGTTACAGTAACAGAAGATGGAAAAAAGGCTTTATTGGCTCTCTCGGCTGGTGATATGAGGAGAGTGCTGAATGTCCTTCAGTCCACAGCTATGGCTTTTAAAGAAGTAAGATTTATAATTTACATTTTAAGTTTTGATAGGCTTCTCTCTCTCTCTCTCTCTCTCTCTCTCTCTCTCTCTCTCTCTCTCTCTCTCTCTCTCTCTTTCTCTCTCTCTCTCTCTCTCTCTCTCTCTCTCTCTCTCTCTCTCTCTCTCTCTCTCTCTCAAGCTGTTCCAACTGGAACTCCCTCAAGAGGGTGGCCACAGCAATAGTCTCCATAACTAGTGGACTATAGTGCCACTTCTTAGCCTTTAGTGCCTTACCCATAATAGGCCACTGGCAGAAGGCAACTCTAGTGCAGTGTTTGCAGAGGCTCCTTCTTAATGTTCCCACTGACTGCTACTCCTTAATGTGTCTACCTAATGCTCCTACCTACTACATCTGCCTAATGCTCTTGCCTAAATGTTCCCACCTACTACTGCTATCTGATGCTCCTACCATTTTGCCAAAAGGCAGGGCTAGTGCATACTGCTCTGCAGGAAAATCTTGTTATCAAGAATTAGCTGTGTAAATTAAGTGTTGTCAGGTGTTATGTGTAACAAGGAGAGATTGTATGTTTGTGGATAGAACACCAGTAGTCCACATGTTGGTGAGGCAGAAAGGAAAAATGGCTACATGGGTTAGAGAAGGGCATCTTAACAACCACTGAAATGCTGGCTCACTACGCAACTGTCACTAGCCCTCCCAGTACCCAGGCGGGTAGTACTGGTAATATACCTCCCTAGTCGTTGGCTGCCAATCATCTGCTACCTACCTGTCTTGTCTCCTGCACATTTTCTCCTTTTTATTAATGATTTCTACTTCACAGATAACCAGATGCACTCATATGCTGATGACTCAACTATGCATTCATGCACATTCTTCAGTCCTGCTCCTTCTTCTCTCATTCAGTCTGCATCTCATCTTGATACAGCTTCCTCAATAAACTCAGACTTGGACAGGATATTTCAGTGGAGTAGGTGAAATCTAGTTGTGTTTATTGCTTCCAAGACCCAGTTTCTACCCATCAGTGTATCAAAACTCTCACAACTCTCGTCTCTCCTTTGACGGTTTTGTAATTCCACCTCTTGACTCAGTGAACATACTTGGTATTACTGTAACATCCACCTTTTTAGGAAACCCCACATTATGGAAATTGCTAAATCTGCCTTTAAGAAGCTAGTAGTCTTGTTTAGATGTCAGAATTTCTTTTCTTCTGAACAGTTGCTCACATCAGGGTTGTTCTAATTCTGCATCCTTGCTTGACAGAGTTGAGGCAAATGCATTCCAACTCATAAACTCTTCCAAGGCTGACTTTAAAACTTGCCTTTCTTGCCCTGTTAAGTTTTTGCTCCCAGGAGCTGGCTGTTTCTGTGTCCCCACCTCTAGCTAGACAACTCAGTACTTGGCAAGCTGCTGCATTACATGATTATTGTGTGGCCATTGGCAACTCAGGGGTGGATCTTTTTGATAACTGTTCTTTCCCTACACCTCAAAGCTTTGGAACTCTATATCCTCTCATGTCTTTCCCAATAACTATGACCTGGCACATTTTAAAAGCGAAGTTTTACACTTCCTCCTAAATTCGTAAATACTTTCCCACGTCTTTTCTTTTTCCCTTTCTTAATCCTCTCTGTGTTTCAAATAAGGCCAAGCCTTGATATGGACTTTTGTCTGTGTCTGGAGCATCTAACTAAAGAAAAAACATATTTGTTTGTGACCAAAACACCAGAAAATACCACACATCTCATGAAGTATGCCTGAACGTTCACCTGGCATACCTCAAATACCTGGCAGGGAGCTGTGTAACTTAAAGGATGCATAATGCACATTAGCAGTTGTCCAACATATTGAGTTGTATATCATTTTCTATTTATCTCTTTATATCTATGATGCCTGTTCCCTCCTGTAATTGTCTCAAGAGGGTGGCCACGCCAGTTGTGTCTCTGTAACTAGTAAACTCTGGTTTATGTCATTTTATGCAGAAAATTGTTTAACAACATAATGGACATGATTTTTTTATCTATCTATATCTCTAATGCTTGTCCCAACTGGAACTTCCTCAAGGGGGTGGCCATGGCAATAGAGTATCCATAACTAGTGAACTCCAGTGCTGCTTCTTAGCTTTAATGCCTCACCCTTAACAGATCACAGGCAGAGGGCAACTTTATTGTAGTATTTGCAGAGGCTCCAACTTAATATTCCTACTGACTATTACAACCTAAAGTTTCTGCCTAATGCTCCTGCCTAAATGTTCCTACCTACTACTGCTGCTCCCATTTTGCCAAAAGGTAGGGTTAGTATATAGTGCTCACCACAGGAAAATCTAGAGTTACAAAGAATAAGCTTTCTGAGTTAAGTGTTGTCAAATGTTATGTGTAACAGGGAGAGATTGTCTGTTTGTAGAAAGGAAGCCAGTTGTCCATGTGTGGGTGAGGCAGAAAGGAAAGACGGCTACCTGGGTTAGAAGAGTGCAACTTGACAACCACTGAAGTGCAGGTTCGCTGCATAACTGTCATTAACCCTCCTGATACCCAGGTGGGTAGTACTGGTAACATACCTCCCAGTTTGTTGGCTGGCCTACCAACTACTACCTACGAATTTTTTTATTATTACCTAAACACAGTTTGTAGAGTGGAATTTAGGCCTCCTTTCACAAAAGAGTTCAGGAAGTTAGGGGCCCAGTAATATTTTAACATAGCTGATGTTTATGTATATACATGTGTATATGGGTGGGTTGGGCCATTCTTTCGTCTGTTTCCTTGCAATACCTTGCTAATGTGGGAGACAGCGACTAAGTATGATAAATAATAAATAAATAAATAGCTGCTTCGAATATCTCTGTTAGGACCTGCATAAATCTTTCTGCATTATTGATGTTATTAATATTATTTGTAATTAACATTTTGTAAATATCAACTTGTCCTGTATGGGGAAGAGTTTGATATTCTTAGGAATGAATTATATGCTCATAGGACCTTATCTCTTGAAACTTCTTTACAATAATACATCATTTTGAACTTGTAAATACTGTCCACATTTATTACAGTATTTCATATTCAGTCTGTTCCTTTCATTCACCACTCTTATACTGTAGAAATACCCCTTTATATCTTTTTGACAAGTTTCTTGCTTAATTTCATATTATGATGTATGGTCGAATCTGTATCTTTTGAAGAAGTGTTCACTTTCTATATCATAGCTCATCTCTCACTCTTCTCTTTTCAGTGGTAGGCAAAAGTAAAACCTCAAGCATTCCCGTGCAACTCAGCTTTCTTATTTCTTGTATCATTTTTATTGCCATCCTGTGGACCTCCTCTATTAGCTCTTTGTTGAACATTTCTTTATCCATGAACTTGAACGTAATTCTAATACTTACCTGGAAACAAGTGGTCTCTATAACTATTCTCATAAGGTGGCAAGTCATTCATATAGATCAAGAAGAGTAATGGTTCCATAACAGTACTCTTTGGCACTCTGCTGGTGGTCTCAACCCATTTCAAGAAGGCTCTTCTGACATGCCTCCTTTGTTCCCTTTCACAAAGATAATCTTCTATCCATTGTGCAACATTTTCTCACCAATGAGAACTTTTGGATAGATTTAGTGGACCAGGCTGAAGATGCCCCAAAATTAATTGACAATAAGGATATGCCTTTGGATTGTGTAGATATATATTTTATGGACACTTGACTCATTCAGCATCAAAAGCTGATGACGATGAGGCAGGAAAAGGTGTTCCTGCAAAAGTTAAGGCATTGTTGTCTGTGTCCACCTGACTAACAACACATTGTCTGACTGGTGCAGCTGGTAATTTCACAAACATTATCAGTAATGACATTGATTACTGCAAGGAACAATTTATTACATAAGATAAATAATAGAAATCTGTATTTAGGTGTAAACAATAAAATGCACCATCGCAACTTGCATAACAGTGAAGGCCTTACACGTGCACTTTTTAGTGCATTATGCTGAAACATACACAAAATTTCACTGTATTACAGTGAATGCAGTGGATAAAAATACTTCCAAAGTGATAACTTAAATGGGATTTTAAGGGCTTAATCAGTCTCCTATGCATTACGGCATCAAATGCTTTCTGGTTGTCCAGCCTTCTCTTTTGTTACACATTAAGTGCAGAGAATGTTAATAAATGGACACCTGAATGATACACCTCATGAATAGAATCATGTAGTATACACTAGATTGTTCCACTACCAGTTCTTTAAGACCAAACATTCATCTGAAATTACACAAGACATTGATACAACTGTTCTAAGCAGTTTTTGCTCTTTTTAAGTCTTCAATCCAGGGGCTTTGCTCTGAGAGCATACTTTGCCTTCTCTGCAGTATTCAATGGTAATGCAATATTGGGAATCTGGTCCTGCTTTCGTAGTAAATATTGTCATCATTTATTAAGTAGGCAATAATAAGTTTTTGTTGTTACTTAATGTTAGTTGAAATCCATTTTGTCTGTCTTTCCTGAAGAATAAAGATCAAAGGTCATTATCGCTTATCATCAGTGAAAGTGTCACTTCTAATGTTAATGGTAAGGGATGATTGTTTCTCTGAGCTTTGTCCTTTGCGTTAATTCTTAGTCACGGTGGTAAACACCTTCTCAAAATAAGTAATTATATGTGGGTGTACATGAATTATGTCTGATTTTATTTCTCAGATACTATATTTAACTTAATTCAATTCAAAGAAGATACTAAGGAATTATAGCCGAGTCCCAGTTTCTCACTGAATTATATTTTTCACTTCTTATCTTTCCATGTGAGAATTTCAGTTGTAGTTTCCAAAGACTTTTTATCCATTTTTTCACCAGAAATAGTTGTACTTTTTTGTTAATGATTAGTATTGACAGCCAGTGAATCATAAACTCTTAAGCCTTTAGCCTTGTAAGGTTAGTTAGTTATCCACATCTCAGTGGACAGGGCTGGTGGCTGTCATTTCATTAGTCTTGGTAGGTGATTTCTCTCTCCTGAAAAGTTTTCATTTTGAGCAAGTGGGATGAGGTAGGAATGATGTTATTTGTTCCAAAAAGTGTACTCCTTTTCACCTCTGCTATTCTTTATACCTTACTATTTTGTGTTATTTCATATTTATTTTCTGCCTCCTAAAATATTTGTTTGAACAAGATACCTACACTCATGCTAGCCTCACCAAAAATGTAAACCGTATATTTCATATATTCATATGCTCTCATGGGTTACCCTTTTATGATGATTATGATTATGAAAAATTACCTTGACATGGTGAGGCTGGTTGTATACAACTAAACGGTGACATATATTAATGAACAAAGTCATGTTCTGTTAATTATATGGTTCTTTTATGTTTTATTTCAGGTGACGGAGGACAATGTATACACATGTGTAGGTCATCCACTTCGTTCAGACATCACAAACATCATAAACTGGATGTTGAATGAGCAGTTTGAGACTGCTCACAGAAGTATCCTTTTGCATTCAGAAGTAGGCTTACCTACACCAGCAACTAATCATCCTCTTCCTTTCCAGTTTACACGTGCCTTACTTTTCCATTAAAAATGCTACCGATAATCTTCGTTGTTAACATAGCAGATAATTCTTGATAACCAGGTAATGCCATTACAAACTTCTTTGCATATTGTAAGTACATTTCTGCCATATAACACCTTTCACAAGACATTTTTAGTAACCTTATTGCACTTTCACAAGATTCATATATACATGCAAATCACCCTTTCTCCAAGTATTTCTCACAAATTCTTCATAGCACATTGTAACTGTTGCTGTTTGTACCTTCCTGTGAACTCTTCTTATACAAGAAGTTAGTGAACCAAGGTCTAGAATTCTGTACCAAGTCACTTGACTAGTGAAATATCATTTTATATAATGAGCATATATATTTTGAAATATCTTTCATTGGTAATGGTATGAAAAGTTATTATCTAATACATACTGTTTATGATTCAGAAGGAGCAACACCAAACGTAGGAATTCATTGGTCTCGTAACATTGTACACTACTTTACATTTACCTTCCAGTCCAAGGAACCCCTTGTACAGGGCTCATGCAGTGCTGAAGAAACTGGCTACATCCACTGGGTGCATAGCAATACAGGTCAAAAAGTGTGCTGGTGTTTGTATGTCTTTATGGGGTGAGCACAGGACTATGTGGAAGTAAGCATTCAGTGGCTTTAGTATGAAAGTTTCACTCTGGGCATGAGGTTCCTTGAGATATATTGATTGGGTATTTGTAATATTGGAGAGATGGGTGGTGTGTACAACACAGAGGAGAAAGACTAAAATGCACATGCCTGAGGAAATTAGATTCAAATGTATGTATGTGTGGTGTATTGGTATTGAACCCTTCTCATGCACACTTAAAGACAAGCTGTCAGAGCTCCCATACACATTAATTGGCTAAAATGGATTGTAAAAGCATTAGTTATCATCAATTGTAAGGAAAAGTATGCAGGCTGTGGTTGTGAAGGACAGGGAATGACATGATTGAAATGCATGCAGTCTCCCAGTGTTAGCCACAAATACACATTTCACATACATTTATGAGAATTATATACATATTTTTCATGATTTATGAGCCAAGGACTTGGTCATTGTTAGTAATGCCCTGTCAAGACTCATTACCAGAATTTCTCTGGTAAATGATAGACATGACCACTACATTTCTTATTTATATAAATAACATGCATAAGACAAGAGAACAAATGGGAACATCAGTGAAGGGATAAAAGGGGAAGTGATAACAGGTAGTGATGAAGTGAGGAGGAGATGGAGCAAGTACTTTGAAGGATTGTTGAATGTGTTTGATGACAGAGTGGCAGATTTAGGGTGTTTTGGTTGGGTTGGTGTATGAAGAGAGTCAGGGAGAGTGGTTTGGTGAAGAGAGAAGAGTTGGTGAAAACCTTGCAGAAGATGAACTCCAGCAAGACAGTGGGATTTGATGGTATTGCAGTTGAATTTATTAAGAAAGCGAGTGACTGTGTTGTTGATTGTTTGGAAAGGATATTCATTGTATGTATGGATCATGGTGAAGTGCCTGGGGATTAGCAGAATGCATGTATAGTGCCATTGTACAAAGGCAAAGGGGATAAAGGAAAGGTGTGTTCAAACTACAGAGGCAAAAGTTTGTTGAATGTTCCTGAGAAATTATATTGGGGGTATTGATTGAGAGTGTGAAGGCATATACAGAGCATCAGATTGGAGAGGAGCAGTGTAGTTTCAGAAATGGTAGAGGATGTGTGGATCAGGTGTTTGCTTTGAAGAATGTGCAAGAAATACTTAGCAAAACAGATGGATTTGTGTGTGGCATTTATAGATCTGGAGAAGGCATATGACGGGGTGGATAGAGATGCTTTGTGGAAGATCTTAAGATTATACAGTGTGGGAGGTAAGCTGCTAGAAGCAGTAAGAAGTTTTTATCATGGGTGTAATGCATTTGTATGAGTAGGAGAGTAGTTGGTTCTCAGATTAGGTCAGTCTGCTGCATGGGTGTGTGGTGTCCCCATGGTTGTTTAATCAATTTGTAGATGGGCTGGTTAGGGAGGTATATTTAAGTTTTGGAGAGAGCAGCCTGCAAAGTAAGTCATTGTTTGCCAGTGATACAGCTCTGGTGGCTGATTCAAGTAAGAAACTGCGCAAGATGGTGACTGAATATGGAAAAGTGTGTGAAAGGAGAAAGTTGAGAGTAAATGTGAATAAGAGCATGGTTAATAGGTTCAGCAGGGTTGAGGAACAAGTTAGTTGGGATGTGAGTTTACATGGAGAAAAATTGGAGGAGGTGAAGTGCTTTAGATATGTGGGAGTGGACAGCAAATGGAACCATGGGAAGTGGAAGTGAGTCATAGGGTGGGTTTGGAGGTGAAGCTTCTGGGAGCGGTGAAGAATGTGTGGAGAGAACATTACCTCAGAAAACAAAAATGGGTATATTTGAAGGATTAGTAGTTCCAACAGTATTTTATGGTTTTGAGGCATGGGCTATAGATATGGTTGTACAGAGGAGGGTGGGTGTCAGAAATTAAATGTTTGAGGACAATGTGGTTTGATCAAGTAAGTAATGAAAAGGTAAGAGATGTGTGGTAATAAAAAGAATGTGTTTGAGAGAGCAGAAGAGGGTGTGTTGAAATGGTTTGGCATATGGAGAGAATGAGTGAGGAGAGGTTGACAAAGAGAACATATGTGTCAGAGGTGAAGGGAACATGGAGAAGCAGAAGACCATATTAGAGGTGGAAGGATGAAGTGAAAAAGATTTTGAGCAATTGGGGCCTGAGCATGCAGAGGGTGAGAGGCATTCAAGGAAGAGAGTGAATTGGAACGATGTGGTATACCGGGGTTGACATGTTGTCAGTGGACGAACCAGGGCATGTGAAACACCTGGTGTAAACCATGGAAAAGTGTGTGGGGCCTGGATGTGAATAGAGTTGTGGTTTCAGTGCATTACACATGACAGCTAGAGATGAAGTGTGAATGAATGTGGCCTTTTTTTGTCTGTTTTCCTGGTACTACCTCACTGACATGGGGTGGCAATGCTGTTTCCTGTGAGGCTGGTTGGTGCCGGGAATGGATGAAGGCGAGCAAGTACGTTAATGTATATGTCTCTGTATATGTTGGAATTGTGAAGTTCTGAGCTCAATGATTATAGTTACATGGTGGAAATAGGGACCTTTTTGAATTGCTAAGGAAACTTAAAAAGGAAGTAGGCCTAAATAAAATATTTTTTCATCATTGTTGAATTTATTTATCTTCAGATTGAAGATAATGCAATGAGACCAACTTTTGGACTGGAAGTGAAGAAAGATTGTAGTTGTTGACAGGAAATCATTCAAGTTGGTGATGAAGTTGTCTTCACTTGCTTAAGAATTTGACAATATTATTTTTTACAGTAATTATTATTCATAGTATTTGGATGCCGTTAGTTTTATAGAATTGTCAGATTATTTTAACTGAAAGTGGATGGACAAAGTTGGGTAATTATTGGTGCCCATGCACCTGTTCATGAGAAGAAAGATCATGAGAGGCACGTGTTCTGGGAGGAGTTGAGTGAGAGTATTAGCAACTTTGATGCACGAGACTGGGTTATAGAGATGGGTGATTTAAATGCGAAGTTGAGTAATGTGGCAGTTTAGGGTATAATTGGTGTACATAGGATGTTCAGTGTTGTAAATGGAATTGGTGAAGAGCTTGTGGATTTGTGCTGAAAAAAGGCTGGTGACAGGGAATACCTGGTTTAAAAAGAGAGATATACCTAAGTATATGTATGCTAATAGAGAGATGGTCAAAGGGCATTATTGGACTACATTTTAATTGAAAGGCGTGTAAAAGACAGACTTTTGGATATTAATGTGCTGAGAGGGGCAGCTGGAGAGATGTCTGATCACCATCTTATGGAGATGAAGGTGAAGATTTGTAGAGGCTTTCAAAAAAGAAGAATGTTGGGGAGAAGAAAGTGGTGAGAGTAGGTGAGCTTGGAAACGAGAGCTGTGTGAGGAAGTACCAGGAGAGACGAGTGTAGAATGGCAAAAGTTGAGAGCAAATGACATGAAGGGAGTGGTTAAGGAGTGGGATGTATTTAGGGAAGCAGTGACGGCTTATGCAAAAGATGCATGTGGTATGAGAAAGGTGGGAGGTGGGCAGATCAGAAAGGGTAGTGAGTGGTTGGATGAAGTAAGATTGTTAGTGCAAGAGAAAAGAGAGGCGTTTGGATGATATTTGCAGGGAAGTAGTGCAAATGACTGGGAGGTGTATAAAAGAAAGTGGTAAGGGGTCAAGAGAAGTGTGCAAGAATTGAAATAGAGGACAAATGAGAGTTGAGGTGAGAGTATCATTAAATTTTAAGAATTAAAAAATGTTTTCGGAGATAAATAATGTGCATAAGAAGAGAACAAATGGGAACATCAGTGAAGGAAGCAAGTGGGGAAGTGATAACAGAGTGAGTATTTTGAAGGTTTGTTGAATACACTTCATAATAGAGTGGCAGATATAGTGTGTTTTGGTCGGGGTGGTGTAAGGAGTGAAAGGGGTCTGGGAGAATGGTGAATGCTTTGCAGATGAAATCCGGCAAGGCAGCGGGTGTATTGTATTGCAGTGGAATTTATTGAAAAGGGGGTGACTATGTTGTTGATTGGTTGGTAAGGATATTCAACGTATGTATGGATCATAGTAAAGTGCCTAAAGATTGGCAGAAAGCATGCATAGTGCCATTGTACAAAGGCAAAGGGGAGAAAGGTGGGTGTTCAAACTACAGAGGCATAAGATTGTTGAGTATTCCTGGGAAATTATTTGGAAGGATATTGATTGAGAGGGTGAAAGCATGTACAGAACATCAGATTGGGGAGGAGCAGTGTGGTTTCCGAAGTGGTAAAGGATGTGTAAATCAGGTGTTTGCTTTGAAGAATGGATGTGAGAAATACTTAGAAAAACAAATGGATTTGTTTGTAGCATTTATGGATCTGGAGAAGGCATGTGATAGGATTGATAGAGATGCTTTGTGGAAGGTTTTAAGAGTATATGGTGTGGAGGTAAGTTGTTAGCAGTGAAAAATTTTTTCCAAGGATGTAAGCTGTGTATGAGTAGGAAGAGAGGAGAATGATTGGTTCCCAGTGAATGTTGGTCTGCAGCAGGGGTGTGTGATGTCTCCACGGTTGTTTAACTTGTTTATGAATGGGGTGGTTAGGGAGGTAAATGCAAAAGCTTTGGAGAGAGGGGCAAGTATGCGTCTGCTGTGGATGAGAGGGCCTGGGAAGTGAGTCACAGTTGTTGTTCGCTGATGATTCAGCTCTAGTGGCTGAGTAGTGTGAGAAACTGCAGAGGTTGGGGACTGAGTTTGGAAAAGTGTGAAAGGAGAAAGTTGAGAATAAATGTGAATAAGAGCAAGGTTTATTAGGTTCAATAGGGTTGAGGGACAAGTTAATTGGGATGTAAGTTTGAATGGAGAAAAATTTCAGGAAAAAGTGTTTTATATATACTGGAGTGGATTTAGCAGCAAATGAAACCATGGGAGTGGAAGTGAGTCACAGGGTGGGGGAGGGGGCAAAGGTTCTGGAAGCAATGAAGAATGCGTGGAAGGAGAGAACGTTATCTCAGAGAGCAAAAATGGGTATGTTTGAAGGAATAGTAATTCCAACAATGTTATATGGTTGAGAGGCATGGGCTATATATATAACGTTGTACGGAGGAGGGTGGATGTGTTGGAAATGAAATGTTTGAGGACAGTATGTGGTGTGCGGTGGTGTGATCAAGTAAATAATGTAAGGGTAAGAGAGATGTTTGGAAATAAAGAGTATGGTTGAGAGAGCAGAATAGGGTGTGCTGAAATGGTTTGGATATACGAAGAGAATGAGTGAAGAAAGATTTAGAAAGAGGCGGGGTGAACAAGGAGAAGCGGAAGACCAAATTGGAGGTGGAAGGATGGAGTGAAAAAGATTTTGAGCTATCAGGGCCTGAACATACAGGAGGGTGAGAGGTGTGCAAAGAATAGAGTGAATTGGAATGACGTGGTATACCTGGGTCGACATGCTGTCAGTGGACTGAACCAGGGCATGTGAAGCATCTGGGGTAAACCATGGAAAGATCTATGGGGCCTGGATGTGGATAGGGAGCTGTTTTTTGGTGTCTTACACATGACATCTAGAGACTGAGTGTGAACGAATGTGGTCTTTTTGTCTGTATTCCTGGCACTACCTCGCTGAAGCAGGGGAGAATGATGCTGTTTTCCTGTGGGGTGGGGTGGCGACAGGAATGGATGAAGGCAGCAAGTATGAATATGTACATGTGTATGTATATGTTGATGTGTATATGAGTGGATGGGACATTCTTCATCTATTTCCTGGTGCTACCTAGCTGACGCGGGAAACCAATTATGTATAATAAAATAAATGTTATTATACTTGATCTCCATTTCCCATGTCAGCAAAGTGGCTTGCCTCCAGTCCATTCCCAGCGCCACCCCACCTCACAGAAAACAGCTTTGCTGCCCCCACTTCAGTGGGGTAGCTCCAGGAAAACTCAAAAAAGGCCACTTTCATTCGCACTCAGTCTCTAGCTGTCATGTATAATGCACCGAAACCATAGCTCCCATTCCATGGTTTACCCCAGACGTTTCACATGCCCTAATTCGGTTCTGTCCATTGACAGCACATCATCTCTGGTATACCACATTGTTCCAGTTCACTCTATTTCTTGCACACCTCTCACCCTGATGTATTATCAGGCCCCAGTCACTCAAAATCTTTTTCAATCCATCCTACCACCTCTGGTTTCCCACTTCTCCTTGTTCCCTCCACCTCTGACACATATATCCTCCTTGTCAGTATTGTTTGCTGGACTTAAGAGAAACCTGTCATTTTCAAGGAAAAAGGGTATGAATTATTTCACTTATAAGACAAGATAGTTTCACTCATATGGGGGTATTAGATTGAACCTCTTTTTCTGGGGAAATGTTAATGATATAAAGCTTTCAACCTTTCAGAGGTACATACATTATAATGGAAATGAAAGTTTACAAATCCTGGTAAATTCTTTAATTAATGTCAGCTGATAAGTATTTATTCTATATTATTATTTTATTCTTTGTCGCTGTCTCCTGCTTTTGCGAGGTAGGGCAAGGAAACAGACGAAAGAATGGCCCAACCCACCCACATACACATGTATATACATACACGTCCATACACGCACATATACATACCTATAAATTTCAAATTTCAACGTCTACATATATATACATACACAGACATATACACATGTACATAATTCATACTTGCTGCCTTTATTCATTCATGTTGCCACCCCGCCACACATGAAATGACACCCCCTTCCCCCTCACGCGTGCAAGGTAACGCTAGGAAAAGACAACAAAGGCCACATTCTTTCACACTCGGTCTCTATCTGTCATGTATAATGCACCGAAACCACAGCTCCCTTTCCATGTCCATGCCCAACAAACCTTTCCATGATTTACCCCAGACGCTTCACATCCCGTTTCAATCCATTGACAGCACGTTGACCCCGGTATACCACATCGTTCCAATTCACTATATTCCTTGCATGCCTTTCACGCTCCTGCATTTACAGGCCCTGATCGCTCATAATCTTTTTCACTCCAACCTTCCACCTCCAATTTGATCTCCCACTTCTTGTTCCAATCACCTCTGACACATATATCCTCTTTGTCAATCTTTCCTCCCTCATTCTCTCCATGTGACCAAACCACTTCAGCACACCCTCTTCTGCTCTCTCAACCACACTCTTTTTATTACCACACATCTCTTACCCTTTCATTACTTAATCAAACCACCTCACACCACATATTGTCCTCAAACATCTCATTTCCAACACATCCACCCTCCTCTGCACAACCCTATAACATGTCTCAACCATATAACATTGTTGGAACCACTATTCCTTCAAACATACCCATTTTTGCTTTCCAAGATAATGTTCTCGCCTTCCACACATAATTCAACACTTCCAGAACTTTTGCCCCCTCCCCCACCCTGTGACTCACTTCTGCTTCCATGGTTCCATCTGCTGCCAAATTCACTCCCAGATATCTAAAACACTTCACTTCCTCCAGTTTTTTCCCTTCAAACTTACCTCCCAATTGACTTGTCCCTCAACCCTACTCTACTTAATAACCTTGCTCTTATTCACATTTACTCTCAGCTTTCTTCTTGCACACACTTTATCCAACTCAGTCACTAAGTTCTGCAGTTTCTCACCCCAAATCAGCCACCAGCGCTGTATCTTCAGCGTACAACAACAGACTCGTTTCCCAAGCCCTCTCATCCACAACAGACTGCATACTTGCCCCTCTCTCCAAAACTCTTGCATTCACCTCTCTAACAAACCCATCCATAGACAAATTAAACAACCATGGAGACATCACACACCCCTGCTGCAAATCGACATTCACTGAGAACCAATCACTTTCCTCTCTTACTACTCGTACACATGCCTTACATCCTCGATAAAAACTTTTCACTGCTCCTATCAACTTGCCTCCCACACCATATACTCTAAATAATGGGGGAGTTTCTCTTTGGATTTTTTTTTTTTTTAATTTACTTATATCTAATTGAATTTGTTGCCCATGTCAGTGACTAATCCTTAACACTGTTAACAGAAGTAACAGAACTGAAGACAGCCAAAGGTTTTGCTCTTCAAGACATTTTGACTGAACTGCACCGGTACATCCATAGAAGTAAGTAGTATTTTTAGAATTAACATTGAAGATCCTTATAAAAACCATAACTGGAAGTACAAGATGATTTTGAAACCACTATGCAGTCACCTTTTAGTATCTTGTCATTAATTCTTGAAATCCTAAATTTATATAAATTCAAGTTTGTAGTGATACTCTCCTAATTTTGTCAAAACAGCATTTTGAGTCTCTTTATATATTATTTATCATACTTTGTTGCTGTCTCCCGTGTTAGCAAGGTAGTGCAAGGAAACAGATGAAAGAATGGACTACCCACCCACATACACATACCTCATCCACTCATGTCGCCACCTTGCCACACATGAAATGGCACCCCCTCCCCCCACGTGTGTGCGAGGTAGCGCTAGGAAAAGACAACAAAGGCCACATTTGTTCACACTCAGTCTCTATGTACATATTCATATTTACTTGCCTTCATCCATTCCTGTTGCTACCCCAGTACTCAGGAAATAGCATCGTTACCTCCGCTTCAGTGAGGCAACAACAAGGAAACGGACAAAAAAGGCCACACTAAGTCTTTAGCTCCCTTTCCATGGTTTACCCCAGACACTTCACATGCCCTGGTTCATTCCATTGTCAGCATGTCGACCGCAGTATACCACATCATTCCAATTCACTTTATTCCTTGCACGCCTTTCACCCTCTTGTATGTTCAGGCCCCAATTGCTTAAAATCTTTTTCATTCCATCCTTCCACCTCCAATTTAGTCTCCTGCTTTTCCTTGTTCCATTCACCTCTGACACATATATCCTCTTTGTCAATCTTTCCTCACTCATTTCATCACACCCTCTTCTGCTCTCTCAACCACACTCTTTTTATTTTTACACATCTCTCTTACCCTTTCATTACTTACCCGATCAAACAACCTCACACCAAAAATTGTTCTTAAACATTTCATTTCCAACACATCCACCCTCCTCCATACAACCCTATCTATGGTCCACGCCTTGCAACCATATAACATTGTTGGAACTACTATTCCTTCAAACATACTTACTTTTGTTCTCTCAGACAATGTTTTCTCCTTCCACACATTCTCCAGGGCTCCCAGAACCTCCTTCCCACTGCGATTCACTTCCACTTCCATGGCTTCATCTGCTGCTACGTCCACACCCAGATATCTAAAACACTTGACTTCATCCGTTCAAACTTGTCGCTCCACCCTACTGAACCTTGCTCTTATTCACATTCACTCTTAACTTACACTTTTCCAAACTTGGTTCACTAAAGCTGTATCATTGGCGAACAACAATAGACTAGCTTCACAGCCCTTCTTACTCACATCAGACTGCATACTCGCCCCTCTCCAAAACTTGCATTTACCTCCGTAACCACTCCATCCATAAACAAATTAGACAGCCATGGAGACATCACACATCCCTGCTGCAAACCAATCACTCTCCTCTATTCCTACTTGTGCACATGCCTTACGTCCTTGGAAAAAACTTTGCTTCTAGCAACTTCCCTTGCACAAAGTATCTCCATAAATGCTACAAACAAATCCATCTATTTTTCTAAACATTTTTCAAAGCATACACCTGATCTACACAACCTCCACTACTTCTGAAACCACACTGATCTTCTCCATTCTGATGCTCTGTACATGCCTTGACTCTCAATAAATACCCTCCCACATAATTTCCCAGGAACACTCAATAAACTTATGTCTGTGTAGTTTGAACACCTTATCCACACAAACATTGAATATCCTTATCAACCAGTCACCTTTTTAAATAAATTCCAATGAAATATCCAAACCCACTGCCTTGCTGGATTTTTATCTTTTATCTTGAAGCTAAATAGAGAAATTAGTGATCCTTTTTCATCACTTTAGTGAATTTTACCAAAGTGCATCCTTTACCCCTCAGTTGATTTCCCAGTAGAAGTTCGTGTCCATCTGGTGCAACAACTGTCAGATGTGGAGGTGAGGTTGTGTGCAGGAGCATCTGAAAAGCTACAGGTATCTGCAGTTGTAGCAGCATTTGCTCAAGCCAAGCATATGGTGGCAGCTAAAGTGGATTCCTAAATGATGATGTAAATGCTTGGTTATTTTCCGTTGTTTGGTTTCCATTAAAGGTATTACATATCTATTTTTAAAGTTACCCTTTTTTTTATAGAATGAAATTATTCCAAAACATTAGTGTTCATTATTTTTCATTTGAGGAGTCATTTGTCATTGCAATGGGACCATCATTTTGTATGTTTACTTGTATCATTGCTCCAGTCTACTTAAAGAAATATGCTATAAATTATTACCCTGGATGCGATACAAATAATAAATGTAAATGCTATCCACTTCAGCTAAAGTAGCTAAAAGATGAATGAACATCTTGTAATTTTTCAAGTAAATTTTGGTTCTTTTTCATGAAAGAATATATTTCCTTTAAGGTTACTACATAATTTATTTATATCTGGCTATTATAGAATAAAATTATTCTGTAACTTTTTCATTTTCTTCATTTTTCATTCGAGGAGAGTCTATGTTAATTGTAACAGGACCATCATTTTGTATATTCACTTGCATCATTGCTCCAAACTTCCCATCTGCAAAAAGAAAGATATACATTAAACAATTTTTTTCTTAAAGTGACTCAAATCATAAATATAAATGCTATCCCTGGGGATAGGGGAGAAAGAATACGTCCCACGCATTCCTCACGTGTCATAGAAGGCAACTAAAGGAGACGGGAGCAGGGGGGCTAGAAACCCTCCCCTCCTTGTATTTTAATTGTCTAAAAGGGGAAACAGAAGAAGGAGTCATGCTGGGAGTGCTCATCCTCCTCGAAGGCTCAGATTGGAGTGTCTAGATGTGCGTGTGTGGATGCAACC
The DNA here is from genome assembly GCF_036320965.1 of Panulirus ornatus. Taxonomy (NCBI): domain Eukaryota; kingdom Metazoa; phylum Arthropoda; class Malacostraca; order Decapoda; family Palinuridae; genus Panulirus; species Panulirus ornatus. The sequence continues at coordinate 48,857,377 of NC_092243.1, forward strand.
AAAATGAGAAAAAAGGAGAAAGAGGTAAGGAACCTTGATGTTTTGGCTGAGTGAAACGAAGCTCAAGGGTAAAGTGGAAGAGTGGTTTGGGAATGTTCTGGGAGTAAAGTTAGGGGTTGGTGAGAGGCCAAGAGCAAGGGAAGGAGTAGCACTACTGAAACAAGATTGGTGGGAGTATGTGAAAGAGTGTAAGAAAGTAAACTCTAAATTGATATGGGTAAAACTGAAAGTGGATGGAGAGAGATGGGTGATTATTGGTGCCTATGCACCTGGGCATGAGAAGAAAGATCATGAGAGGCAAGTGTTTTGGGAGCGATTGAGTGAGTGTGTTAGTAGTTTTGATGCACGAGACCGGGTTATAGTGATGGAGGATTTGAATGCAAAGGTGATTAATGTGGCAGTTGAGGGAATAATTGGTGTACATGGGGTGTTCATTGTTGTAAATGGAAATGGTGAAGAGCTTGTAGATTTAAGTGCTGAAAAAGGACTGTTGATTGGGAATACCCGGTTTAAAAAGAGATATACACAAGTATACTTATGCAAGTAGGAGAGATGGCCAGAGAGTGTTATTGGAGTAAGTGTTAATTGATAGGCACATGAAAGAGAGACTTTTGGATGTCAATGTGCTGAGAGGTATGTCTGATCAGTATCTTGTGGAGGCAAAGGTGAGGATTTGTAAAGGTTTTCAGAAAAAAAGAGAGTGGTGAGAATAAGTGAGCTTAGGAAGGAGACTTGTGTGAGGAAGCACCAGGAAGATTGAGTGCAGAATGGAAAAAGGTGAGAGCAAATGACATAAGGGGAGTGGGGGAGGAATGGGATAAATTTAGGGAAGCAGTGATGGCTTACACAAAAGATGCTTGTGGCATAAGAAAGGTGGAAGGTAGGCAGACTAGAAAGGGTAAAGTGGTGGGATGAAGTAAGATTTTCAGTGAAAGAGAAGAGGCAGGCATTAGGATGATTTTTGCTGGGAAGTAGAGCAAATGACTGGGAGATGCATAAAAGAAAGAGGTGAAAAAGAGGGCAAATGCGAGTTGGGGTGAAAGAGTATCATTGAATTTTAGAGAAAATAAAAATGTTTTGGAAGGAGGTAAATAAAGTGCGTAAGACAAGAGAACAATTGGGAACATTGGTGAAGGGGCAAATGGGGAGGTAATAACAAGTAGTGAAGTGAGAAGGAGATGGAGTGAGTATTTTGAAGGTTTGTTGAATGTGTTTGATGATAGAGTGGCAGATATAGGGTGTTTTGGTTGAGGTGGTATGTGAAGTTAGAGGGTCAGGGAGAATGGTTTGGTAAACAGAGAAGAGGTAGTGAAAGCACTGCGGAAGATGAAAGCTGGCAAGGCAGCAGGTTTGGATGGCAGTGCAGTGGAATTCATTAAAAAAGGGGGTGACTGTGGTGTTGACTGGTTGGTAAGGATATTCAATGTATGTATGGTTCATGGTGAAGTGCCTGAGGATTGGCAGAATGCATGCAAAGTGCCAATGTACAAAGGCAAAGGGGATAAAAGTGAGTGTTCAAATTACAGAGGTATAAGTTTGTTGAGTATTCCTGGGAAATCATATGGGAGGTTATTGATTGAGAGGGTAAAGGCATGTGCAGAACATCAGATTGGGGAGGAGCAGTGTGGTTTTAGAAGTGGTAGAGGATGCGTGGATCAGGTGTTTGCTTTGAATGTGAGAAATACTTAGAAAAAACAGATGGATTTGTATGTAGCATTTATGGATCTGGAGAAGGCATATGATAGAGTTGATAGAGATGCTTTGTGGAAGGTATTAAGAGTATGTGGTGTGGAAGGTGAGTTGCTAGGAGCATGTGTATGATTAGGAAGAGAGGAAAGTGATTGGTTCCTAGTGAATGTCAGTTTACTGCAGGGGTGTGTGATGTCTCCATGGATGTTTAATTTGTTTATGGATGGGATTGTTAGGGAGGTGAATGCAAGTTTTGAAGAGAGGGGCAAGTATGCAGCATGTTGTGGATGAGAAGGCGTGGGAAGTAAGTCAGTTGTTGTTCGCTGAAGATACAGCGCTGGTGGCTGATTCGGGTGAGAAACTGCAGAAGTTGGTGACCGCGTTTGGTAAAGTGTGTGAAAGAAGAAAGCTGAGAGTAAAATGTGAATAAGAGCAAGGTTATCCTATAGGTTCAGTAGGGTTGAGGGACAAGTTAATTGGGAGGTAAGTTTGAATGGAAAAAATGAGAGGAAGTGAAGTGTTTTAGATATCTGGGAGTGGATTTAGCAGCGGATGGAACCATGGAAGCGGAAGCGAGTCACGGTGGGGGAGGGGCGAAGGTTCTGGGAGCTTTGAAGAATGTGTGGAAGGCCAGAACATTATCTCGGAGAGCAAAAATGGATATGTTTGAAGGAATAGTGGTTCCAACAATGTTATATGGTTGCAAGGCATGGGCTATAGATGAGGTTGTGCGGAGGAGGGTGGATGTGTTGGAAATGAAGTGTTTGAGGACAATATGTGGTGTTAGGTGGTTTGATCGAGTAAGTATTGAAAGGGTAAGAGAGGTGTGAAGTAATAAAAAGAGTGTGGTTGAGAGAGAAGAGGGTGTATTGAAATGGTTTGGTCACATGGTGAGAATGAGTGAGGAAAGATTGACAAAGAGGATATATGTGTCAGAGGTGGAGGGAACAAGAAGTGGGAGACCAAATTGGAGGATGGAGTGAAAAAGATTTTGAGCAACTGGGGCCTGAACATACAGGAGAATGAAAGGCGTGCAAGGAATAGAGTGAACTGGAACAATAAGGTATACCAGGGTGGACATGTCAATGGACTGAACTTGGGCATGCGAAGTGTCTAGGGTAAACATGGAAAGTTTTGTGGGGCCTGGATGTGGAAAGGGAGCTGTAGTTTTGTTTCATTGCACATAACAGCTAGAGACTGAGTGTGAATGAATGTGGCCTTTGTTGTCTTTTACTAGCGCTACCTCACGGCGCACACGGGGGGAGAGAGGTGCTGTTTCATGTGTTGCAGGGTGGCAATGGGAATGGATGAAGGCAGCAAGTATGAATATGTACATGTGCATACACGTATTTGTCTCTGTAAGTATATGTATGTATACATTGAAATGTATAGGTATGTATATGTGCATGTGTGGGTATTTATGTATGTACATGTATATGTGGGTGGGTTGGGCCATTATTTCGTCTGTTTCCTTGCCCTACCTTGCTAACGCAGGAGACAGCAACTAAATATAATAATAAAAGAAAAAATACCAACCGTGTGTTGGTGCTATAATTCCTACAAAGCACCTGAATGCTTAGTAACACTGGCCCAGAGGCCATTTATTCAAGATGATAATGATGTCTGGCAACTTTCCATGCCCAAAGTTCATTTAAATCTTTGGTACAAAATAAAGACCATAAGTATACATCATATTCTATCTGTCCCCAACACATGAATCTGTGTTACAGTCTACTTGGACTTTACTATTCTTCTCATGTGGGGCTCTGGCAACAGGTTAGGAACAAAGTTGACTTACAAGTCTTTCTCACACACAGAAACTTAAGCTTATTTCTTGATGCACAATATTCATACCAAGGCATTCTTGTACATTTTCTGAGGCTGAATTTCATCAGACATGTATCAGACCAACTTTTGAAGCTGTTAGGTCACCTTGTAAGTTGATGCAATCCTTCTTACTTTTCATTTCACTCATGACCTTTGCATCATCTGGAAACACATTCAGAAAGGAGTCTGTATTTCCATACCTTCACGCAAGCCATTCACATACATTAAGGAGACCTCCATCCATATGGTGCCACATGAAGTCTCCTCTGACATATGTACTTTGTTTCCTTCCACCACAGTAATCTATCCATCGGAGAAGTCTCCCACTTATTCCTGCTCAGTGATCCAGCTTCCCATGTGGTACAGAATGAAATGATTTCTGTCAATGTAGAAACAAACAATCCACTCGGTCTTCTCTTTTCCCCAAGACGAGGCTCACTTTCTCTCAAATTCTGGAAACGTTCACTATAAATATTGTTTACATAACACCATGCTGTCTCTCATTAGGTAATTTCATCCATTTGCTTTTAGTATCTTGCACACCACACTCATCAGGGAAATTGGTGTATACTTCAGCACCTTTTGTGTTCATTCTTATAGATGGTATGATATCTGCCCTTTCCCACTCCCATGGTACAATGCCTTTCTCCAGTAATATCCCCAACATTATTTCACAAGGTCTCTCTGATGTATCCATACATACCTTCAGTACGTAGAGATATTTCATCCAACCATGACCCTTGTTTGAGCTTGACCCTTAGTATGCTGTTAATGTCTTTTTTTTTTTTTCGCTGCCTCCTGCGTTTGCGAGGTAGCACAAGGAAACATAAGAAAGAAATGGCCCAACCCACCCCCATACACATGTATATACATACGTCCACACACGCAAATATAAATACCTACACAGCTTTCCATGGTTTACCCCAGACGCTTCACATGCCCTGATTCAATCCACTGACAGCACGTCAAACCCGGTATACCACATCGATCCAATTCACTCTATTCCTTGCCCTCCTTTCACCCTCCTGCATGTTCAGGCCCCGATCACACAAAATCTTTTTCACTCCATCTTTCCACCTCCAATTTGGTCTCCCTCTTCTCCTTGCTCCCTCCACCTCCAACACATATATCCTCTTGGTCAATCTTTCCTCACTCATCCTCTCCATGTGCCCAAACCACTTCAAAACACCCTCTTCTGCTCTCTCAACCACGCTCTTTTTATTTCCACACATCTCTCTTACCCTTACGTTACTCACTCGATCAAACCACCTCACACCACACATTGTCCTCAAACATCTCATTTCCAGCACATCCATCCTCCTGCGCACAACTCTATCCATGGCCCACGCCTCGCAACCATACAACATTGTTGGAACCACTATTCCTTCAAACATACCCATTTTTGCTTTCCGAGATAATGTTCTCGACTTCAACACGTTCTTCAAGGCCCCCAGAATTTTCGCCCCCTCCCCCACCCTATGATCCACTTCCGCTTCCATGGTTCCATCCGCTGCCAGATCCACTCCCAGATATCTAAAACACTTCACTTCCTCCAGTTTTTCTCCATTCAAACTCACCTCCCAATTGACTTGACCCTCAACCCTACTGTACCTAATAACCTTGCTCTTATTCACATTTACTCTTAACTTTCTTCTTCCACACACTTCACCAAACTCAGTCACCAGCTTCTGCAGTTTCTCACATGAATCAGCCACCAGCGCTGTATCATCAGCGAACAACAACTGACTCACTTCCCAAGCTCTCTCATCCCCAACAGACTTCATACTTGCCCCTCTTTCCAAAACTCTTCCATTCACCTCCCTAACAACCCCATTTATAAACAAATTATACAACCATGGAGACATCACACACCCCTGCCGCAAACCTACATTCACTGAGAACCAATCACTTTCCTCTCTTCCTACACGTACACATGCCTTACATCCTCGATAAAAACTTTTCACTGCTTCTAACAACTTGCCTCCCACACCATATATTCTTAATACCTTCCACAGAGCATCTCTATCAACTCTATCATATGCCTTCTCCAGATCCATAAATGCTACATACAAATCCATTTGCTTTTCTATATAACTTTTTTATTTTTTTTTTTTATACTTTGTCGCTGTCTCCTGCATTTGCGAGGTAGCGCAAGGCAACAGACGAAAGAAATGGCCCAACCCCCCCCATACACATGTATATACATACGTCCACACACGCAAATATACATACCTACACAGCTTTCCATGGTTTACCCCAGACGCTTCACATGCCTTGATTCAATCCACTGACAGCACGTCAACCCCGGTATACCACATCGCTCCAATTCACTCTATTCCTTGCCCTCCTTTCACCCTCCTGCATGTTCAGGCCCCGATCACACAAAATCTTTTTCACTCCATCTTTCCACCTCCAATTTGGTCTCCCTCTTCTCCTTGCTCCCTCCACCTCCGACACATATATCCTCTTGGTCAATCTTTCCTCACTCATCCTCTCCATGTGCCCAAACCACTTCAAAACACCCTCTTCTGCTCTCTCAACCACGCTCTTTTTATTCCCACACATCTCTCTTACCCTTATGTTACTCACTCGATCAAACCACCTCACACCACACATTGTCCTCAAACATCTCATTTCCAGCACATCCATCCTCCTGCGCACAACTCTAACCATAGCCCACGCCTCGCAACCATACAACATTGTTGGAACCACTATTCCTTCAAACATACCCATTTTTGCTTTCCGAGATAATGTTCTCGACTTCCACACATTCTTCAAGGCCCCCAGAATTTTCGCCCCCTCCCCCACCCTATGATCCACTTCCGCTTCCATGGTTCCATCCGCTGCCAGATCCACTCCCAGATATCTAAAACACTTCACTTCCTCCAGTTTTTCTCCATTCAAACTCACCTCCCAATTGACTTGACCCTCAACCCTACTGTACCTAATAACCTTGCTCTTATTCACATTTACTCTTAACTTTCTTCTTCCACACACTTTACCAAACTCAGTCACCAGCTTCTGCAGTTTCTCACATGAATCAGCCACCAGCGCTGTATCATCAGCGAACAACAACTGACTCACTTCCCAAGCTCTCTCATCCCCAACAGACTTCATACTTGCCCCTCTTTCCAAAACTCTTGCATTTACCTCCCTAACAACCCTATCCATAAACAAATAACATTTATTTTTATCTATTATACTTTGTCGCTGTCTCCCGCGTTTGCGAGGTAGCGCAAGGAAACAGACGAAAGAAATGGCCCAACCCCCCCCATACACATGTATATACATACGTCCACACACGCAAATATACATACCTACACAGCTTTCCATGGTTTACCCCAGACGCTTCACATGCCTTGATTCAATCCACTGACAGCACGTCAACCCCGGTATACCACATCGCTCCAATTCACTCTATTCCTTGCCCTCCTTTCACCCTCCTGCATGTTCAGGCCCCGATCACACAAAATCTTTTCACTCCATCTTTCCACCTCCAATTTGGTCTCCCTCTTCTCCTCGTTCCCTCCACCTCCGACACATATATCCTCTTGGTCAATCTTTCCTCACTCATTCTCTCCATGTGCCCAAACCACTTCAAAACACCCTCTTCTGCTCTCTCAACCACGCTCTTTTTATTTCCACACATCTCTCTTACCCTTACGTTACTCACTCGATCAAACCACCTCACACCACACATTGTCCCTCAAACATCTCATTTCCAGCACATCCATCCTCCTGCGCACAACTCTATCCATAGCCCACGCCTCGCAACCATACAACATTGTTGGAACCACTATTCCTTCAAACATACCCATTTTTGCTTTCCGAGATAATGTTCTCGACTTCCACACATTCTTCAAGGCCCCCAGAATTTTCGCCCCCTCCCCCACCCTATGATCCACTTCCGCTTCCATGGTTCCATCCGCTGCCAGATCCACTCCCAGATATCTAAAACACTTCACTTCCTCCAGTTTTTCTCCATTCAAACTCACCTCCCAATTGACTTGACCCTCAACCCTACTGTACCTAATAACCTTGCTCTTATTCACATTTACTCTTAACTTTCTTCTTCCATACACTTCACCAAACTCAGTCACCAGCTTCTGCAGTTTCTCACATGAATCAGCCACCAGCGCTGTATCATCAGCGAACAACAACGGACTCACTTCCCAAGCTCTCTCACCCCCAACAGACTTCATACTTGCCCCTCTTTCCAAAACTCTTGCATTTACCTCCCTAACAACCCCATCCATAAACAAATTAAACAACCATGGAGACATCACACACCCCTGCCGCAAACCTACATTCACTGAGAACCAATCACTTTCCTCTCTTCCTACACGTACACATGCCTTACATCCTCGATAAAAACTTTTCACTGCTTCTAACAACTTTCCTCCCACACCATATTTTCTAAATCCTCTTCATCCTCACACTACAGTTGACTATGAAAACCCTATTATGTGTAATTACTGGATTGTACTACATGGGGAGGGAGTTTTATACACCTGGGGCTCCATCAATGTATGCGCATATTTGTAATCCTCATCCTATGATCATGTAAAGCCTTTTCACATTTAATTTTATTTGATGTGACATTTTAGCAACAAACTGCATCACAAATGAGATTGTGTAAAGAAAAAAAATTATCTATGAAGTACATACAAATGACAAAGCAATGTGCAAAGGAGAGAAGTGTTTTCCTTAATTTCATCAGAAATCAATAAAGATTCTGCTACAAAACCATTTCTGTATTTTTACTATACTATATCAGGTTAACGTAATGAATTTGCTTGCAAGTCAGACACGAAGAATATAAAACAAAATATTCTACACTGGGACACCAATGTATTCAGCTCTGCTGAGGAAAATTTCTAATGTGACCAATTAGGCAATTAAAAGATAAAAATACATGATAAAAAGCTTACCTTTGATCTTATCACTACTGTATTGTTTGCTTAAATGAGTCATAAAGTCTTCATAAAACTTCTCTGCTGCCTCACCACCCATTGCATGACGATAGTCTGGTTTGTTTCCCTTCAGCTCGCAGTATAATGTGAACTGAAGTGTAAAATAACACTGTAATATATGCAATGGTGTTGTATATTTACAAGTTTATTAATATCATGTGTTGATGAAAAAAATTTACCTAATTTCATTCTCACATATGCTTAATGAACAAGAATAAATATTTCATAACCATGAGGAAAATATAGTTAACTGGTCAAACACAAACTATGAAAATGACTGTAAAGACATCCATCTCTTTATAATTCTTGTCTTGTGTTACCAGACTCCATCTGCTTGTGGTTACAAGTGTGAAAGTCACCTCAGGCATGGCTGTATCATTGTCAAATGACAGAAGGTAGTACAACCTTGTTGAGGAACTTTTCACTTTTGATCTAATCTAACCTAACCAGCTACAATCTGTGGTGAACATCAATAAAACCTTGTTTTTATGTCTGCTTTTCCATTTCCTTTAGCCCATTTTTAAATGTTTGAACAGCTTTCAGCCATTCCATAAGAGCAAGGGTGAAAAGGAGTGCAAGTAACCTGGTCAATTCCCATTTTTCTCCATAAATTGGTCAAATTCATAACTGGTAAACTGGTTCCTATGATCACTAACTAACACTCAGGGCAGCCCATAAGTGGTAAAAATATACCTTAACTCAGCAGTGGTTGCATGTGCTGATGTATTCATAAATCTTACCTCTAACCATTCTGATTAGGAATCAATGAGAACCAAATACATATGCCCCGTAAATGGTCTGAAGAAATCTACTTGAACTCTTTCCCATGGCTTATTGGGTTTACCTCTATTCACTTGATAAATCTCTTAAGTTTCTCCCACTGTTCAATGTCCCTATCTAAATTAGGCCACCAAACATATGATCTAGTTATCCCTCTCATGTGAAGATACCTGGATGAGCCTTTGCTGTCCTGCTGGAGAAACCACTATCCTGTTCCCCCACATTATGCAACCTTCCTCTGTACTAAGTTCATCTCTACATACATAAAATGACTAAACTCTGGAACCTGAGCAGCTTCTGACCAACCATTCTTGATTAGAAAAAAAAAAATTAGCATATACTGGGTCATGTGTTGTCCATCTCCTGACGTGTTTAGCTGCAACTGGCGAATCTTCAATGTGCTCCACTCAATTGGTCAGCATTTGCATTGTCATGACCATTTCTAAATTTCAACAGGTAATCATACTGGACAATGTCTTGTGTTCAGTAAAAGAGGAACTGGCCTTGTGGTCTGTGACTAATGTGAATGATCTTCCCTACACATAGTTATGAAAATGGCGCACCCCCAAACACTACTGCCAAACTCTCCCTGTTAATTTGTGCATAATTTTTGTCAGCATCATTCATTTTGTGTGAAGCAAAGCGATAGGTAGTTCTGATCAATCTTCATTTTGGTGTACTAGCACTGCATCGCATGACAAAACAAAGAGGCCTATCTGGATCATAATGTGCCAAAACCTCACTAGAAATACCATCTGCTTTGCTTTTGTAAGTGCAGCTTCTTGTGGGTGCAACCACTGCCATCTTTAATAACATATACAATGGCGCAAGCACTGAGGAGGTTTCTCAGAAATTTACCATAAAACTTTATACCTCCTGAGAATTATCACAATGTTTGCACATCTATTGGTCTTGATGCACCCTTAAATTTTTACTTTACTTTCTAATACATAAATGCCCTGTACAGCAGTGTTATGTCCCAAATAATGTAGCTTCAAACCTTTTTCATTTAACCTCGTCACCACCTTGGTCAAGTTTGCTCTATGTTCTGCTTCAGTGTTTCTAAAGATCAAAAGAGTATCTAAATATACAACAGTGTGTGGAATATCTTAATTGTAAATTTTTCTGAAAAATCCCACATGCACTCTTGATCCCATTGGGTATTCTCTTAATACTTCTTTGACTCTTCATCCAATAACATCTGTTGATAAGCACTTAAGTCCAATTTTGAGAATGACTTACATCCTTCCAAATTGGTCAAGTAATCAATTTTGGAACTGGAAAAGTGTCCTTCTCAGTCACCAGGTTTCCTGTCACTTTAAAGTCTCCACAAATTCTAACTTGTGAGTATAGCTTGGACATAACCACTATCGGAATGGCCCATTCTGAGCTTTCTACTGGTGTGTGTTCCATTTTCCACAAGCCTGTCCAATTCTATGTCTGTAGCCTCTCTCAAAGAAAAAGGCAGTGGGTGAGCTTTTAAAGAATTTTGGCTTTAATTTAGCATCTACATAAATTTTTGGCCTTCCCTCCAGTGTGTGTACCCAAACCTTCCTCAAGTAAACCAGCATACTTCATTTTCAAATCCTTCACAAACTCTTCGTTGCTGTCCAACTGTTCCCATTCATTAAACACTGAATTCTTCCACTGGAAGACCAGGAGTTTACAAGGTTTTTTTTTTTTTTTTTTTTTCATACTATTCGCCATTTCCCGCATTAGCGAGGTAGCGTTAAGAACAGAGGACTGGGCCTTTGAGGGAATATCCTCACCTGGCTCCCTTCTCTGTTCCTTCTTTTGGAAAAAAAAAAAAAAAAAAAAGAGAGGGGAGGATTTCCAGCCCCCCCGCTCCCTCCCCTTTTAGTCGCCTTCTACGACACGCAGGGAATACGTGGGAAGTATTCTTTCTCCCCTATCCCCAGGGAGAACAAGGAGTATGTATGATAGTATAATTAAAGGGGTTGCTTTAAGAAGACCACCTGTGACATGGGCAAATAATGTGGAAGAATACTGGAGAGAGAAATGGTGGAAGAATGCACGGAATGGTGTACGCAAGGAAGTGGGGACTCTCTTGCCATGGCCATCCCTTGATGGAAGTTCCCAGAGATACAGATAGATAGATAGATAAGCTTACCTGAGAAACACTGAGAACCTCCAAGCCAGCATCCTTAACACCCAGCTGCCATCGTTTTCCATTTTTATCTTCAAACAATCGCGTGTTAAGAACTTTCCTCACTCTGCAAACAAAACATTCCTATTCATTAATACCCTTATGTAAAATCTGATGATCAGAAATAAAAATCATAAATATATGATTGAATTTAGTTAATATTTTGATCAACGTACAGTTAAAGTAAAAAAAATAATCAATGAAACAGTACTAAATATTATACCAGTGAAAAACTACAGTAAACACATACCAGGAAATATAAAATACAATAATAAACATACAGAAGAATGAATACTATTTGTAAAAAGAAATAACAAAACAATGTGGTCTTATTTCACATGAAGAATGTGCTTAGGAGAATAAATGCCTTCCTTGATTATGGTCTTGAGGGTTCCGAGGAAATTTTTGGCAGCAACATCAGCAGAAGCAAACTCATCAGATGTAATAATTGCAGCATTTTCTAAAATTTGTAAACCAACCAGAACTTACTTGAAATATCTTCCCTGCTCCTTCTACTGCCAAGGCATCGTGTATATTCTGAGCTTTGCCTAGGGCACAAGCATGCTGATGGGAACATTTTCATCATGAGTCTGGGGCCTAATCCATGTATTCAACATTCATTCCATCTTCCCCACAATTAAACTTTGGAAATACAAGGTCTTTGATGCACTGATTACTCTTCCATTCTTGGGACTCATCTTTATCTTCTTTGCACTATCACAAATAGTTTGTAAAGTAGATTCACACCTTGATCTTCCCTGCACTATCACGAATAGTTCGTAAAGTAGATTTACCAAGTCCAAGGGCACACGATATCAACTGTTTGTTCACCTCTCTCAAAACATATGAACTTTAGTCACACCAAGCAAGACCCAAAACACATGTAATATACAATATATTGAAGCACTCCATTACTATAAACTGCATCTACACCATGCATATGAATGCTTATCGTATGAGACTGAAAACACCACACCACCATAATTCCAGCCCAATGATGATCGTGTTATTCCAAACAACAGCCCGTGTAAATAAAACATGTGTAAATGGACTGAGTGCATTATTCTAAAAATGGCATAAATCTAATACACATAAATAGAAAGGTCTAAGTACACATACACCTTAGCCTAATCCAGTTTATCAACCAACACTTGGGGAGGACAAAAAGCTGGGTAGACTATGGACCAACTGCCATGTCCAGGATTCAAACCTTTGAGCTCAATTCCATGTGACCCCTGAATGCCTCATGGTCAGGAATGCTAATCACCCCACCATAGCACAAGACAAACCCCATCCCAGTCAACGCACAAAATATAAAGTAAGAGGACTACAAATTACGTAAACAACCCCCTAAAACCTATTTTGTTCAACCCCCAATACCTATCTTGTTATTTGCCCTATTAATATTTTTATGCATTTGTTTTCCTGAAATCACCTTTTCCTGCACTTTGGATCATACATGTAATGAATGTCGTGTGTCAATGTTGCAATGCTGGTCGGTCATGTAGTTTTTCTTAGTTCATAATCCAGACAATCTTCTCAGTTTTCATTATTGTTTTAAAATTTTCCTAACTTTTTTATTTGGGGCACTTATTCTTTTGTCATTGGATATAATCCAATTTTAGATACCTGAAATTATGTTTGCCATAGGTGATATTTACAAGACAAAACCATACTTTTTTTTCACTAATATTCTGTATCTATATCTATGTGTGTTACCCTGGGGACAGGGGAAAAAGAATACTTCCCACATATTCCCTGCATGTCGTAAAAGGCAACTAAAAGGGGAAGGTTTAGGGGACTGGAAATCCTCCCCTCCAGTTTTTAATTTTCCAAAAAAAAAAAAAGGAACTGAGAAGGGGACCAAGTAAGGATATTCCCTCTAATGTTAAGTCCTTTGTTCTTAATGCTACCTTGCTAATGCAGGAAATGGTAAATATGTATGAAAAAAAAAATGCATTTTTTCATACTTGTCCACCATTTCCTGCATTAGCAGGGTAACACCAGGAACAGACAAAGAAAAGGACTATTTTGCTTGTATACATTCTCTAGCTGTCAGGTGCAATGCACTGAAACTATGGGCCCCATCCACAACCAGGCAACATAGACCCTTCTAGGGTTTCTGACGGCTGCTTCACATCCCTTGGTTCAGTCCAATGTCAGCAAGTCATCCTTTGTATAACCCATTTCAGGCACAAATATCCTCTTTGTCAACCTCTCCTCACTCATTCTCTCCATATGTCCAAACATTTTAGCACACTTTTTCAGCTCTCTAAACCATACTCTTCTTATTACCCTAACATTCTTTACATGATCAACCCTCCTCAAACTACATATTGTCCTCAAACATTTTATTGCCAACACATTAACCCTCTTCCATACATTCTAAGCAAAAGCTTAAGCCTTGCATCCCCACATCACTGTCAGGAACATTATACCTTCAAACATACCCATCTTCACCCTCCCAGATATAACTCTCCTTCCACACTCCTCAATGCTCCCATGACCTTTGCACCCCCCAACCACCAAGTGACTCAGCTTGATGGTTCCCTTCACCAGCCTGTCCATTCTGAGATATCAAAAATGTTTCACTTCCTTCAGGTTTTCTCTATTCAAACTCACAACCCAACTACCTTGTCTCTTTGTCCTTGCTAAACCTAATAATCTTGCTTTTATTCACATTTATTCTCAACTTTCTCCTTTCACACACATTTGTTTCTTTGTGAATAAAAGCACTGATAAAATGTCAATCTAGAAGTAAAGTTACAAGCACGTGTTTTGATGCTGTAGCCACATGTACAGTGTGTTACTGATAAAGAAACCAAAGGCTATATGGTGTCACTGTCTGTCCCACTTCATTGATAATCTGCTAGTTTTTAGTGCTATAACTTCACTAAACCCGAGCTAAAATGGGTGAAAATGTCCACCTCAATGATAACTGTTCCTGATGGAAGAATAAACTGCATGGGAACTGTTATGCTAAGATTAATTTAGATGTAAGGCTGACTAAGCATAGGCAGCACTGATGAGGAACCTCCTGCATGTGAGAGAAATCCTATAATTTTTTTTTTATTCCTAGACATTCCCTGCTAAATTATGGGTGCATCTAATATGTCGGTGTACCTAATACAGCATAAAATACATTATTTTATGAAAGGTGAATTATTTACCCTTTCCAGATGACACAGCTCTGGTGGCAGATTCCAAAAAACTCCAAAAGCTGATGTCAGAGTTTGTTTGTGTGAAAGGAGAAAGTTGAGAGTCACGATAAACTACAGTAAGGTAAAGAGGTGCAGCAAGATGACACAAATGATTTAACAGTAAGTTCGAAAGGGAAGGACCTAGAAGAAGTAGAGTGCTTTGGGCACTATACCTGCAAATGGATACAGCACCAGAGGGAACTATGGGGGATGAAACGAGTCACACATAAGCCCTGGATATATTTAGTGTGTAAAAGGAGAGGTCAAAGTTTGTTAGAGCAAAGATGCATATGTTTCAAGGTATAGTAGTCCTTAAAGAGTTTTGGTCTTAAGACGAAAGAATGGAAGAGGGTGAATGAGTTGGAAGTGAAATGCCTGAAGACCATATGTAATGTGAGGCAGATTGTTCGCATGAGGAATGACAGCATGAGAGAGAGAGATGTGGTAGTAAACAAAACCTGATCAAGGGAGTTGACCAGGATGTGCTGCAATGGTTTTGACAAATGAAGAGGATGAGAAAAGGAAGAACATCTAAGATGATCTATGTGTCAGAAGAGAAGGGAGGATGTGAAAGGAGAAAGGTAAGATGTGGGCTGAAGCAGGGTATATGAAGTGGTCAAGATAAACTATGATGAAAAAGTGTGCGAGGCTTGACTTGTTTATGGTAAGCACTGGTTTCATAGGTGTTTGATAGGTTGGCTGTTGTTTGGTTGTTCCTGATGAGGCAACATTATGGTGGGATAAACAAATGGGTGTAAAAAAATATTTCTAACAGAGGATGAAAAGAATGTTATTAGGACCACACTTTTACTCTCCCTTGTTCTAGCTTCTTAAATCAATGATGGCGGGCAATTATCATCAATGAGCATTAAGGAAATGCAAAATACTGAAGTTTTAGCATATACATGAATAATTTCATCTGTAAGGGTTAGCTTAGCTGCCGACAAGACTGAAAGGATGATGAAAATCAGTCTAACTGGAACAGAAGTGAACACACTTGGAAAATACAGCCCACATAAGCATACATCAGTGAGAGTGATGAGGATTAATCTGATTAAAATTCTACTTACTGGTTGTATAAGAAACTCACATGAACTCTATATCTGCCTGGGTATCATTCTTGTGGATGCCAACTAGGACACACACACCTCGCCCGATGGAGCTGATCACTTCTTCCCCCACTGTTGATGTTAAGGATATGCTACATAAGTGTAAACAATATAATTTCCCATTATATAATAAATATTCAAATCCAAACTGCTGTCCCTGTGGTAGTAAAGCTGAAATTCAAAGACACAAAAATGTGTTATGAGTAATAGCTTGTACATGGTTTGCTTAACATGAAGACCTAAAATGTAAGTGCTGAAGGATGAAAAACTGCTTCTCTCCAGGGAAGTGTCCTGTAAACCTTTAGAGAATCTCTAGGATCCCCTGGAGTTAGAAAACCTTTTAAACCCCTACATTCTAGGAAAGTAAGTATCTCTTAACCCTAGTTAATCATCTTAGACCTAGCAGACTAATGGTTCAGCCCAGGTCAACCCATCAACAAATCAGTAAGATCCTCTGAGCACAATTGTCATCATCCCCTGATAGTTGGTGCTGACTTGCTTTATAATTCTTGGAACATAGGTGTCAACATAATGGTGTTCACAATTGGTTAACCCTTTGACTGCTTCATTTCTTCATATGACACTCTCTTAGCTCAAATCCCTGGCCATCATGCAAAGTCTTGATAGCTCCCAGCCTCATCTGAAATCCCAGCTGATGTTTGATTCCACTAATTACCTATAAATATCACTACCAGCTTCTGACTACAGCTAGAAAAGAAAATCATGCACCTAAGGTACCCAGGTATTGTCACAGGGGTTGAATATTAATAGATTTGGCATGATGCTACATCTACATGCCCACTATCAAACAATATGCAAGATACAATGGATAACGTATGAATAAAGTAATGAAGACGAAAGTTGGTAAACACTGTAATTTTCACCTGAAGGTGAATAGGAAGAAAGCTATATGTTAGTATACAGTAGAACTAAAACCAAAACAACTAGAATATTTCTAGGTGTTTCTGATAATGAAACACACAATTTGTGCATAAAAATACTTTGAGTTTTGTTAGATTATACCTTTAACTGGTCTTCAGAGTCATATAAACTGGGCAGTCATAAATTCGTTACATGATCTGCAGTTACAGATAATCATAAAGAAAGCTTCCTTATGAGCCCATCCTCTATTACCCACATAAACATCAGGAAGGTGTTATGGTTTCACTTAGTTTTAGAATAATAAAACAACTACTCTAGTATTAGTGCTTACACGTTTAGGCAAATTGGAGGTGGAAGGATGGAGTGAGGGGGATTTTGAGCGATCGGGGCCTGAACATGCAGAAGGGTGAAGGGTGTGCAGGGAATTGGGTGAATTGGAACGATGTGGTGTGCCAGGGTCGGAGTGCTATCAGTGGATTGGACCAGGGCATATGGGGAATCTGGGTTGAACCATGGAGGGTTTTGTGGTGCCTAGGTGCGAAGGGGGAGCTGTGGTTTTGGCGTGTTGCATGTGATAGACAGAGACTGAGTATGAACAAATATGGCCTTTGTTGTCTTTTCTTAGTGCTACCTCACATGCGCACAGGGAGTGGAGGGTGCCATTTCATGTGTGGCGGGGTGGCATGGGAATGGATGAGGGCAGCAAGTACGAATATGTACATGTGGAAGGTACTAAGAATATATGGTGTGGGAGGCAAGTTGTTAGAAGCAGTGAAAAGTTTTTATCGAGGATGTAAAGCATGTGTACGTGTAGGAAGAGAGGAAAGTGATTGGTTCTCAGTGAAGGTAGGTTTGCGACAGGGGTGTGTGATGTCTCCATGGTTGTTTAATTTGTTTATGGATGGGGTTGTTAGGGAGGTGAATGCAAGAGTTTTGGAAAGAGGGGCAAGTATGCAGTCTGTTGTGGGTGAGAGAGCTTGGGAGGTGAGTCAGTTGTTGTTCGCTGATGATACAGTGCTGGTGGCTGATTCATGTGAGAAACTGCAGAAGCTGATGACTGAGTTTGGTAAAGTGTGTGAAAGAAGAAAGCTGAGAGAAAATGTGAATAAAAGCAAAGATACAGTAGGGTTGAGGGTCAAGTCAACTGGGAGATAAGTTTGAATGGAGAAAAACTAGAGGAAGTGAAGTGTTTTAGATATCTGGGAGTGGATTTGGCAGCGGTTGGAACCATGGAAGCGGAAGTGAGTCACAGGGTGGGGGAGGGGGTGAAAATTCTGGGAGCGTTGAAGAATGTGTGGAAGTCGAGAACATTATCTCGGAAAGAAAAAATGGGTATGTTTTAAGGAGTAATGGTTCCAACAATGTTATATGGTTGCGAGGTGTGGGCTATGGATAGAGTTGTGCAGAGGAGGGTGGGTGTGCTGGAAATGAGATTTTTGAGGACAATATGTGGTGTGAGGTGGTTTGATCGAGTAAGAGAGATGTGTGGTAATAAAAAGAGCGTGGTTGAGAGAGCAGAAGAGGGTGTTTTGAAATGGTTTGGTCACATGGAGAGAATGAGTGAGGAAAGATTGACCAAGAGGATATATGTGTCAGTGGTGGAGGGAACAAGGAGAAGTGGGAGACCAAATTAGAGGTGGAAAGATGGAGTGAAAAAGATTGTGAGTGATCGGGGCCTGAACATGCAGGAGGGTGAAAGGTGTGCAAGGAATAGAGTGAATTGGAACGATGTGGTATACCGGGGTCGACGTGCTGTCCATGGATTGAACCAGGGCATGTGAAGCGTCTGGGGTAAACCATGGAAAGTTCGTGGGGCCTGGATGTGGAAGGGAGCTGTGGTTTCGGTGCATTATTACATGACAGCTAGAGACTGAGTGTGAATGAATGTGGCCTTTGTTGTCTTTTCCTAGCACTACCTCGCACACATGAGGGGGGAGGGGGTTGTTATTTCATGAATGGCACGGTGGCGATGGGAATGAATAAAGGCAGACAGTATGAATTATGTACATGTGATATATGTATATGTCTGTGTGTGTATATATATGTATACGTTGAGATGTATAGGTATGTATATTTGCGTGTGTGGACGTGTATGTATATACATGTGTATGTGGGTGGGTTGAGCCATTCTTTCGTATGTTTCCTTGCACTAACTCACTAACACAGGAGACAGCAACAAAGTATAATAAGATAAAATAAATAGATAATGTTTAAGCAATAAATAAACACATTTCTGTCTACAAAAAATGATGTGTCAATATATGTGTAATGTGCTTAGAGTAAACAGTATGAATTCATGCTTGGAAAGTAATCACAAAGTGAGACTGTGTACCCAAATGGTACATACCTCATGATGTTTTATGTAAACGCTTCCCCTCTTACCCTGTAAAAAGCACCACTGAAGTAATGAAAATTTAGCTTCAGAATAATGAATCGCTTTAGTTTTATGCTTCTATCCTTGGTGATAGAAAAAAATTGTAGTTGCCTATACCAACAAAGTTCTGCCTTTGTAAAATATACATAAATACTGCTGGCACAGGGTAGAAGGAATTCTACCTCTACATTCCCTGCATGTCCTTCAAGGCAACTTGAAGGACATGTGAGGTTTTGGAGGCCCCCCTTCCCCCTTTCTAGTATTTCAATATCTAAAAGATGGAAATGAAGAAGCCAAGGAAGATTATACTCATTCTCCTTGACAGCTCAGGCTGGGGTGTTTAAAGGTGTGTGGATCTAAACAAGATGAAAGAAGAAACAGGTAGTATGTTTGACAAAAGGAACCTATGAGTTCTTGCTCTGAGTAAAATAGAGCTCAAGGGTAAAGGGGAGGAATGGTTCAGAAACGTCTTAGGAGTAGAGTCGCGTTGCTGCTGTGAGGGGAATAGCTAAGGAAGGGGTAGCACTACTGCTGAAGCAGTTGTGGGAGTGAGAGTGTAAAGCAGTGAGCTCTGAACTGATTACGGTAAAAGAGAAAAGGGATAGCACCTTGCTATTAGAAAGATCAAGAAAGGCATCTGTTTTGGGAGCAGCTGAGGGAGTCCATCAGCAATTGTGATTCAAGAGACTAAGTAGTACTAATGGGTGATTTAAATAAGAAGTGAGTAATGTGGTGGTTGACAGAATAATTGGAGGGCATAGGTATCACACAATTAGAATGGAAAAGGGGAACAGTTTGTAGTGTTGTGTGCTGAAAAATGGCTGGGATACCCGGTTTAAAAAGAGGGTTGTACACATACGTACATAGGATATATGGTCAGCACGCATCATAGGATTACATACTAACTGCAAAAAGAGACTTTTGGATGTGAAAGTGTGATGAGGGCAGATGGTGGGATGTTTCTTTTTATTACCATGTGGAGGCAAGGATGAAGATCTGTAGATAGTTTCAGAAAAGAAAAACATTATGGGTGAGAAGAGAGTGGAGAAAGTACGTGAGCTTGGAAAAGAAACATGTGAAGAAATACAAGGCTGAGAGTAGAATGGCAAAAGGTGAGAGTAAAGAAAGCTCATAGAGTGGTTGAGGAATGGGAGATATTTTGGAAAGCAGCACCAGCATGTGGCATGCATGAGGTGGGAGGTAAGCAGGTAAAAAAGGGTAGTGCGTGGTGAGATACCAAAGTAAATTTGCTCGTGAAAGAGAAAAGAGAGATGTATGGGCAGTACTCACAAGAAAGGAGTGTGAGCAATTGGGAGATGTACAAGAAAAAGTAGTGAGAGGAAGGTGCAGGGGTTGAAGAAGTTGAAAAACAAGAGGTGCTATGAGCTATTATCATTAAATTTCTGGGAGAATAAGATGTTTTGGAAGTAGGTTAACAGTGTGAAAAACAAAAGAACAAACGGGAACATCTGCAAAAAGGGCAAATGGGAAAGTGGTAAAAGGTAGTGATGAAGTGAGGAGGAGATGGAGTGAGTATTTTGAAGGACTGTGGAATGCATTTGATGAGAGGGTGGCAGGTTGTTATTTGCTGATGAGACACCAATGGTGGCAGATTAAAGTGAGAAACTGCATAAGGTAGTAAGTGAGTTTGGGAGAGTGTGAGAAAGAAGGAATTTGAGAATAACTGTAAATAAATTCACCCCCTGAATTAAGTGATTCAGCATCTGTTGCCAAATCATTGGTAATCTAGACTTTCCATAGCCCTTTAAAGCTCTCTGATTATCTGAATCAAACACTATCATCTCCTTAAGTATACCCTCCAAGTAGTAACATCAAGAGACCTCTGACAATCTTAAACCCTGGAGCCATCTTTTTCTTCCTTGCTAACGAGTACCCTGGCTGGCATTCTTTTCCTAAATACGACAGTCTCATCCACACTATTCATATGACGGGGTGTGTAACCTCCTTTCTCAATAATTCTTTATAAATGCACAAGATCAGGTAAAGGCAAGATAACCATGGTAAGAAAGTTTACTAAAACAAAAGTTTTTGTTTAAAAGCACACTGCAAGAGGGTGGATTATTCATCCAAATATATTTTGCTAGTACTTGTGGGATATGAATATAAAATCATAATCTTATATCATAAATGATGGTACGACTAAAAACCCTATAAAATCTTGAAATATTTCATTACTGAAGTAAAAGGATACAAGATACAGTAACTCAAAAACTGAAGAGAAATGGGATATGGGAGGAAGAATACCACCCTCATGTCTCCAGCATGCCACAGAAGTTAACTAAAAGGGGCAGAAGATAGGGACTGGGAACCCTCAACTCCTCATATTTCATTTCTTGGAAGTAGCTACAAAAGAAGGAGCCAAGTGAGGAGTCCTTCATGAGGGTCAAGCTGAGCTGGCTGAATACACATGAACGTAACCAGGATGGTAATAAGGAAGAGAAAGAGTAGTATGTTTGCAGAAAGGAATCTGAATGTTCAGGCCCTCATTGAAACTAAGCTCAAAGGAAGGGGTTTAGAATGGTTTCAGAATATCTGAAAAGTGAACTCTGGGGTTAGTGCAAGAGCAAAAGCAAAGGAAGAGTTGGCTTTTCTGTTGGAGTTGTACGAATGTATTAAGGAGCATGAGGAAGAAAGTTCCAATCCAATGTGAGTGAAACTGAAAGTATATAACAAGAGGTGGGTGACTCAGTGCCTATGCACACAGTAGCATGAGGACTAACAGTAAGCTTTTTGGAAGGTGTTGAAAAACTGTGTCAGCAGTTCTTACACAAAGGATCAGGTATTAGTGATGGGGGGACTTGAATTCAAGATTGGGTGGCATAGTAGTTGCAAGTATAACTGGGAGCATGGGCGATATATAATAAATGTACCCTGTTTAGTTGAAAAAGAATTAGTGACAGGAAACATCTGGTTTAAAAAAGCAACATACATAAATAAGTACACATGGGTGAGTGGGGTTGGGAGTCAATGTGCATTACTGAATTATGTACTCACTGACAGACAAGCAAAGGAGAGCCTGACAGTTGTGAATGACAGAGCGGGGCACCTAGTGGGGTGTCTTGTCACTTGTTAAAGGAGGCGAGTGTGAAAGTTTGTTATTGTTTTATGAAAAAAAAGAAATGAATTGGATGGGAAGAAGGTGATAAAAGTGGCTTATGTGCAAAAATACCAAGTAAGATTGCGTGAACAGATAATATAAGAGTAAAGAAACTAGGGGCGTTGGCAAAGAATGAAAGGAATTTGGGAAGCACTACTCAAATATGCAGGTGAAGTGTGTAGTATGCAGAAGATGAGATGTGGGTACTTGAGAGAAGTGCCCAAACAGAAACTACCTACTACTTTTTATATCCAATATGCTGTTTCCACAACTCAAAATAGAGTGACCTATGCATCATGGAAAAAGGAGTTGCCCTTTAACCTCTCAACAGACTTTTCTGTCCACCCTTGTATGACCCCTTTTTCTCAGTGTATAAATGCATTCATATCTTCACAGAATAAGAAATAAACAATATAAGAGGAATTCTTGCCATGTACAGTCCATAGATAAATTATTGTGCCATCAGTACTACAGATAAAGCTAACACTTGTCATTAAGGCCTGTTTTAATATTTTTTCTAGCTATATGTTACTGGAATGGCTTTTGCTTTTACTGTTATAATGACAATAATATGTATGTATACTCTGTACATAACAATTATTGGGGTACATATGTAAAAGCAAAAGCAGAAAAATTTTGACAAGTTGCATCAACAACTATGCAAACTGTGTAATACCTCCCTCTTCCATCCCTGGAGGAGAAATGAGCATGATTTGTCCTGTGAAGGTATTCAGCACCCATTCACCCTCCTTTCCAACCTAGATTTTAGTCTTCAAACTGTGACCGGAAATCTCAGTTTGTAAATATACAATCATTTATATGTGGTTAGCGTGGCTGAATGGTTAAGTCAAAGAGGTTCAGTTCGAGGAAGGGGACCTTTCTCCTTTAAGTCTAATTCATGTTATTTACTTTAATAACTATTTACAATGTTTTGTCAGTTCTCAACTCATCCAACTTCAATCTTACCTGTGACAGATGCCTGACGCACTCGTTGTAATACGACCCTCATAATCTTCAAAACACTGTTACTGTTTAAAATAGATGGTCTAGTATTCACCAGTCTGTTGTACTACCCTGCCAAAGATTAAATCATCATTACAAATCATATTTCTGTGTATGTCTCAAGCAAATACAGTATTCAGTAGGTCTAAAGAAAATACAATAGTGAAGAATCTTCTCCATGTACCCAGAAAAGAGCATTTACAAATTAGCAGTACATTTCTCTCAAAGCAATGACAAAAATATGTGCCTCTGCTACAGGTGGAAAGAAAAGGCATATAAACCAAATGTTGCCACTGTTCTTCCATAATAAACATGGCAATATGGCCTTCTACATATTCTTGGTCTTCTTAAAAGTGCTGATAAGTAAGTTAAAGGTGAGCTTGAAATTTTACTTATCATTTCATAAAGAAGCATACCATTCCTTGATATATTTTCTTAAATGTGGTTTTACATGATTCACTTGTTCAGCACAAAAAATTTAAAATTGCTTCTGCATCACAAAGCATTTAATACACTGTTTCATGTAAGAATGTAATAACAAAAGGTTTGCATGATCTAATACATATATTTCTGAGATATCCTGAGATATTGACCATGCTATAGTGATCTAAAACTTGATTAAAAGAAATCTTAGCTTGACCTATTAAGTTTTCTTTTCTCAATAAATAAGTTTACTGAGTGAACTCATAAAGCAACTGCAACTCAATATATAAAAAGTTTATATTCCTGAGCAAAAATCTTTTGTAATTAACTTTGAAGTATGTAATATATACAAAAACTTAACCCTTTTGATGCTCCCTTCCATGATCATAGCAAGGTGCTTCCCACCACTGTATGAAGTTTCTGTAGAGAAATGGCCACTTTCCATAACACCAACTGTTCCCTTACCCAATCCACTCATGCAAATAGCAGGGAACATAACATAATAAGGATAATAATGTGCAACATTGTAAAATACCAAGAGACATGTACTTCTCTGATATTCCAACAGTGCAATGCAATTAGCAAATGATAGTAATACAGTACATGATCTGAAAACACAAATACCAAAGTGCAATATCAGTGATGCAACTATATTGGTTACTAGTGACTAATGAACGACAAAATAATACAATAATATTGAGGATAGGCAAGCAAGTATGAATGTTTTTTTTTTTTGTTTTTTTTTTCAAACTATTCGCCATTTCCCGCGTTAGCGAGGTAGCGTTAAGAACAGAGAACTGGGCCACTGAGGGAATATCCTCACCTGGCCCCCTTTTCTGTTCCTTCTTTTGGAAAATTAAAAAAAATTGAGAGGGGAGGATTTCCAGCCCCCCACTCCCTCCCCTTTTAGTTGCCTTCTACGACACGCAGGGAATACGTGGGAAGTATTCTTTCTCCCTTATCCCCAGGGATAGTATATGTATATACATGTATATGTCTATGTATGTGTATGTATATGTTGATATGTATATGTATGTATATGTGCATGTATGGGCATTTGTGTATATGTATGTGTGTATGAGTGGATGGGCCGTTCTTCATCTGTTTCCTTGTGATACCTCGCTGACATGGTAAATGGTGATCAAGTATAATAAATATATAATTGATTACATATATATCTTTTTATCCTTAACCACCGTTTCTCATGTTAGCAAGGTAGTGCCAGGAACAGACAAAGGCCACACCAGCCCTATCCATTCTCTAGCTGTCATGTCAAATTCACTAAAATCACAGCTCCCTATCCACAACTAAACCCCACTGACATTTTTATAGTTTACCCGACACTTCACATGCCCTTGTTCAGTTCGCTGACAGCAAGCCAACCTAAATACACCACATCATCACTCTATCCTGTGCATGCCACACACTCCTGTATGTTCAGGTCCCAATCACCCAAAATCTTTTTTACTCCATCCTTCCACCTCCAATTTGGTGTCCCTGTTCTCCTTATTCCCTCCACTTTTGACAAATATATCCTCTTTGTCAACCTTTCCTCACTCATTCTCTCTGTATGTCCAAACCATTTCAGCACATTCTCTTCAGCTATCTCACCACACTCTTTTTATTACACTTCCCTCTTACCCTCCTCTGCACATCCTGATCTATACACCAAGCCTCACATCCACATAATATAGCTGGACTATACCTTCAAGCAAACCCAATTTTGCCCTTAAGGATAACAATCTTTCTGCACATTCTTCAGCACTCCCAGGGCCTTCATCCCAACCCACCCTATAACTCACTTCCACCTCCATGGTTCCATTTACTGCCATGTCCACTCCCTGGTATCTAAAACACTTCACTTTCTCTAATTCTTCTCCATTCAAACTCACCCTGACTAACCTGTTTCTCAACCCTACTACACCTAATAACCTTACTTTTATTTAGATTTACTCTAAACTTCCTCCTTTCACACACTCTTCCCAACTCAGTCACCAACTTTTGCAGTTCCCCTCAAATCTACCAGCAGTGCTGTATCATCAGCAAACAACAACTGACTCACTTCCAAGGCCCTCCCATCCCCTACACACCACATACTTGCCCCTCTCTCCAAGACTCTTGCATTTACCTCCCTTACCACTCCATCCATAAACAAATTAAACACCCATAGTGACATTACACACCCCTGACAAAGACCAACCTTCACTTGGAACCATCCATTCTCCTCTCTTCCTACTCACACTCATGCCTTACAACCTTGATAAAAAACTTACTGCTTCTAGCAACTTTCCTCTCTTACCATATAATCTTAATATCTTCCACAAGGAATCCCTTTTAACCCTATCATAAACTTTCTCCAAATCCACAGATGCCACATAAATTCCACGTTTTTCTAAATATTTCTACCACACTCTTTAAGGCAACAACCTGATCCACATATTCTCTACCAAATCTGAAACCACACTGCTCCTCCCCAGTCATGCTTTGTACATGCCTTCATCCTCTCAGTCACTACTCTCCCATGTAACTTACCAGTTAATCTCTGCAAACTTATATCTCTATAGCTTGAAAACTCATCTTTATCCCTCTTACCTTTATACAGTGGCACTATACATTCATTCTGCCAATCTTCAGGCACCTCATAATGAAAATCCTAACTAACCAATCAACAACAAAGTCACTTTTTCTTAATGCTTTCAACAGCTACAACATCCACTCCAGCTGCCTCACCACATTTCAACTCACATAAAGTTTTCACCACCTCATCTCTCTTCACCAAACTGCTATCCATGACTCTTTCACTTCACATATCAACCTGACCCAAACATCCTACATCTGCCACTCTATCATCATATAAAGACCTGACCCAAACACCCTACGTCTGCCACTCTATCATCACATACCACCCTGACCCAAACACCCTACATCTGCCACTCTATCATCACATACCAACCTGACCCAAACACCCAACATCTGCCACTCTATCATCACATACCAACCTGACCCAAACACCCTACATCTGCCACTCTATCATCAAACACATTCAACAATCCTTCAAAATACTCACTCCATCTCCTCCTCACTTCATTACTACCTGTTACCACTTCCATTTTGTCCCCTTTCACCAATGTTCCTATTTGCTCTCTTGTTTTCTGCACTTTATTAACCTCCTTCCAAAACATCTTATTCTCCCAAAAGTTTACTGATGCTCATCCCCCTAATTCTCATTTGCCCTCTTTTTCAACCCCTGCAACTTCCTCTTGACCTTCTACCACTTTCTCTTATCCATCCCCCAGTCACTTACTCTTATAAGTACTGCATGAAAGCCTTTCATACTACCTTTTCTAATATACCCACCTACCATCTTTCACATGCCACATGCATCTCTCGCACATGCTACAAATGCTTCACTAAATACTTCTCACTCCTCACTTGCTCTCATTGCTTAATCTACTATCCTCTTTGCCATTCTACACTAATTTTTTTTCACACGTCTCTTTTCCAAGTTCACTTACTCTCACCACACTCTTCTTAATGATATTGTTTCCTCTTTTGCAAAAAACTATAAATCTTCAATCCTTCAATTAGGCCCGGCCTTGATGTGGACTTTTGTCCATGACTAGAACCTTCAATATAAAACTCTCTACCTTCTCATGTCTTTCCCAATGAGTATGACCAAGTAAATTTTAAGACGGGTTTTTCACTTTCTCAATAATTCATAAATACTTTCTCGTCTTTTCTTTTTGCTTCATAATTCTCTCTATACTTCAATTAGGCCTGGCCTTGATGTGGACTTTTGTCCATGACTGGAACTTTCAATATAAAAAAAATGAGGTAAAAGATTACAGCATAATAATCTCTGTTGACCTACATGTAAGCAGTACATAGAAGCAGTGAATTACACACACAAAATTTTTGGTTTCACAGAAAGCCTTCAAACTTAAGCCCCAAGAAATATTGAATACTGTGTTCAGTTTTGGTCACCCTACCAAAAAAAATTACATAGACAAAATGGAGACTACTGCATCAAGCTACCAAAATGATTCCTGGACTGAGAAATAAATCCTGGATCAGATAAAACTAACTTATTTAGCTTATAAAAGAGCAAGTTGAGGTGATCTAAGTATTCATAATGATCAATAGCTTTGATAATCTTGATCTATCAAGTTGCGTGAGACTTGATTAGTCTGATTTTACTCATAGTATTGGATACAACCTCAACAAACAATTTACCTCGAACATATGGAGCGATTTGCCATTTATGAATGGTCGAAAGCAGTACCACAGATACATTTAAGAAAAGGCTTGGTAAATACTTCGCTTCAAGACCAAGACTTTCAGTATTTGCACCTCCACAGTCAAAATGACAATTTGCAGCTTAATTCTCTTTGAATTATCTGTATTCCCTCTAACTTTTACCACATACTGTGTTTCTTATATTCTTTCACTATCACAGTCTCGAAAGGACCCAATAGTCTATTAGTTTGAATTTTTTTGTATATCTTAGTCATCAGATGATGACATTACTTGGTGACAGTGGACTACTGCAGCTAATTCATAGAAGTGGACTACATACAAGAAACCTTATAAGCTATCATCACAAAACATGGAATACCTGCTGTAGTCGGTAACACTGGTCCCCATTTCTCACATCAAGTCCTTCACGAGTACTTGGAACTTTAGTCATGAGGCGTTTAGCACTTGCCACCCCCCCCCCCCCCCACGAAAAAAAGAAAAAAGCACATCTCAAGGCCTTAACACAAAACGTACAGCGACTATGGGAAAGTCATGTGTAGACCCTCAGACTGACCACAAGGGGATGAACAGGGTAGGATAAGCTGAGGAAATAAGAGAACGAATGGAAAAGATGAAGGTGCTGCTGCTACAGACTGACACAACCTTACAAATCCAATGCCACTATTGGTAAGCCAGACAATATGGGTATGGCTAATAAGTGACTAAGACCTAGGAAGAGGTTACTTCTTGCATGATGCACGACAGCCGAACTTACGAGGTCACTACAACAAATGGATTTAAGTACAGATTCTTGAGACCTTCAACCCATCAAGAATTGCACCACACCAGCCACTAGAGTCAACATGGATGATTCACACACAGGAATAAAGCTCAGAAACATTTCCTTGAGAGAACATAAACCCGTAACAGATGTAGTAACACCAAGCCAACTGAAATATGCTAGTCAGAGTTGCCAACTTTAAATTTCAGATGGCGCTACATTCACTTCCGGAACGTGCTAAAAAAATCTAAGATTTACTTAAATGACAGCGAAAAAAAATGCTCTTCGAATATTTCTGCCTTTTGACGTGCCAAATTATTAATAACAGGTACGAATGACTGCTTTAACACAAACACTCACCATTATTCCAGATCTAATTACCACTCAGCAATCTCTTGGTCCTCGGGGTTCTGTGGGTTGTGGTCATGTGAAGCTCCTGGTTGTGTTGGCCATGACTCGTATCCTTCCAATGACCCAATTTTTTCCGTACTTCCTTTAGCAGTTTATAATCATAACAGCAGTTTCCACTTCTTATTAGCCCATACCTGATAGTTAGTGTTGCATTTAAACTGTTGATAGTCTATTTCGAAGCTTTGACTTCACGATGTTCATGAGTAAAGATACGTTCTACATCAGCGTTGAAGTGAGGCCATGTCAGCACAAGAACGCCAGCTGAGAGAGGTCACTGAAGGGATTTTCTCCTGTTGCATCCATGAACGGGGCTATTTCAGCCCAGAGTGCTGGGGTGTCAGTTTTGTTTCCATAATGGATGATGAAGCTTCCTCCACTGGAACTCAATGCGTGTGAGAATTTCTTCGTTATCAGTAAACATCTTTGCTAATTCCAGTATTCCAGGATTTATGGGTTGCAGACATTCACTTGCACTCAATGATGATATTGACTGTAACACTTGGACATTGTCTGACAAAATGTTGACGAAACTGTTTCACCAACTCTACTACAACTGTAGGAATCTTCCTCGAATATTCTTATCAACAGGAAACTTACATTGTGTCATCTTTTCAAACTCGTACCCCAAGTAGGTCTAAGTAGTTCTCAAATGAATCTCTTTCATTTGATTTTCTGCCTGGGATGACGACCTAAGAATTTATAGAATAAGTTGAATAAGGTCAATTGGCAGTTTGGTTGGATCCTGTACCTCTGCTTCAATTTTCACATTTACACGCTGAACTTCACCAAGAATATGATTCAGGAATATCAGGATGGCATGGTATTTTCTTGTCACATAACATTTCATAGAGGATCTGAGCTGTGTAACATATCTCACCATTTCTTGCCATTTCAAAGCGAGTCTTGAGTTCAACCCAGTGGTGCAGTATGCTGACAGTTGCTGATTCAATCGACAGCCATCGTGTCTGGCTCAGATGTATTAATTTCAACAGAGCTTGATCATCACTGATCAAAGAAAATATCTCTATGTACCTTGCTTGGCGAATGACAGAGTGGGAGAGCCAATGATAGGTCTCTCTGATCATAAAATCCAGGTTCCTAGGAAGACACTCAGCTGCAGCATGAGATACAGTTAGCTGTAGAGAATGACACACACTTGATCAGGATCAGATGAGGAACTTGAGTTTAGCACACACACACACACACAGCGTTGTTAACACCTGTCATCACAGAAACATTGTCCGTGCCAATTACATGGTTTTGTGACCCCAACCCATTATTATTCAAGGACTTCTTGATGGCATCACATATTAACATTACAGTCACTCAGCTCAACAAGATCCAAGAAAGTCACTACAATCTTCTTATTTTCACAACAGAACTGGATAGCGATACGCAATTGTTACTCTCAACAATTAAGAGATGATCAACAACACGTAATGAACAGCTGAGTGATCAACAACACGTAATGAACAGCTGAGATGATCAACAACACGTAATGAACAGCTGAGTGATCAACAACACGTAATGAACAGCTGAAATGATCAACAACACGTAATGAACAGCTGAGTGATCAACAACAAGTAATGAACAGCTGAGTGATCAACAACACGTAATGAACAGCTGAGATGATCAACAACACGTAATGAACAATGTTCTACGATGAATAGTGATCTACTTCCTTGTCTCCCGTGCGTCATCACTCTCTTTTTTCAAACGGAATTGTGGTGTACTGAATGGCTCTTAGCTTTCTTGTGTTTACTTGTTTTGCTGTGTCTTTCGATGTCACTAAGATTAGCAGGCAGCTGGCAACTGCAGTACTTACAAAGACATTTTGTGTCATCCCCTTCTACTTTTCTTAAGCACTTCATATTTGAGGGTTTCCAACCACTCCACTTTAAAATGTTGAGTATATTTCTCACTCACGGATAATTCTGTTACCACCGAGAGTCCCACTGAACCTGAACTGGACAGGGGCCCTGAGGTGGGGAACCCCAAAAATATATCCGAACCGAACCGGTTCAAAAAATTTTCGAGCATGTTCATTTCGATGAGAATGAATTACGTGTAATATCTGTACTGTTTTCCTTGTTATTTCAACAGGTTTCTAATAAACTTCCCAAGTCACTTTAGCATTTTAATTGATATCTGAACTTCCTCATATATTGAAATAACGCTAACTTTGGAGCAGATATCTAAAACACTTCAATTCCTCCAGTTTTTCTCCATTCAAACTTACCTCCCAATTAACTTGTCCTTCAACCCTACTGAACCTAAAAACCTTGCCTCTTATTCACATTTACTTACATTTACTTCTTCTTTTACACACTACCAAACCCAGTCACTAACTTTTGCAGTTTTTCACCCGCATCAGCCACCAGCACTGTATCATCAGCAAACAACAACCGACTCACTTCCCAAACCCTCTCATCCACTTGCCCCTCTCTCCAAAACTCTTGCATTCAACTCCCTAACAACCCCATCCATAAACAAATTAAACAACCATGGAGACATTATGCACCCCTACCGCAAACAGACATTCACTTGGAACCAATCACTTTCCTCTCTTCCTACTCGTACTTACATCCTTGATAAAAACTTTTTACTGCTTCAAGTAACTTATCTCCCACACCATATACTCTTAATACCTTCCACAGTAAATCTCTATCAACTCTGTCATATGCCTTCTCCAGATCCATAAATGCTACATACAAATCCATCTGTTTCTCTAAGTATTTCTCACATACATTCTCTAAAGCAAACACCTGATCCACACATCCTCTACCACTTCTAAAACCACACAGCTCTTCCCCAATCTGATGCTCTATACATGCCTTTACCCTGTCAATCAATACCTCAATAGTTCCTACATACTAAAATTCTCTCATCTCTTCTAGTCTTTCTCCCCCACATCCAAGACACAGTTTAGTATACTTTCTTTTTTCATTTGGAAAATCTACACTTTCACTGTTTCCTTTGAAACATCAATACTTTACTTTTCCTCGCATTTACCTTCAATCATGTACATTACACACATTGTAAAACACATGTACAACCTTCTGCATCTCCTGTTCACTCTCAGCAAACAACACAGTATCATCTACAAACAGACTTGCCACTAACCAACATACCTCACTGCCACACTCCATCTCTGCACCTGCTTTCCCTAGTCTTGCTTTCATCTCTTATCACTCCATTCACAAACACATCAAAAAGACATGGTGACATCACCCAGCCCTTGCCTCACATCCACATGTACACAGAAATTTTCACTCAGCTCTCCATCCACACTTACACATGCATTTGTTCCTCTATAGAAGGCTTTGATGCTATCCAGCAGTTGGTCCCCCTACCCCACATATCTTTAACACATCCCATAAATCACATATCTTTAACACATCCCATAAAGCATTCCACTCAACTCCGTCATATGCTTTCTCCAGATCCATAAAAGCTAAATACAATTTCTTACATCTTGCTGAATACTTTTCCAAAATCATCTTTACATCCCTTACCTTTCCTAAAACCCCATTGCTCCTCTCTTATCTGCAATCAGTCACGTCCATCCCTTTTATCAATCAACATTCTAGCATACACTTTTCTCGTTATACTTAAAAGATTTATTCACCTATAGTTGCTACATACATCCTTAGCACTTTTTCCTTTGAACACAGGAACAATGATATTTAGGGGAACAGGTGCTGAGGATTTATGTAGCAACTATAGGGGAATAAGTTAGTTAAGTGTACTAGGAAACGTGTATGCAAGAATTTGATTGAACGAGTAATGGAAGTGACTTAAGTGCAAAAAATTGAGGAGCAAGGGGGTTTTAGGAAAGGTAGGGGATGTGGGGATCAGATTATTGTCTGAAATAATACCTGAGAATATACCATAAAGAAAACAAACAAAAATATATGAGAGTCTAGCATGAAAGTTGAATTGTTCACTGTAATTCCCACAAAATAAAAAAACGTGCAAGGAACAACTGAAGAAACATGGGTGGGTCAGTCTCTGATAAACTTCAGATCAAAAATTAAGAAAG
This sequence comes from Panulirus ornatus, assembly GCF_036320965.1. NCBI lineage: Eukaryota > Metazoa > Arthropoda > Malacostraca > Decapoda > Palinuridae > Panulirus > Panulirus ornatus. The sequence continues at coordinate 48,890,391 of NC_092243.1, forward strand.
GTGTGTGACTGAGGAAAGACCATTATTATTCATCAAACAAAACATGCAATGGATGCTCTGCACAAGCCTTACCTTTTTGGTAAAATTTCATCATATGAAGATATGTAGTTATTCTTCTGATTATGGATTGTCTAAATGGACCTTCTTCCAATATTTAAGGCTGCCCCTTTCACCTCTTAAATGCCTGTCCATAGTAAATGATGTACTCTTAAAGAAGGGAAACCCACATCAACTGACATGTTAGACCTTTCTTCCTCCGTTTACATATCCAGCTAACTTATTATACCATTAGTAGCTGATAAAGAGTTTCTTATGTCGCTAAAAGAGCGCAAAACAATATCCTGTTCTCCTCACTCCTACAACCACCAATATAACTACACAGTCGTTGATCTGTAGGTCAGGCATATACAGTGACCCTAAGGAAAAAATGTTGGATGACCAAATAACGAAAAATGATGTGTAACTTTGTAAGGAAAGCAAAGAACAAGAGAAATGTGAAGAAATAAATGGATTAGTGACTAAGTACAAATGCAAAGGAAGGGAGGCCTGCATGGGAGGCTCCCACCAACCTTAAGCTTGTGGAAGAAATTATGTAAAAACTGCACCTCATTGTCTTTATGTAATCATGGGGTAACAGAGGACTTTGGTCAAAAGTGATGAGCTATATGATTTTCTAAGATAAACATCTCCAGTATGTCCCCCCCCTCATACCACCCATTCATTATCCTCATATCTAGAGTGAAAGGTACAATTTTTCTTAATATATTCATGTTATTTACAAACAATGCTGTGCCAGTGTATAAAATAAGAGCATTGTGTAAAATTAAGTTCAAGATAAAAGAAAATTTAATCCCTCAAATCCTCCCTAAACTTGCCTCAATGATCTTTAGTAAAAAAGTTATATGGGATGGGATGCAAAGGCATTCTTCCATGAGGAAGGGTTAGCCTGGGTTCTTAGAGGTAAGTAGGTGAGTAGTAAGAACTGATTACAGCTCAAAGGCAGACTCCCTTAGAAATTGAGAAGGGTCACATGGCTTGTTCACTTAGAGCTGAGAGAGTCCTATACTTGGCAAACCTTATGCAAGGAAAATATAGATGGCATGGGTTGAATGGGAGGACATGGAGGCAAAAGATTGGAAGCAGAATCATCCAGAGCTGAATAAGATGAAACTACAAATGCTAAAAAGATTGGATTTATCAGTTGGAAAGTTAGCTATAGACTGATCAGGTTGGCAGGGGAGGGGAAAATGATGAATTACAAAAGTTGAGACAATTTTGGTTAAGGACCAGAAATATGTAAAAGAAGAAAGCAAATCAGCAACTTTTATTTTTGTGCAGGGGTGTTTGATTTTACAAAGAACAGCTCTGCGGTAAGTGATAACAGAGGGATTCAGGGGAGAGCAAAAGTTTCATGGCCTGATATGCTGTGGCATCAGAGCAGAAGCAAATACACAATGTTTTGGTAAAGAAAATCTAGTATGAGACAGGGACTGCCGACTCCATTGCAGCTGAGATAAACTCCACTTTGCATTCAGCACCTGAGGCACACTGGCCAGCAAAGAAGTAGTTGTCCCAGGGAAGGTCAGAAAGGAAGCCATGCTTCTCTCCTACAGTGCCAAAGTTATTGTTTTGAAAGAAGGATATATGGTGGGCATGCCCAGTTAGTAGTGACAGAAGTAAGATTGTGGTTAGAGGACCCTAAAGGGGAAGATATAGTGTACTTACCAAGGAAAGGTAAAAAGAAAAAAAAGAAATCCAGTGTGTTGGTAGAGTGGTCATGATGGTTGGTATTTGAATATATGCACTAGACTGTTAAGGAGGGAAAAGAAAAAGCCTTGGCTCTGCAGGGATCATCCCAAGTAAAGCCAAACAGATCCTTATGATGTACATTGAAATCCCCTGCATTGAGGATTTCAGCATGTGGACATAAAGAAAGCAATGCTTTCATGGTTGGAAGTCAAATAGCTAAAAAAAATTGTACGTGGCTAGAGGAACTGCAGGAATATGTGAAAAATAAAAGTAAGGTTATTGAGGCGAGTAAAATATTGAGTTAAAAGACTCAAGAATTAGGGAAAGCAACAAGAAATTTTGCATGACAGTAGGCATAACCACCACTTGGTGATGGGGAACTTAGACAGAGATTTGTTAGTGTAACTGGGAAGCAACAATGAACAACATGGTTTCAGAGATATCAAGAAAGGAAATGGAAAGATAGCAGTTTACAGAGGGAAGGTTAGACCTGATATTTTGAAACTTGCAGAAATGAACAGAGAAAGACCAAGATCTGGGAGCTGTGCCTAAATGAGTTGGATAGGCTGCAGATGCATAATGACGATCAAGGGGACCCTGAAAACCATTCAGCCTTCCCCAGCTGATGGCGCCATTTGAGTTCTATGCTGAAAAATCTGAATGAAAATGTACTGCCATAAGCTTTATCAAAGTGAAAGGAAAAACTGCAGTAAAGCATACAGAATTGTGTTATCAAGTGGTGTGTTTGAGGAGTGAATGTGATCTATGGGATGAATGCCAGCAACCTACATGTAGATGTGGTGGTGAGAGAGACAAATCCTGAGCCAAGGAGGGGAATATGAGGGACAGCACAGTCCTGGCGCAATGTTACGCTATCACTATCCCATTGCCCAGGTGGTAATACTTTCCTGGTTGTTGGATGCTACTCTACCATTGAATACTCTGGATCATGCCTAGCATTTAAGGATCAAATGGGCCAGTCCCCCACCTCCTTTGTTTTCCCTTTTCATCCTTACTAACACGTATCCCTCTTGACAGATTGGATCTCATTTGTTAAGTTTTGTCTCCAATACAACAAGAACGTCATGTCTATTTTCCCTAGTTCATTCCTTGAATTTCAATTCTTTTCCATTTACTACTAGTCCTTCTGCATTTGAATACGTTTTCAATATGGCATTCCTATCACTTAATGTTTTCAATTCTTTGAGGTGCTAGCAGGGATATTCCACCCTCTAGCTACTTTTGATATCTCCTGTTTTTTACCTTCCATTTGTATTCTTTATTTCTCTCTCTCTTCCCTGTGATGAATACCCAACTGTATTCCTCCTTGCTTGCAAGTTTCCTATCAGCTTAAATATACATAAATCTAAAAAGAATAAAATCTTCACCGATTCCCCTGTCATGTCATTACTGCAAATACCAGTTCTCTATGTTTACCTCAGAAAATCCATTTTGCTTGTTTAAAGCTTCTAGTGGTCTCTGAATTAGTCAGTATATCATACTTTTTCAGACTTTCCTCTTCAACTGAAATGTGGTCTTCTTCCAGTTCAAAAATCATCACTGATTTACATCTGTCTGTCTCCTGCCTCACAAACTATCTTCATTTTATTGCAACACTCTTGTCAGCTACTTCTTACAGTGTGACTCATCAACATCCATGTCTCTTTTCTATGATCTTTTTTTCCAACATGCACTGATCCCAAATACTATGTATGTGTGTGTGTGTTTGTGTATGTGTAATTAACTAATTATACTGTACAGGGAGGAAGTTTTGCAATCACAGGGCTGCATCTCTTGCACATTCTCTTCTAATAGATAACTTATGAAATCAGGTACGTTATTTACATTAACCATATTTTCAGTCATTTCATTCCATTCATCCACAACTCTTAAACAGTAATATGGGACTATGGTGAAAATTGAGAACGATATTGTTGACTCTCAAGTCCTTCTCCCACACACAGTCCTGAAACATACTTCATGACGAAACCTAACATCAATATGAGACCAGGCAGCATGTCATAGCCAAAGTGGCAGCAGAAATGGCAGCACACAATTGGAGGATTAAAGAAAAAATGAAAGCAGTAGCAACCTAATTAAATGACTTGACATAGCTCCACTCAATTTCCTGGGTGTAAGATTTATATGAATAGCATGTAGCATGAGAAGAAAGATCATGAGAGGCAAGTGTTTTGGGAGCAGCTGAATGAGTGTGTTAGTGGTTTTGATACACGAGACCGGGTTATAGTGATGGGTGATTTGAATGCAAAGGTGAGTAATGTGGCAGTTGAGGGAATAATTAGTATACATGGGGTGTTCAGTGTTGTAAATGGAAATGGTGAAGAGCTTGTAGATTTATGTGCTGAAAAAGGACTGGTGATTGGGAATACCTGGTTTAAAAAGCGAGATATACATAAGTATACGTATGTAAGTAGGAGAGATGGCCAGAGAGCGTTATTGGATTGCGTGTTAATTGACAGGCGTGCGAAAGAGAGACTTTTGGATGTTAATGTGCTGAGAGGTGCAACTGGAGGAATGTCTGATCATTATCTTGTGGAGGTTAAGGTGAAGATTTGTATGGGTTTTCAGAAAAGAAGAGTGAATGTTGGGGTGAAGAGGGTGGTGAGAGTAAGTGAGCTTGGGAAGGAGACTTGTGTGAGGAAGTACCAGGAGAGACTGAGTACAGAATGGAAAAAGGTGAGAACAATGGAAGTAAGGGGAGTGGGGGAGGAATGGGATGTACTTAGGGAATCAGTGATGGATTGCACAAAAGATGCTTGTGGCATGAGAAGAGTGGGAGGTGGGTTGATTAGAAAGGGTAGTGAGTGGTGGGATGAAGAAGTAAGATTATTAGTGAAAGAGAAGAGAGAGGCATTTGGACGATTTTTGCTGGGAAAAAATGCAATTGAGTGGGAGATGTATAAAAGAAAGAGACAGGAGGTCAAGAGAAAGGTGCAAGAGGTGAAAAAGAGGGCAAATGAGAGTTGGGGTGAGAGAGTATCATTAAATTTTAGGGAGAATAAAAAGATGTTCTGGAAGGAGGTAAATAAAGTGCATAAGACAAGGGAGCAAATGGGAACTTCAGTGAAGGGCGCAAATGGGGAGGTGATAACAAGTAGTGGTGATGTGAGAAGGAGATGGAGTAAGTATTTTGAAGGTTTGTTGAATGTGTTTGATGATAGAGTGGCAGATATAGGGTGTTTTGGTCGAGGTGGTGTGCAAAGTGAGAGGGTTAGGGAAAATGATTTGGTAAACAGAGAAGAGGTAGTAAAAGCTTTGCGGAAGATGAAAGCCGGCAAGGCAGCAGGTTTGGATGGTATTGCAGTGGAATTTATTAAAAAAGGGGGTGACTGTATTGTTGACTGGTTGGTAAGGTTATTTAATGTATGTATGACTCATGGTGAGGTGCCTGAGGATTGGCGGAATGCGTGCATAGTGCCATTGTACAAAGGCAAAGGGGATAAGAGTGAGTGCTCAAATTACAGAGGTATAAGTTTGTTGAGTATTCCTGGCAAATTATATGGGAGGGTATTGATTGAGAGGGTGAAGGCATGTACAGAGCATCAGATTGGGGAAGAGCAGTGTGGTTTCAGAAGTGGTAGAGGATGTGTGGATCAGGTGTTTGCTTTGAAGAATGTATGTGAGAAATACTTAGAAAAGCAAATGGATTTGTATGTAGCACTTATGGATCTGGAGAAGGCATATGATAGAGTTGATAGAGATGCTCTGTGGAAGGTATTAAGAATATATAGTGTGGGAGGCAAGTTGTTAGAAGCAGTGAAAAGTTTTTATCGAGGATGTAAGGCATGTGTACGTGTAGGAAGAGAGGAAAGTGATTGGTTCTCAGTGAATGTAGGTTTGCGGCAGGGGTGTGTGATGTCTCCATGGTTGTTTAATTTGTTTATGGATGGGGTTGTTAGGGAGGTGAATGCAAGAGTTTTGGAAAGAGGGGCAAGTATGAAGTCTGTTGGGGATGAGAGAGCTTGGGAAGTGAGTCAGTTGTTGTTCGCTGATGATACAGCGCTGGTGGCTGATTCATGTGAGAAACTGCAGAAGCTGATGACTGAGTTTGGTAAAGTGTGTGAAAGAAGAAAGTTAAGAGTAAATGTGAATAAGAGCAAGGTTATTAGGTACAGTAGGGTTGAGGGTCAAGTCAATTGGGAGGTGAGTTTGAATGGAGAAAAACTGGAGGAAGTGAAGTGTTTTAGATATCTAGGAGTGGATCTGGCAGCGGATGGAAACATGGAAGCGGAAGTGGATCATAGGGTGGGGGAGGGGGCGAAAATTCTGGGAGCCTTGAAGAATGTGTGGAAGTCGAGAACATTATCTCGGAAAGCAAAAATGGGTATTTTTGCTTATGTTTGAAGGAATAGTGGTTCCAACAATGTTGTATGGTTGCAAGGCGTGGACTATGGATAGAGTTGTGCGCAGGAGGATGGATGTGCTGGAAATGAGATGCTTGAGGACAATGTGTGGTGTGAGGTGGTTTGATCGAGTAAGTAACGTAAGGGTAAGAGAGATGTGTGGAAATAAATAGAGCGTGGTTGAGAGAGCAGAAGAGGATGTTTTGAAATGGTTTGGTCACATGGAGAGAATGAGTGAGGAAAGATTGACCAAGAGGATATATGTGTCGGAGGTGGAGGGAACGAGGAGAAGAGGGAGACCAAATTGGAGGTGGAAAGATGGAGTGAAAAAGATTTTGTGTGATCGGGGCCTGAACATGCAGGAGGGTGAAAGGAGGGCAAGGAATAGAGTGAATTGGAGCGATGTGGTATACCGGGGTTGACGTGCTGTCAGTGGATTGAATCAAGGCATGTGAAGCGTCTGGGGTAAACCATGGAAAGCTGTGTAGGTATGTATATTTGCGTGTGTGGACGTATGTATATACATGTGTATGGGGGTGGGTTGGGCCATTTCTTTCATCTGTTTCCTTGCGCTACCTCGCAAACGCGGGAGACAGCGACAAAGCAAAAAAAAAAAAAAAAAAATATATATATATATATATATATATATATATATATACATATGGATGGAGTGATATGCAAGATGAAAGCAAAACTTTAGGAAGTGGGCACAGAGATGGAGTGTGGCAGTGAGGTATGTGGCTAGTGACAAGCCTGTTTATGGATGATACTGTGTTGTTTGCTGAGAGTGAAAAGGACTTACAGAAGATTGTAAGTGTCATTTATGATTTATGCAGGCATAAGTGACTGAAAATAAATGTATGTGAGAAATACTTAGAAAAGCAAATGGTTTTGTATGTAGCATTTATGGATCTGGAGAAGGCATATGATAGAGTTGATAGAGATGCTCTGTGGAAGGTATTAAGAATATATGGTGTGGGAGGCAAGTTGTTAGAAGCAGTGAAAAGTTTTTATCGAGGATGTAAGGCATGTGTACGTGTAGGAAGAGAGGAAAGTGATTGGTTCTCAGTGAATGTAGGTTTGCGGCAGGGGTGTGTGATGTCTCCATGGTTGTTTAATTTGTTTATGGATGGGGTTGTTAGGGAGGTAAATGCAAGAGTCCTGGAAAGAGGGGCAAGTATGAAGTCTGTTGGGGATGAGAGAGCTTGGGAAGTGAGTCAGTTGTTGTTCGCTGATGATACAGCGCTGGTGGCTGATTCATGTGAGAAACTGCAGAAGCTGGTGACTGAGTTTGGTAAAGTGTGTGGAAGAAGAAAGTTAAGAGTAAATGTGAATAAGAGCAAGGTTATTAGGTACAGTAGGGGTGAGGGTCAAGTCAATTGGGAGGTGAGTTTGAATGGAGAAAAACTGGAGGAAGTGAAGTGTTTTAGATATCTGGGAGTGGATCTGTCAGCGGATGGAACCATGGAAGCGGAAGTGGATCATAGGGTGGGGGAGGGGGCGAAAATTTTGGGAGCCTTGAAAAATGTGTGGAAGTCGAGAACATTATCTCGGAAAGCAAAAATGGGTATGTTTGAAGGAATAGTGGTACCAACAATGTTGTATGGTTGCGAGGCGTGGGCTATGGATAGAGATGTGCGCAGGAGGATGGATGTGCTGGAAATGAGATGTTTGAGGAAAGTGTGTGGTGTGAGGTGGTTTGATCGAGTAAGTAACGTAAGGGTAAGAGAGATGTGTGGAAATAAAAAGAGCGTGGTTGAGAGAGCAGAAGAGGGTGTTTTGAAATGGTTTGGGCACATGGAGAGAATGAGTGAGGAAAGATTGACCAAGAGGATATATGTGTCGGAGGTGGAGGGAACGAGGAGAAGAGGGAGACCAAATTGGAGGTGGAAAGATGGAGTGAAAAAGATTTTGTGTGATCGGGGCCTGAACATGCAGGAGGGTGAAAGGAGGGCAAGGAATAGAGTGAATTGGAGCGATGTGGTATACAGGGGTTGACGTGCTGTCAGTGGATTGAATCAAGGCATGTGAAGCGTCTGGGGTAAACCATGGAAAGCTGTGTAGGTATGTATATTTGCGTGTGTGGACGTGTGTATGTACATGTGTATGGGGGGGGGGGTTGGGCCATTTCTTTCGTCTGTTTCCTTGCGCTACCTCGCAAACGCGGGAGACAGCGACAAAGTATAAAAAAAAAAAAAAAAAAAAGTAAAGTAATGGTGTCTGAAAGGAAACAGTAAAAGTATGGGTTTAGCAAAACCCTAAGGAGTAAAGGAAGAAAGTGTACAAAACCATGTTATAGATATGGGGGGAAGCAAGACTCAAAGAGGTGAGAGAACTTAAGTATTTAGGAGCTATCTTCAGTAAGTTTGGGGATATGGAAGGAAAGATAAGGAACAGAGAAGTACAGGGTAAAAGAGTCACTGGGTCCCTTAACAGAATAATGAATGGTAGAGGTGTATGTATGGAAGTAAAAAAAAAGGTTTAAGGGGTGGCATAGTCTTCCCAACCATGACCTATGCAGCAGTAACATGGTTAGGAAAGGAGTCACAGATGTCAAGAACCTAAGATGTGGAAATGAGATATCTGATAGGAGCATTTGGTATGACTGGATGGAATGAAGAAAGAAATGAAGGGGTGAATGAGAGATGTGGTATGACGGGGAATGGAGAGGGAATGAATTGTGGAGTGGTACAGAGGGTGAAACATAATACCTTTACGGTGGTTTGAGCATGTGGACAGAATGCAAGATGGAGTTTACAGGGATAGTGCATGATAGGATGGATTATCAAGTTTAGCAGAGTAATGAGACAGGTTAATTGGGACATGAGTTTGACTGGAGAGAATTTGGAGGAAGTAAAGTGTTTAACATGCAGTTGGGTAGGGATAAAGCATGAGATAGGTACAAAAAAAAATTTCATGCAGTCTCAAATTGTGCTATTTTGGGGCATCCATTTCCATGTGAAAAAAAATGGGGGTTTGGGACCAGGGAAACAAACTTCATATACTCAAAATGTTATGGAAACAATGTACCCAACAATATACAATACATACAGAATATGACAAACAGATATCTGTCTGTAAGTCACATCCACATTTCTATGGGAATCCGGGATAGGTTACGTAAGATTTTTCCAATATTCTTTTTGAATATGTAACTAATTTAGTCCATGCATTAGGTAAGAACATTCTGACAAGAACTGTGAAAAATATGTATAAAGAATACAGTAAACTGTATCATTCACCAAGGTGTTCATATTGAACCATAACAAACTACTCAGCTCCCTGAATTGGAAAATCTTTAAATTGTAGACTGTTATATTGCCCACATTTCTCTTGAAATCATTTTGTTAATACTTAACATAATCCATTTCTAGTGTAAGAATTAATCATGAAAACAAATGATGTGACCCCAGGTGCTAGATAATGTTTTTTTAGATCCTTTTATGAATAAGTAGATAACCATTAGGTCATGCATTAGGAAAGAACTTAGTGAAGACAACTGTGTTAAAAAAAATTCCAAAGTCTACAATTTACCACAATGTTAAACAAGTACGATAACTTCAGCCATGAGATGACCGACCACTTGCTTCTTTAAACTGTAAACATTTTAAAACATACACTACTGTACCATCCATATTTCTGCTACAGTATTTTTCTTCTGTTGTACTTTGGGTAATTAATCTTTAATGCATGAATTAGTCAAGAGCCTGTAAAACAGAACTGCATTACAAAAATTGTGATAAAACATTTTACTATATCACATGGAGTGGATTTAGCAGCGGATGGAACCATGGAAGTGGAAGTGAGTCACATAGTGGAGGAGGGGGCGAAGGTTCTGGGAGCGTTGTAGAATGTGTCGAAGGCGAGAACATTATCTCGGAGCAAAAATGGGAATGTTTGAAGAATAGTGGTTCTAACAATGTTGTATGGCTGTGAAGCATGGGCTATAGATAGGGTTGTGCAGAAGAGGGTGGATATGTTGGAAATGAAATGTTTGAGGACAACATGGGGTGTGAGGTGGTTTGACCATGTATGTAATGAAAGGGTAAGAAAGATGTGTGGTAATAAAAAGAGTGTTAGTTGAGAGAGCAGAAAAGGGTGTGTTGAAATGGTTTGGGCACATGGAGAGAATGAGTGCGGAAAGATTGACAAAGATGATATATGTGTCTGAGGTAGAGGGAATGAGGAGAAGTGGGAGACCAAATTGGAGATGGAAGGATGAAATGAAAAAGACTTTGAGAGATTGGGGCCTGAACATGCAGGAGGGTGAAAGGCATGCAAAGAATAGAGTGAATTGGAATGATGTGGTATACCGGGGTCAACGTGCTGTCAATGGATTGAACCTGGGCATGTGAAGCTTCTGGGGTAAACAATACGCGGTGTGAGGTGTTTTGATCGAGTAAGTAATGAAAGGGTAAGAGAGATGTGTGGTAGTAAAAACAGTGTGGTTGAGAGAGCAGAAGAGGGTGTATTGAAATGGTTTGGTCACATGGAGAGAATAATTGAGGAAAGATTGACAAAGAGGATATATGTGTCAGAGGTGGAGGGAATGAGGAGAAGTGGGAGACCAAATTGGAGGTGGAAGGATGGAGTGAAAACGATTTTGAGTGATCGGGGCCTGAACGTGGAGGAGGGTGAAACACGTACAAGGAATAGAGTGAATTGGAACGATGTGGTATACCGGGGTTGACGTTCTGTCAATGGATTGAACCAGGGCATGTGAAGCGTCTGGGGTAAACCATGGAAAGTTTTTGGGGTCTGGATGTGGAAAGGGAGCTGTGGTTTGGGTGCATTATACATGACAGCTAGAGAATGAGTGTGAATGAATGTGGCCTTTGTTGTCTTTTCCTAGCGCTACCTCACACACATGCAGGGAGAGGAGGTTGATATTTCATGTGTGGCAGGGAGGTGATGGGAATGAATAAAGGCAGACAGTATGCATTATGTACATGTGTATATATGTATATGTCTGTGTGTGTATATATATATATGTATACGTGGAAATGTATAGGTATGTATACGTGCGTGTGTGGATGTGTATGTACATACATGTGTATGTGGGTGGGTTGGGCCATTCTTTCATCTGTTTCCTTGCGCTACCTCGCTAATGCAGGAGACAGCAACAAAGTATAATAAATAAATAAATAAATATATATATATATATTCATTTATTTTGCTTTGTCGCTGTCTCCCGCGTTAACGAGGTAGAGCAAGGAAACAGAAGAAAGAATGGCCCAACCCACCCACGTACACATGTATATGCATACACGTCCACACACGCAAATATACATACCTATATATCTCAAAGTATACTTATATATACACACACAGACATATACATATATACACATGTACATAATTCATACTGTGTGCCTTTAATCATTCCCATCGCCACCTCGCCACACATGAAATAACAACCCCCTCCCCCCTCATGTGTGCAAGGTAGTGCTAGGAAAAGGCAACATACATATATATATTTATTTATTTACTTATTTTGCTTTGTCACTGTCTCCCGCGTTTGCGAGGTAGCGCAAGGAAACAGACGAAAGAAATGGCCCAACCCACCCCCATACACATGTATACACATACACGTCCACACACGCAATTATACACACCCATACATCTCAATGTACACATATATATACACACACAGACACATACATATATACACATGCACACACTTCACATTGTCTGCCTTTATTCATTCCAATCACCACCCTGCCACACATGGAATATATATACATATATATAATATATATTTTTTCATGCTATTCGCCATCTCCGGCGTTAGCAAGGTATCATTAAGAACAGAGGACTAAGCCTTTAAAAACGAGAGGGGAGATTTCCAGCCCTTCGCTCCCTCCCCTTTTAGACGCCTTCTATGACATGCAAGGAATATGTGGGAAATAATCCTTCTCCCCTTTCCCCAGGAATAAAGATGCCTCTCAGACATACGGCCAAGTTCCGTACTGACCAAGTAGGACCTCGAAATGAATGTATGTCAGCATGGCATGAAGAATTCTTATACCTATACAGCTTTCTTTTATCCTAATCAATTTCTATAGCGATTATCTTATTTTTCATTAACCAGCTTTATCATATGATTCTGTAGCTTCTTTTTACCTTTTATGATTCTTTAGTTCATGGAATGATTCATCCAAAATTCCAATGAACCTTTTGGCAGCTTCTCTGTCTGTACTTGCTGCTTCATCTGTGACTCGAACTTTGTGCAAGCTATATCTTCTTTTAAATCTATTGAACCATGACTTACTGCAAAGTTCTCAATGTAATCCTTTCCTCCTTGCCTTTCAAAGTCATAAAAGACTTCAAGCTTTCAACTGAATTGTTAGTAAGCTTAGTGGTACGTGTTTTTTAATTTGATCTTACATCCACAGCATCAACAACTTTTCCATTTCGGGATGGGCCCTTGTCATTGCTTTATATTATCATAGACTTAATACTTGCCGAGCCTTTCACTGCTTCACGTATTTTTTCTTTGAACTTTATAATTGTGGAGACCATCAAATGGGACAACTGCAGATCACGTGCAATCACATTAACTTTCTTCTCCTTCATACTGGGTGATTACCTTCAATTTCAATTTCAAACTGAGCATCTTTCTTGGTTCTTACCGGATCTAACGTCATCTTCTTTGGGGTTTCATACAAAAATAGTTTGATCCAGCATGAAAATTCATTAGATTCACTTGAATAATGCACACTTACTGAATGGTAACTGAGAGCAAGAACTGAGAGATGCTGCAATGTAGACAAAGCTGGGATCGTCTGACATTCACTATCATATGCATGCAGCCATTAGCACTGGTGGACGTACAACCAAGCATAATCCTTATATTTACATATATCTTTTAATTAACATTTTCTTAGGTAATATGTATGGATGGTCATAAGTCCCACAGGTCATAAGTCGGGAGCATAGTGGGTGTCAGTAGACTCCACCTGCTTGATCTGACACTGCATGTCAAGAATCCCCTTTGGAAAGGCTTTATTGCTGGGAGTACTTGTTTTGTCAAAGAATTTCTCACTAAATAGGAGTTTCATTTCTTTGATACTGAAAGTAGTGCAGCCTTGGGCTGCAAAGTCGTCCTGGATACCTTCGTGAATTTCTTAAAAGGCGATCCTAGGGTAATTATAAACAAATACAGTGGGTATTCAGGCCATTTAATCTTTTTCATGATCCTGAGAGGCTGAGAAGGTGTACGGAAACAAGGGTGACATCAAAGCTTTATTGATAACGACAAAGTGGTGAAGCTCAGGAGCAACATGCTATTGATGGTGCAGAAACTGGCTGGTGTGACAGTTGTCCAATTATGTTGGGACAGGAGAGATGGCTTGATATCACTGAGCTCCTGCAAGAAGGAATGGGTCAAATTATAATGACAGTACATGGCCTTAAGAACAGTTTATGCATTTGCATATTTGAGAGCCAATGACAGCTCATCCCTACAATAATTCATCAACTAACACATTATCAATACCACCAAACAAGCTACCAAAAAACATATACTACGAGAATATAGAGAGACATATAACTCAAACTTCTCACAATAAGCAGCCTCATAAAGCAAAGAAGTATATTCAGACAAAACTATCAACTATAAACTGAGACAACATAACAAATCCAATCTCTGAACTAAACCATCGCAACCTATTCACTGAAATGTAGACAGCATACTGGCACTCCTTCCTTAATAATATGAATGACAAAACCAACAGTAACCAACTCTGGTGCAGGAAAAAGAAACTTCCCATCACACCAGTCCCCACTCATGAAGCTATCTAATGCAAACCAACAATAATCCTTATTCCACTGAAAAAAAAAATGCATCTTACAGCAAAAAACATATTTTGAAACACCACCACTCAAAAATTAGCCACAACCCTAAACAAGAGTTATAACCACTAAGGAAAATTCAGCATGAAACAAATGCTCACCCATTCTTCACTTCTAGTGACATTCAGAACAGAAAGAACTCCACATAAAAAACTTCCACATATATGACTTCAGCCCAATAGCAACTAAAATACTATCATATATTCAGCAACAACTGGCTATACAACAAAATTCCAAATATGCCAACATAGTACCCATCCTAACACCCTTAGCCGTTCACTTGGATTACCACTATCCAAACTCATCAAAAAACTGATCCACAACAGAGTTAACTAAACAGTCCCACTACTAACCACGCAGCATGGCTTCAGACTAAATCAACCCACTACCACACTGCACTTGAACCCTCACAATATGACCTAGAAGGCTACCTGACCACTGTACTCTGTACTAATGGGATATTAAAAAAATTATTTAACACTCCTTCATACACAAAATGTATTTCACACCACCTTCTACAAATATGAAAAAAAGTGGTTAACCAACTTCATGCATGGCTACGATGTCTAACACATTCATAACAACTTCACCTCCATAAATCATGAGACTCTACAATGGGGTTCCCAGGGAGAAGTTCCTTCCCCAACATCTACAATTTCTTCCAATATGATCTCCCATCTTCTAATGACTAATGTCATGATTACCTCATAATTACATCACATGACACTACTCAAACAACAACAAACATACATTACACCCTGCAATTAAAATGCAAGCTAACCCATGAGAGAATGTTTCCATCATCAAAGACAGCCACCATCATGCTCTTAACCCAGGACAAACATTAATCCAAACTACACCATTCTATAACCCTGACTAGTCAACCACTTTTACTTAATAAAACTCCAACTACACTATGTAATCACTTTCAACACACATAACATTTACTTCACAAATCTCAAACATCAACACAAAAGCCATAAACAAACTAAAGGCTTGGGTTTTGGAAGAAAGAAGAATCCCCTTACTAACCTCTATATTAAGTTCATCCATTCTAACATAAACTTTGCCTCATCTGCCTGGTCATCCACCAAGAAAAAACAAACAAAACAGCTAATTACACAAAACAAAAACCTTAGAATAATCACAGGCTGCATCACAACCATAAACACTCAACAACCAGCACAATACAACAAAATCATTTCCAATACAATATCACCTCTATACACTTATCATCTAATTCCTTGCAAGAGCCCTGTAAGCTTCTCATCAAAACTACAGAACAACCATTCTACAAACGTAGGTGGAAATTAAAAAAAAAAACAATTACCCTTCTTCACTCTTCAGTACTCTATATTCACATATTCCCCCTCTCCCCCAAAAATTATATCATGTATACACAATCATGACTTGATAAGCACTAAAACAAATTCCTAACCCAGTGGATATATGCTACCACACCAGACATATACCCACCTGAAATTCCCTCTCCAGTTATGTACAAGTGACACTAGCCTGTGTGTGTCTGTATCCTGGACACCACTTACCTCCACAACCATAAAATAGAGAGATTTGACATAGCTATCATGTTCTCTGTCATGCCTGAGATGTAGATTCCATTTTGAAGACACTTTGAGAACTTTCTCTTTAATTGTCCTGCACTCAAATCATTATACACACATTACTAACACACTTCTCAACCTGTAGTCCCACTCAGTAGATGTGGCTGTATGGGAGCTTCATAGATGGGGCCCCTGTGGCAGGAGTGTGTGTGTATGTGTACAATATCCTACTTGTATTGGGTGGGGAGGGAGTTTTACACCCATGGGGTCCCATCTCAAGACAATTCTTTGTCATACAACTTTTTAAATTTCTGAATGCTTTATGCATTCATGTCTTCATTAATTTAACTCAATTTATTCACCACTCTTGTGCTGTAAAAGTAGTATTTTACATTCTAAAAAGTTTCTTTATTAATTTCAAGTTATGGTTTCAAAGAACAAGAAAAATTTGTTTTTTGCATCAATATTGCAGATACCCCATACAGATGCATCAGTGGATAAAATGAACTCCTTGTCTGGATCAGGTTGATGCAATAGAAGCTTATAGCATATGTATGATCTAAACTCCTGGGAGGTTTGCTCTGATATCTCTGACCAAGTGATCCTGTTTGGTATATTTTCTGGAGCAGCTCATAAAACGATTAAGTAATGGTGGCAAAGTTGCTGCTAAATTACCAGTATTATCCCATCAGGTCCAAAAATAAGTAGCATACTTGCCTCTTCATGGAAGGATGTGGAGCATTCTGGATCTTCTTCAATTTGTCCTCCTGTCAGTGTTTAAATCAGTTTCCCATCATGTATCCAGGGAATTCAGCCTATTCCTGAGCAAAGTTGCATTTACTGGGCTTAATGTTTATATAATGATTCTTTAAACATTGTAGGATTTGCTTTAGAAGAAATATGTGTTGTTCATACCTGCTGCTATGGGTTAGAATGTTGTCCACAACCAAATCTACTTCACATTTGTCAACCAAAATTTTCATCATCTTGTTAAAGACCACTGGGGACTTTGTCGAGCTGAATGGCAATACGCGAAATTGGTGCAGGTCCCTTGGGGTGCTAGAGGCATTAAGTTCACAATGTTGAGGAGTAGACAAATTTTGGAAAATCCCTTGGCCAGAACTGTTTTGGAAAACTCAATGTAGTTTCTTGTAATCAGACATAAGTTCAGCATCAAATTTAGTGATGGTGTTTAATATCCTTATATAGCCACAGATATGTACACTTTAATCTATCTTGTTCACTATTGCTGCAGGACTGCAATAGGATGATGTACTGGACTTAACTAAAACTGGTCTCAACCATAATTGAGACTGTGTTAGCTACAGCTATATGTATGTTATGAATAATATGGTAGGGTTTGGACTTAACTGGAATTTTGTTGATGAGCTCTACTTATGTGGCTCTACTTATGTGGCTCCACTGATGCAACCTTAAACTTGTCAGAGAAGACTTTGTAATTTCATCCTGAAATTGCTATATCTGATGTTTACTCAGCTGGTCATTCATGTGTATGTCCTGGCCCATTTTGCTTCAGCTTAAGTCAGGAACCACTGGTTGACCAACTTCTATAGAAGCTACTATCACTGTACCTGCACAGGTGACTTAAGGGTTTCCACATATCTATAATGTCCCCTCGCTAACTCCAGACAGTCTAACTGCTCTTCTGCCCAACCACTCAAATACATAGAGCTCATAGCAGCTTGCAACTTGTAATTCTTTTCAGCATGACAACACAGAACCATTTCAGTTGGTTCCCATGTAGATAATTTGGTTGGTGTGAGAAGAACATGCCCACAGTGCATGAACCCTTCCAACAAGCTAGCATCTTACATTGCTTGAACATTCGATTACAATATTTCTTCTGGACTTCTTGTGCCTTAAGTAACACTTCCTTTGCTAGCTCACAGTTTTCAAAGACATGATTCCAGACCTTGGCATTCTGGTAAGCAGTTCTGACCTCCGGCAATTACTCACCAACCCATACCTTCCATGGAACTTGTAACTTACTACCCTTCCACACAATAACTCAAAGGGTGAAAAATTCAAACTGTTCTAGGGTGCTTCCCTGCAGCTAAATAAGAGAGGATCTCTGTATCTCAACTACTCCTTTGGCTGTTCGGTGGCTGCACACTTCAGCATCTTTTTCAGAATCCATTGCTCCTGGGATGATGGGGGTGCTATCTTCAATCCCTTGATTGGAAGAGTCTCTCTGAGCACTTAATCTATAAAATCGGAAGTGAACTGAATAGATGTCACTGAGCTCGTTTCAGAATTCCTAACCTACATAATATTTGGATCAGTGCCTCTGCCACATTAACTGCGTCGGTAGACTTGAGAGGCACCACTTCCAGCCAACTTGGGGCAAAGTTCATAAATGTCAGTGAACATAGAACTTTCAGTAGCTAGTGGTTTAATGGGTTTCAATAAATTAATCGCTATACACTCAAAAAGGTTTGGAGATATCATGTAAATATTGGTGTTGTGGTTGTGAACCCTTCCCTTATCAGAGGTCTGTTGAACAATGTCACTTGAATGGCACATTCTCATGATGTCCTGGCCCACATTAGGTCTGAAGAATGATGTCTATGTACTGTTTACAGTCTTCCAGTGTTCCATGTATCCTCTCAAGAGATATTATGTCCCATCTTGTGCACAATGATGCAATGTTTTACTGGCACCACCAACTGGAGCTTGATCTTACCATATATTAGCATAACCTGACAGCAGACTCATAACTGCTTCTTTAGGTAATGAACTGTGTGGTCTCCTCTCTGAAAGACTTGCTCTTGACTCATGTATAATGAATCTTCACTGCAGTGTCATCCATTCATTGGCCCTTGCTTTTGTTGGTTCCCTTCATGGAGTCACTTGCTGTTGCTACCAGAAGAGGGTCTAGTTCCTTCAGTTTGGCTGCTTTAGCTCGGTGAAAACTGTAAGAAAACTTTGCAGAACTCCTTCAATGACAGCTCTGTCTGCTTATATTAACCAGCTGGAAACCCTCCCCTCCTTGTATTTTAACTTTCTAAAAGGGGAAACAGAAGAAGTCACGAGGGGAGTACTCATCCTCCTCGAAGGCTCAGATTGGGGTGTCTAAATGTGTGTGGATGTAACCAAGATGAGAAAAAAGGAAAGATCGTTGTATGTTTGAGGAAAGGAACCTGGATGTTTTGGCTCTGAGTGAAACGAAGCTCAAGGGTAAAGGGGAAGAGTGGTTTGGGAATGTCCTAGGGAGTAAAGTCAGGTGTTAGTGAGAGGACAAGAGCAAGGGAAGGAGTAGCACTACTCCTGAAACAGGAGTGGTGGGAGTATGTGATAGAGTGTAAGAAAGTAAACTCTAGATTGATAAGGGTAAAACTGAAAGTGGATGGAGAGAGAGAGGGGTGATTATTGGTGCGTATGCACCTGGGCATGAGAAGAAAGATCATGAGAGTCAAGTGTTTTGGGAGCAGCTGAGTGAGTGTGTTAGTAGTTCTGATGCACGAGACCGGGCTATAGTGATGGGTGATTTTAAATGCAAAGGTGTGTAATGAGGCAGTTGAGGGAATAATTGGTGTACATGGGGTGTTCAGTGTTGTAAATGGAAATGGTGAAGATCTTGTAGATTTATGTGCTGAAAAAGGACTGGTGATTGGGAATACCTGGTTTAAAAAGAGAGATATACATAAGTACACATATGTAAGTAGGAGAGATGGCCAGAGAGCGTTATAGGATTACATGTTAATTGATGGGTGCACGAAAGAGAGACTTTTGGATGTTAATGTGCTGAGAGGTGCAACTGGAGGGATGTCTGATCATTATCTTGTGGAGGCAAAGGTAAAGATTTGTAGAGGTTTTCAGAAAAGAAGAGAGAATGTTGGGGTGAAAAGAGTGGTGAGAGGAAGTGAGTTTAGGAAGGAGACTTGTGTGACGAAGTACCAGGAGAGAATGAGAACAGAATGGAAAAAGGTGAGAACAAAGGACGTAAGGGGAGCGGGGTAGGAATGGCATGTATTTAGGAAAGTGACGGCTTGTGCAAAAGATGCTTGTGGCATGAGAAGCTTGGGAGGTGGGCAGATTAGAAAGGGTAGAGAGTGGTGGGTTAAAGAAGTAAGATTATTAGTGAAAGAGAAGAGAGAGGCATTTGGACGATTTTAGTAAGGAAATAATGCAAATGACTGGGAGATGTACAAAAGATATAAGCAGGAGGTCAAGAGAAAGGTGCAAGAGGTGAAAAAGAGGGCAAATGAGAGTTGGGGTGAGAGAGTATCATTAAATTTTAGGGAGAATAAAAAGATGTTTTGGAAGGAGGTAAATAAAGTACGTAAGAAAAGGGAACAAATGGGAACTTCAGAGAAGGGGGCTAATGAGGAGGTGATAACAAGTAATGGTGATGTGAGAAGGAGATGGAGTGAGTATTTTGAAGATTTGTTGAATGAGTTTGATGACAGTGTGGTAGATGTAGGGTGTTTTGGTCAAGGTGGTGTGCAAAGTGAGATGGTTAGGGAAAATGATTTGGTAAACAGAGAAGAGGTAGTAAAAGCTTTGCAGAAGATGAAAGCCGGCAAGGCAGCAGGTTTGGATGGTATTGCAGTGGAATTAAAAAAGGGGGTGACTGTATTGTTAACTGGTTGGTAAGGTTATCTAATGTATGTATTACTCATGGTGAGGTGCCTGAGGATTGGCGGAATGCTTGCATAGTGCCATTGTACAAAGGCAAAGGGGATAAGAGTGAGTGCTCAAATTACAGAGTTATAAGTTTGTTGAGTATTCCTGGGAAATTATATGGGAGGGTATTGATTGAGAGGGTGAAGGCATGTACAGAGCAACAGAGCATCAGATTGGGGAAGAGAAGTGTGGTTTCAGAAGTGGTAGAGGATGTGTGGATCAGGTGTTTGCTTTGAAGAATGTATGTGAGAAATACTTAGAAAAGCAAATGGGTTTGTATGTATCGTTTATGGATCTGGAGAAGGCATATGACAGAGTTGATAGAGATGCTATGTGGAAGGTATTAAGAATATATGGTGTGGGAGGCAAGTTGTTAGAAGCAGTGAAAAGTTTTTATCGAGGATGTAAGGCATGTGTACGTGTAGGAAGAGAGGAAAAAGATTGGCTCTCAGTGAATGTAGGTTTGCGGCAGGGGTATGTGATGTCTCCATGGTTGTTAATTTGTTTATGGATGGGGTTGTTTGGGAGGTGAATGCAAGAGGTTTGGAAAGAGGGGCAAGTATGCAGTCTGTTGTGGATGAGAGAGCTTGGAAAGTGACTCAGCTGTTGCTTGCTGATGATACAGCACTGGTGGTTGATTCGGGTGAGAAACTGCAGAAGCTGGTGACTGAGTTTGGTAAAGTGTGTGAAAGAAGAAAGCTGAGAGTAAATGTGAATAAGAGCAAGGTTAATAGGTACAGTAGGTTTGAAGACAAGTCAATTGGGAGGTAAGTTTGAATGCAGAAAAACTGGAGGAAGTGAAGTGTTTTAGATATCTGGGAGTGGATTTGGCAGTGGATGGAACCATTGAAGTGGAAGTGAGTCATAGGGTGTTGGAGGGGGCGAAAGTTCTGGGAGCGTTGGAGAATGTGTGGAAGCCGAGAACATTATCTCGGAAAGCAAAAATGGGTATGTTTGAAGGAATAGTGGTTCCAACAATGTTATATGGTTGTGAGGCGTGGGCTATAGACAGTTGTGGGGAGGAGGGTGGATGTGCTGGAAATGAGATGTTTGAGGACAATATGTGGTGTGAGGTGGTTTGATCGAGTAAGTAATAATAGGGTAAGAGAGATGTGTGGTAATAAAAAGAGTGTGGTTGAGAGAGCAGAAGAGGGTGTTTTGAAATGGTTTGGGCACATGGAGAGAATGAGTGAGGAAAGATTGACCAAGAGGATATGTGTGTCAGAGGTGGAGGGAATGAGAAGTGGGAGACCAAATTGGAGGTGGAAAGATGGAGTGAAAAAGATTTTGAGTGATCGGGGCCTGAACATGCAGGAGGGTGAAAGGCGTGCAAGGAATAGAGTGAGCTGGAACGATGTGGTATACCGGGGTCGATGTGCTGTCAATGGATTGAACCAGGGCATGTGAAGCGTCTGGAGTAAACCATGGAAAGTTCTGTGAGGCCTGGATGTGAAAAGGGAGCTGTGGTTTCAGTGCATTATTACATGACAGCTAGAGACTGTGAACGAATGTGGCCTTTGTTGTCTTTTCCTAGCGCTACCTTGCACACAAGAGGGGGGAGGGGGTTGTTATTTCATGTGTGGTGGGGTGGCAATGGGAATGAATAAAGGTAGACAGTATGAATTATGTACATGTGTATATATGTATACGTCTGTGTATATATATATACAGGTATACGCTGAGATGTATAGGTATGTATATTTGCGTGTGTGTATGTGTATGTATATACATGTGTATGGGGGTGGGTTTGGCCATTCTTTCGTGTGTTTCCTTGCGCTACCTTGCGAACACGGGACACAGTGACAAAGCAAAATAATAATAATAAAAAAATAATAACAACAAAGTTCCAAGATGAATGACTGCACACTTCAGAACAGAATTTCCCTTTCAGAAACAGGGTATCAGAGGAAATTTTGGCTTTGGTGTACTCATTGCAGAGACCACTGAATTATTTTGTTATTATGATCTTCCCTATAACCTGATGAGGCTTCATTTCTACCATCTCTCCTTCGACTAGTCTTTGTGGCAGTTTAGGATGAACAAATCTTCATCACCAGTACAGTCAGCAACTGTCTGGTGATTGTCCTTGACCATTGTCTGGCTTGTGTTGCTGGTCAGCTTCACTTTCCGGTAGTTGCACTTATTGGCACTATGGTTGTCTCTCTTGTACGTCCTGCACCATTTCTTGGTCTTCAAGTAAGGATGAGAATTGACTGTGACCCATGGTTGGTTCTGAACTTGCTTTGTGTTGCTGCTGAGTTTGGTTCATCTGGGATGGTAGTTGTAGCATATGGTTCTTCCAGGTTGAGCCTGTGGAAATTAGGCTGTTTCCTCATGAAATACCTGCAGGCCTTGAAATATGTACCTAATGCAACCATCATTCCTCAGAGGGTTCTGATTTTAGGATAAAGCAAGCCATCAAATCTGAACAAGACTTCTCAAACTGATAACATAGGATCATGTTGCATTCACCTTCCCTGGTATTGATAGCCTTTGATTTACTGAACCTGTTGAGATACAAGTCAAAAAGATGTACTCAAAACTGATTACGTATTTCGTTTTTCTGAAAGCTTGTGATAAGGTATAACTCCCTGACTACTAAACTATAACACCACAAACCTTGAGCTAAGCTTCCTCTGTGAAGTTATAGTTGTTTGACTTGTCGAGGTGGCTAAGGATCTTGGCAGCCTTGCTTTCAAACATGGCCTGGAAATACATTTTAGCCCTCTCATTGTATTTATAACCCTGAGCCAGTCCGCAAAATAGTCGACAAAACCAATGATCTTGTCAGTTTCTTTAAATTTTTTGTAAGTTAAGATAATTTCAGGGTCACCCTACTAATGCCAACCAAAGGAGGAGTAGCAGGGTCAGGAGCGCTCAGTTGAGCTGGAGCTTAGGCCTGAACCATGACTCCTTGGTGAATTGTTTTCAAATGTGATCTTGTCACAACAGCTGCTCCTGTTATCATTTCTACTCTTCATGTTCCTGATGATCTTCTTCCCTCCGAGCTTCATGCTGACCTTTCCTCTCATCAAATTCTTTGTCTAGCTTTTCCAAGATACATGCCTTGGCTCTTGAAGTTAACATCCCCACAGAGCTGCCTCTAGGGGTTTTTCCAATGTGAAATAAGTCAGTCACTACACAGAACCGAGATATCTTATTATCCTAAGCTAATTTCCTCATCACGGTCGAAACTTATCAGTGCACTCCAGAGTAAACTTCAATGTGCACTGTACTGTATAACAGCTGAAGCTACTTGAAGAAATATCAGCAAACTAGCCATCATGTAAAAAATTCCTACTTCCAGCAAAATTATTCACAATCAATCTGAGAGTCCCTCTGGGCACCAGATATGTCATACATGAGCAAAATAACATAGAATTCAAATGAATTGTTCACCAGAGTGTCATGGATACCTCAAACTGATGTCAATACCCTTTGCATACTTTGCAAAGGAGGGAACAGAGAAGGGGGCCTAGTAAGGATATTCTCTCTAAGGCTCAGTCCTCTGTTCTTAACGCCACCGCGCTAATGTGGGAAATGGCGAATATGTATAACATATATGTATATATATATATATATATATATATATATATATATATATATATATATATATATATATATATATATATTTTTTTTATTATACTTTGTCGCTGTCTCCCGCGTTTGCGAGGTAGCGCAAGGAAACAGACGAAAGAAATGGCCCAACCCACCCCCCATACACATGTATATACATACGTCCACACATGCAAATATACATACCTACACAGCTTTCCATGGTTTACCCCAGACGCTTCACATGCCCTGATTCAATCCACTGACAGCACGTCAACCCCGGTATACCACATCGCTCCAATTCACTCTATTCCTTGCCCTCCTTTCACCCTCCTGCATGTTCAGGCCCCGATCACACAAAATCATTTTCACTCCATCTTTCCACCTCCAATTTGGTCTCCCTCTTCTCCTCGTTCCCTCCACCTCCGACACATATATCCTCTTGGTCAATCTTTCCTCACTCATTCTCTCCATGTGCCCAAACCACTTCAAAACACCCTCTTCTGCTCTCTCAACCACGCTCTTTTTATTTCCACACATCTCTCTTACCCTTACGTTACTCACTCGATCAAACCACCTCACACCACACATTGTCCTCAAACATCTCATTTCCAGCACATCCATCCTCCTGCGCACAACTCTATCCATAGCCCACGCCTCGCAACCATACAACATTGTTGGAACCACTATTCCTTCAAACATACCCATTTTTGCCTTCCGAGATAATGTTCTCGACTTCCACACATTCTTCAAGGCCCCCAGAATTTTCGCCCCCTCCCCCACCCTATGATCCACTTCCGCTTCCATGGTTCCATCCGCTGCCAGATCCACTCCCAGATATCTAAAACACTTCACTTCCTCCAGTTTTTCTCCATTCAAACTCACCTCCCAATTGACTTGACCCTCAACCCTACTGTACCTAATAACCTTGCTCTTATTCACATTTACTCTTAACTTTCTTCTTCCACACACTTTACCAAACTCAGTCACCAGCTTCTGCAGTTTCCCACATGAATCAGCCACCAGCGCTGTATCATCAGCGAACAACAACTGACACTTCCCAAGCTCTCTCATCCCCAACAGACTTCATACTTGCCCCTCTTTCCAAAACTCTTGCATTTACCTCCCTAACAACCCCATCCATAAACAAATTAAACAACCATGGAGACATCACACACCCCTGCCGCAAACCTACATTCACTGAGAACCAATCACTTTCCTCTCTTCCTACACGTACACATGCCTTACATCCTCGATAAAAACTTTTCACTGCTTCTAACAACTTTCCTCCCACACCATATATTCTTAATACCTTCCACAGAGGATCTCTATCAACTCTATCATATGCCTTCTCCAGATCCATAAATGCTACATACAAATCCATTTGCTTTTCTAAGTATTTCTCACATACATTCTTCAAAGCAAACACCTGATCCACACATCCTCTACCACTTCTGAAACCACACTGCTCTTCCCCAATCTGATGCTCTGTACATGCCTTCACTCTCTCAATCAATACCCTCCCATATAATTTACCAGGAATACTCAACAAACTTATACCTCTGTAATTTGAGCACTCACTCTTATCCCCTTTGCCTTTGTACAATGGCACTATGCACGCATTCCGCCAATCCTCAGGCACCTCACCATGAGTCATACATACATTAAATAACCTTACCAACCAGTCAACAATACAGTCACCCCCTTTTTTAATAAATTCCACTGCAATACCATCCAAACCTGCTACCTTGCCGGCTTTCATCTTCCGCAAAGCTTTCACTACCTCTTCTCTGTTTACCAAATCATTTTCCCTAACCCTCTCACTTTGCACACCACCTCGACCAAAACACCCTATATCTGCCACTCTATCATCAAACACATTCAACAAACCTTCAAAATACTCACTCCATCTCCTTCTCACATCACCACTACTTGTTATCACCTCCCCATTTGCGCCCTTCACTGAAATTCCCATTTGCTCCCTTGTCTTACGCACTTTATTTACCTCCTTCCAGAACATCTTTTTATTCTCCCTAAAATTTAATGATACTCTCTCACCCCAACTCTCATTTGCCCTTTTTTTCACCTCTTGCACCTTTCTCTTGACCTCCTGTCTCTTTCTTTTATACATCTCCCACTCAATTGCATTTTTTCCCTGCAAAAATCGTCCAAATGCCTCTCTCTTCTCTTTCACTAATACTCTTACTTCTTCATCCCACCACTCACTACCCTTTCTAATCAACCCACCTCCCACTCTTCTCATGCCACAAGCATCTTTTGCGCAATCCATCACTGATTCCCTAAATACATCCCATTCCTCCCCCACTCCCCTTACTTCCATTGTTCTCACCTTTTTCCATTCTGTACTCAGTCTCTCCTGGTACTTCCTCACACAGGTCTCCTTCCCAAGCTCACTTACTCTCACCACCCTCTTCACCCCAACATTCACTCTTCTCTTCTGAAAACCCATACAAATCTTCACCTTAGCCTCCACAAGATAATGATCAGACATCCCTCCAGTTGCACCTCTCAGCACATTACCATCCAAAAGTCTCTCTTTCGCACGCCTGTCAATTAACACGTAATCCAATAACGCTCTCTGGCCATCTCTCCTACTTACATAAGTATACTTATGTATATCTCGCTTTTTAAACCAGGTATTCCCAATCATCAGTCCTTTTTCAGCACATAAATCTACAAGCTCTTCACCATTTCCATTTACAACACTGAACACCCCATGTATACCAATTATTCCCTCAACTGCCACATTACTGCCACATATATATATATATATATATATATATATATATATATATATATATATATATATATATATATATATACATTATCCCTGGGAATTGGGGAGAAAGAATGCTTCCCACGTATTCCCTGTGTGCTGTAGAAGGCGACTAAAAGGCAAGGGAGCAGGGGGCTGGAAATCCTCCCCTTTCCTTTTTAAGTTTCCAAAAGAAGGAACAGAGAAGGGGGCCAAGTGAGGATATTCCCTCAAACTCAGTCCTCTGTTCTTAAAGCTACCTCACTAATGTGGGAAATGGCGGGGTGGCGATGGGAATGAATAAAGGCAGACAGTATGAATTATGTACATGTGTATATATGTCTATGTCTGTGTGTGTGTATATATATATGTATACGTTGAGATGTATAGGTACGTATATTTGCGTGTGTGGGCGTGTACGTATATATATGAATGTGGATGGGTTGGGCCCACTCCCTCACTAACGCGGGAGACAGCGACAAAGCAAAATAAATAAATAAATAAATAAATAATATATATATATATATATATATATATATATATATATATATATATATATATATATATATATATTTTTTTTTTTTTCTTTTTGCTTTGTCGCTGTCTCCCGCGTTTGTGAGGTAGCGCAAGGAAACAGACGAAAGAAATGGCCCAACCCACCCCCATACACATGTATATACATACGTCCACACACGCAAATATACATACCTACACAGCTCAATGTACACATATATATACATACACAGACACATACATATATACCCATGCACACAATTCACACTGTCTGCCCCCATTCACTCCCATCGCCACCTCGCCACACAATGGAATACCTTCCCCCTCCCCCTCATGTGTGCGAGGTAGCACTAGGAAAAGACAACAAAGGCCCCATTCGTTCACACTCAGTCTCTAGCTGCCACGCAATAATGCCCGAAACCACAGCTCCCTTTCCACATCCAGGCCCCACACAACTTTCCATGGTTTACCCCAGACGCTTCACATGCCCTGATTCCATCCATTGACAGCACGTCAACCCCGGTATACCACATCGATCCAATTAACTCTATTCCTTGCCCTCCTTTCACCCTCCTGCATGTTCAGGCCCCGATCACACAAAATCTTTTTCACTCCATCTTTCCACCTCCAATTTAGTCTCCCACTTCTCCTCGTTCCCTCCACCTCCGACACATATATCCTCTTGGTCAATCTTTCCTCACTCATTCTCTCCATGTGCCCAAACCATTTCAAAACACCCTCTTCTGCTCTCTCAACCATGCTCTTTTTATTTCCACACATCTCTCTTACCCTTACATTACTTACTCGATCAAACCACCTCACACCACACATTGTCCTCAAACATCTCATTTCCAGCACATCCACCCTCCTGCGCACAACTCTATCCATAGCCCACGCCTCGCAACCATACAACATTGTTGGAACCACTATTCCTTCAAACATAGCCATTTTTACTTTCCAAAATAATGTTCTCGACTTCCACACATTCTTGAAGGCTACCAGGGCTTTCTGCCCCCTCCCCCACCCTATGATTCACTTCCACTTCCATGGTTCCATCCGCTGCCAGATCCACTCCCAGATATCTAAAACACTTTACTTCCTCCAGTTTTTCTCCATTCAAACTTACCTCCCAATTGACTTGACCCTCAACCCTATTGTACCTAATAACCTTGCTCTTATTCACATTTACTATTAACTTTCTTCTTTCACACACTTTACCAGACTCAGTCACCAGCTTCGGCAGTTTCTCACATGAATCAGCCACCAGCACTGCATCATCAGCAAACAACAACTGACTCACTTCCCAAGCTCTCTCATCCACAACAGACTTCATACTTGCCCCTCTTTCCAAAACTTTTGCATTCACCTCCCTAACAACCCCATCCATAAACAAATTAAACAACCATGGAGACATCACATACCCATGCCGCAAACCTACATTCACTGAGAACCAATCACTTTCCTCTCTTCCTACACGTACACATGCCTTACATCCTCGATAAAAACTTTTCACTGCTTCTAACAACTTGTCTCCCACACCATATATTCTTAATACCTTCTACAGAGCATCTCTATCAACTCTATCATATGCCTTCTCCAGATCCATAAATGCTACATACAAATCCATTTGCTTTTCTAAGTATTTCTCACATACATTCTTCAAAGCAAACACCTGATCCACACATCCTCTACCACTTCTGAAACCACACTGCTCTTCCCCAATCTGATGCTCTGTACATGCCTTCACCCTCTCAATCAATACCCTCCCATATAATTTACCAGGAATACACAACAAACTTATACCTCTGTAATTTGAGCACTCACTCTTATCCCCTTTGCCTTTGTACAATGGCACTATGCACGCATTCCGCCAATCCTCAGGCACCTCACCATGAGTCATACATACATTAAATAACCTTACCAACCAGTCAACAATACAGTCACCCCCTTTTTTAATAGATTCCACTGCAATACCATCCAAACCTGCTGCCTTGCCGGCTTTCATCTTCCGCAAAGCTTTTACTACCTCTTCCCTGTTTACCAAATCATTTTCCCTAACCCTCTCACTTTGCACACCACCTCGACCAAAACACCCTATATCTGCCACTCTATCATCAAACACATTCAACGAACCTTCAAAATACTCACTCCATCTCCTTCTCACATCACCACTACTTGTTATCACCTCCCCATTTGCGCCCTTCACTGAAGTTCCCATTTGCTCCCTTGTCTTATGCACCCTATTTACCTCCTTCCAGAACATCTTTTTATTCTCCCTAAAATCTAATGATACTCTCTCACCCCAACTCTCATTTGCCCTCTTTTTCACCTCTTGCACCTTTCTCTTGACCTCCTGTCTCTTTCTTTTATACATCTCCCACTCAATTGCATTTTTTCCCTGCAAAAATTGTCCAAATGCCTCTCTCTTCTCTTTCACTAATAATCTTACTTCTTCATCCCACCACTCACGACCCTTTCTAATCAACCCACCTCCCACTCCACTCATGCCACATGCATCTTTTGCGCAATCCATCACTGATTCCCTAGATACATCCCATTCCTCCCCCACTCCCCTTACTTCCATTGTTCTCACCTTTTTCCATTCTGTACTCAGTCTCTCCTGGTACTTCCTCACACAAGTCTCCTTCCCAAGCTCACTTACTCTCACCACCCTCTTCACCCCAACATTCACTCTTCTTTTCTGAAAACCCATACAAATCTTCACCTTAGCCTCCAAAAGATAATGATCAGACATCCCTCCAGTTGCACCTCTCAGCACATTTACATCCAAAAGTCTCTCTTTCGCGCGCCTGTCAACACGTAATCCAATAACGCTCTCTGGCCATCTCTCCTACTTACATACGTATACTTATGTATATCTCGCTTTTTGAACCAGGTATTCCCAATCACCAGTCCTTTTTCAGCACATAAATCTACAAGCTCTTCACCACTTCCATTTACAACACTGAAAACCCCATGTATACCAATTATTCCATCAACTGCCACATTACTCACCTTTGCATTCAAATCACCCATCACTATAACCCGGTCTCGTGCATCAAAACCACTAACACAGCCATTCAGCTGCTCCCAAAACACTTGCCTCTCATGATCTTTCTTCTCATGCCCAGGTGCATATGCACCAATAATCACCCATCTCTCTCCATCAACTTTGTTTTACCCATATTAATCGAGAATTTACTTTCTTACATTCTATCACATACTCCCACAACTCCTGTTTCAGGAGTACTGCTACTCCTTCCCTTGCTCTTGTCCTCTCACTAACCCCTGACTTTACTCCCAAGACATTCCCAAACCACTCTTCCCCTTTATATATATATATATATATATATATATATATATATATATATATATATATATATATATATATATATATATATTTTTTTTTAATCATTATACTTGATCACCGTTTCCTGCATCAGCGAGGTAGCACCAGGAAACAGACGAAGAATGGCCCATTCACTCATGTACACATATATACAAATAAATGCACATACATGCACATATACTTACACTGACATATACATGTATACATATGTACATATTCATACGTGCTAGCCTTCATCTATTCCCAGTGCTATCCCATCCCACAGGAAACAGCATCACTACCCCCTGCTTCAGTGTGGTAGCACCAGAAAAACAGACAAAAAGAGGTCACATTCATTCACACTCAGTCTCTTGCTGTCATGTGTAATGCACCGAAACCACAGCTCCCTATCCACATTCAGGCCCCACACACCTTTCCATGATTTACCCCAGACACTTCACATGCCCTGATTTCAGTCCATCGATAGCAAGTCGACCCCGGCATACCACATCGTTCCAATTCACTCTGTTCCTTGCAAGCCTCACCCTCCTCTATGTTCAAGCCCTGATCGCTCAAAATCTTTTTCACTGCATCCTTCCTCCTCCTATTTGGTCTCCTGCTCCTCCTTGTTCCCTCCACCTCTGACAAATATACATCCTCTTTGTCATTCTTTCCTCACTCATCCTTTCCACACGCCCAAACCATTTCAACATATCCTCTTCTGTCTCTCAAACACACTCTTTTTATTTCCACACATCTCTCTTACTCTTCTATTACTTACTCGATCAAACCACCTCATGCCACATACTGTCCTCATACTTTATATTTCCAACAAATCCACCCTCCTTTGTACACCTCTATCTATAGCCTATATAAATAGAGTTGATAGAGATCCTCTGTAGAAGGTATTAAGAGCAAATGGTGTGGGAGATAAGTTGCGAGAAGCAGTGAAAAGTTTTTATCGAGGATGTAAGGAATGTGTACGAGTAGGAAGAGAGGAAAGTGATTGGTTCCCAGTGAATGTCAGTTTGCGGCAGGGGTGCGTGATGTCTCCATGGTTTTTTACTTTGATCAGGGATGGGGTTGTCAGGAAGGTAAATGCAAGAATTTTGGAGAGAGGGGCAAGTATGCAGTTTGTTCTGGATGATAGGGCGTGGGAAGTGAGTCAGTTGTTGTTTGCTGATGATACAGTGCTGGTGGTTGATTCGGGTGAGAAACTGCAGAAGCTGGTGACTGAGTTTAGTAAAGTGTGTGAAAGAAGAAAGCTGAGAGTAAATGTGAATAAGAGCAAGGTTATTAGGTTAAGTAGGGTTGATGGACAAGTCAATTGGGAGGTAAATTTGAATGGAGAAAAACTAGAGGAAGCGAAGTGTTTTAGATATCTGGGAGTGGATTTAGCAGCGGATGGAACCATGGAAATGGAAGTGAGTCACAGGGTGGGGGAGGGAGCAAAGTTCTGGGAAATTTGAAGAATGTGTGGAAGGCGAGAACATTATCTCGGAAAGCAAAAATGGGCATGTTTGAAGGAATAGCGGTTCCAACAATGTTATATGGTTGTGAGGCATGGGCTATAGATAGGGTTGTGTAGAGGAATGTGCTGGAAATGAGATGTTTGAGGACAATATGTGGTGTGAGGTGATTTGATCGAGTAAGTAATGAAAGGGTGAGAGAGATGTGTGGCAATAAAATGAGTGTGGGTGAGAGAGCACAAGAGGGTTTATTGAAAAGGTTTGGTCACATGCGGAGAATGAGTGAGGAAAGACTGACAAAGAGGATATATGTGTCAGAGGTGGAGGGAACGAGAAGTGGGAGACCAAATTGGAGGTGGAAGGATGGAAAGAAAAAGATTTTGAGCGATCGGGGCCTGATCATACAAGAGGGTGAAAGGCGTGCAATGAATAGAGTGAATTGGAACGATGTGGTATACCGGGGTCGACTTGCCGTCAATGGATTGAATCAGGGCATGTGAAGCATCTAGGGTAAACCATGAAAAGTTTTGTAGGGCCTGGATGTGGAAAGGGAGCTGTGGTTTCGGTGCATTAAACACATGACAGCTAGAGACTGAGTGTGGACGAATGTGGCCTTTGTTGTCTTTTCCTAGTGCTACCTTGCATGCATGCATGGGGGGGGGGGGCATTTCATGTGTGATGGGGTGGCAACAGAAATGGATGAAGGCAGCAAGTATGAATATGTACATCTGTATATATGAATATGTCTGTGCATGTATATGTATGTATACGTTGAAATGTATAGGTATGTATATGTGCATGTGTGGGCGTTTATGTATATACATGTGTATGTGGGTGGTTTGGGCCATTCTTTCATCTGTTTCCTTGTGCTACCTCGCTGACACGGGAGACAGTGACTAAGTGTAATTAATGAAAATATATAAGTGTGTGTGCAAGATAAAGAGGGAGACAGAGAGAAATGTGTGTTACTGGATTCTGCATGCATGAGATCATCCTGCAAGTGAAAAGTCACCTTTGTCAAGGCTATCACTGTGAGTCATCAAAACAAGAGTCTTATGAAAGAGCCTCTTGTTTCAAAGAAGTACACATATCTCTGCTATGCACTGTAGTGCAACCTTGGATTATACAAGCCTCTGTAACAGCGGCCCTAAAGTAACACCAGAACACTTTCAGAAAGGGGACCTGGGGTAATTAGAAGTAAAATAATCAATGAAACAGATGAATATGTTGATAAATGCAATGATAGTCATGTTTACTTACTTGAATGACAGGTCCTCCCAGTGCATGAAATGTAACAGTTTATGAACCTGGGTAGCGGCAAAATCAAACACAAGTATAATTTCTAATATGTATAATATGTATATGTATAATAAATAAATATATACTCTTTTTATTATACTTTGTCGGTGTCTCCCGCGTTAGCGAGGTAGCGCAAGGAAACAGACAAAGGAATGGCCTAACCCACCCACATTCACATGTATATACACGCTCACACACACATATACATACCTATACATTTCAACATATACATATATATACATACACATACATATATACACGTACATAATTCATACTTACTGCCTTTATTCATTCCCGTTGCCACCCCGCCACACGTGAAAGGGCAACCCCCTTCCCCAGCATGTGCGCGAGGTAGCACTAGGAAAAGAAAACAAAAGCCACATTTGTTCACACCAAGTCTCTAGCTGTCATGTATAATACACTGAAACAACAGCTCCCTTTCCATATCCAGGCCCCACAAAACTTTCCATGGTTTACCTCAGATGCTTCACATGCCCTGGTTCAATCCAATGGATATATATATATACATATATATATATTCATTTATCTATTTATTTTGCTTTGTCGCTGTCTCCCGCGCCTGCGAGGTAGCACAAGGAAACAGACGAAAGAAATGGCCCAACCCACCCCCACACACGTGCACACACACACACATGTCCACACACGCAAACATACACACCCACACATCCCAACGTACACAAATATATACACACACAGACACACACATATACACACATGCACACAATTCACACTGTCTGCCCCTACTCACCCCCATCACCACCCCGCCACACATGGAATAACATCCCCCTCCCCCCTCATGTGCACGAGGCAGCGCCAGGAAAAGACAACAAAGGCCCCATTCGCTCACACTCAGTCTCCAGCTGTCATGCAATAATGCCCGAAACCACAGCTCCCTTTCCACATCCAGGCCCCACACAACTTTCCATGGCTTACCCCAGACGTTTCACATGCCGATTCCATCCATTGACAGCACGTCGACCCCGGTATACCACATCGATCCAATTCACTCTATTCCTTGCCCGCCTTTCACCCTCCTGCATGTTCAGGCCCCGATCACTCAAAATCTTTTTCACTCCATCTTTCCACCTCCAATTTGGTCTCCCACTTCTCCTCGTTCCCTCCACCTCCGACACATATATCCTCTTGGTCAATCTTTCCTCACTCATTCTCTCCATGTGCCCAAATCATTTCAAAACACCCTCTTCTGCTCTCTCAACCACGCTCTTTTTATTTCCACACATCTCTCTTACCCTTACATTACTTACTCGATCAAACCACCTCACACCACATATTGTCCTCAAACATCTCATTTCCAGCACATCCACCCTCCTCCGCACAACTCTATCCATAGCCCACGACTCACAACCATACAACATTGTTGGAACCACTATTCCTTCAAACATAGCCATTTTTGCTTTCTGAGATAATGTTCTCGACTTCCACACATTCTTCAAGGCTCCAAGGATTTTCGCCCCCTCCCCCACCCTATGATTTACTTCCGCTTCCATGGTTCCATCCGCTGCCAGATCCACTCCCAGATATCTAAAACACTTTACTTCCTCCAGTTTTTCTCCATTCAAACTTACCTCCCAATTGACTTGACCCTCAACCCTACTGTACCTAATAACCTTGCTCTTATTCACATTTACTCTTAACTTTCTTCTTTCACACACTTTACCAAACTCAGTCACCAGCTTCTGCAGTTTCTCACATGAATCAGCAACCAGCAATATATCATCAGTGAACAACAAGTGACACTTCCCAAGCTCTCTCATCCACAACAAACTGCATACTTGCCCCTCTCTCCAAAACTCTTGCATTCACCTCCCTAACAACCCCATCCATAAACAAATCAAATAACCATGGAGACATCACACACCCCTGCCGCAAACCTACATTCACTGAGAACCAATCACTTTCCTATCTTCCTACACGTACACATGCCTTACATCCTCGATAAAAACTTTTCACTGCTTCTAACAACTTGCCTCCCACACCATATATTCTTAGTACCTTCCACAGAGCATCTCTATCAACTCTATCATATGCCTTCTCCAGATCCATAAATGCTACATACAAATCCATTTGCTTTTCTAAGTATTTCTCACATACATTCTTCAAAGCAAACACCTGATCCAAACATCCTCTACCACTTCTGAAACCACACTGCTCCTCCCCAATCGGATGCTCTGTACATGCCTTCACCCTCTCAATCAATACCCTCTCATATAATCTACCAGGAATACTCAACAAACTTATACCTCTGTAATTTGAGCACTCACTCTTATCCCCTTTGCCTTTGTACAATGGCACTATGCAAGCATTCTGCCAATCCTCAGGCACCTCACCATGAATCATATATACATTAAATAACCTTACCAACCAGTCAACAATACAGTCACCCCCTTTTTAATAAATTCCACTGCAATACCATCCAAACCTGCTGCCTTACCGGCTTTAATCTTCCGCAAAGCTTTTACTACCTCTTCTCTGTTTACCAAATCATTTTCCCTAACCCTCTCACTTTGCACACCACCTCGACCAAAACACCCTATATCTGCCACTCTATCATCAAACACATTCAACAAACCTTCAAAATACTCACTCCATCTCCTTCTCACATCACCACTTCTTGTTATCACCTCCCAATTAGCCCCCTTCACTGAAGTTCCTATTTGCTCCCTTGTCTTACACACTTTATTTACCTCCTTCCAGAACCTCTTTTTATTCTCCCTAAAATTTAATGATACTCTCTCACCCCAACTCTCATTTGCCCTCTTTTTCACCTCATGCACCTTTCTCTTGACCTCCTGCCTCTTTCTTTCATACATCTCCCACTCAATTGCATTTTTTCCCTGCAAAAATCGTCCAAATGCCTCTCTCTTCTCTTTCACTATATATATATATATATATATATATATATATATATATATATATATATATATATATATATATATATCATATTTTTATATTTATTTTGCTATGTCGCTGTCTCCCGCGTTTGCGAGGTAGCGCAAGGAAACAGACGAAAGAAATGGCCCAACCCACCCCCATGCACAATGTATACACACACACGTCCACACACGCAAATATACATACCTATACATCTCAATGTACACATATATATACATACACAGACACATACATATATACCCATGCACACAATTCACACTGTCTGCCCCTATTCACTCCCATCGCCACCTCACCACACATGGAATAACATCCCCCTCCCCCCTCATGTGTGCGAGGTAGCACTAGGAAAAGACAACAAAGGCCTCATTCGTTCACACTCAGTCTCTAGCTGCCACGCAATAATGCCTGAAACCACAGCTCCCTTTCCACATCCAGGCCCCACACAACTTTCCATGGTTTACCCCAGACGCTTCACATGCCCTGATTCAATCCACTGACAGCACGTCAACCCCAGTATACCACATCGATCCAATTCACTCTATTCCTTGCCCTCCTTTCACCCTCCTGCATGATCAGGCCCCGATCACACAAAATCTTTTTCACTCCATCTTTCCACCTCCAATTTGGTCTCCCACTTCTCTTCATTCCCTCCACCTCCAACACATATATCCTCTTGGTCAATCTTTCCTCACTCATTCTCTCCATGTACCCAAACCATTTCAAAACACCCTCTTCTGCTCTCTCAACTACGCTCTTTTTATTTCCACACATCTCTCTTACCCTCACATTACTTACTCGATCAAACCACCTCACACCACACATTGTCCTTAAACATCTCATTTCCAGCACATCCATCCTCCTGCGCACAACTCTATCCATAGCCCACGCCTCGCAACCATACAACATTGTTGGAACCACTATTCCTTCAAACATACCCATTTTTGCTTTCCGAGATAATGTTCTCGACTTCCACACATTCTTCAAGGCTCCCAGAATTTTCGCCCCCTCCCCCACCCTATGATCCACTTCCGCTTCCATGGTTCCATCCGCTGCCAGATCCACTCCCAGATATCTAAAACACTTCACTTCCTCCAGTTTTTCTCCATTCAAACTCACCTCCCAATTGACTTGACCCTCAACCCTACTGTACCTAATAACCTTGCTCTTATTCACATTTACTCTTAACTTTCTTCTTTCACACACTTTACCAAACTCAGTCACCAGCTTCTGCAGTTTCTCACATGAATCAACCACCAGCGCTGTATCATCAGCGAACAGCAACTGACTCACTTCCCAAGCTCTCTCACCCCCAACAGACTTCATACTTGCCCCTCTTTCCATATTTGAATATGATGGCATATTAAGAGTTATTAATCTTCTTAAGTTCTCTAATTTTCTCAGTATCATTTTACCGATAAGTGGGAGCTCAAACAACAATTGCCCATACTTATCCTTAAGAATAAAGAACCAAATGGATTCACAGCTTCCCTAGATGTGGAGTCTCTCTTCACAAATGTACCACTCGAGAGGACAATAGACATAATCCTGGAATATGTTTACCAGCACCATGTCTTTCCTCCCCTGAAGATGCCCAGAAATATAACAAGAGAAATATTTCATGCCTGCACCATGGAAGCACTTCTCAGATGTCAGTAAAGCATGCTTTATAAGCAGGTGGATGGAATAACAATGGGGTCTCCTCTGGGAGTTCTCTTTGCACAGGTATTTATGTCCTATGTCGAAACTACATCACTACAACCTGAGAGCTTGACACTCCAGATTCATTGCAGATATATAGACGACATTTTCATTTGTGTTGATAACTCAAACTCACTGGAAACCACCGTAACCAATTCCAAGAAACTTCAGGATTAAGATTTACAGTAGAGATGAAAAATAATGGTAAAATTCCTTTCTTGGATGTAATGGTGAGTGCCACAACAGGATCTTTCATCACTGACGTTTACAGAAAGCCCACTAACCAAGGTAAATGTATGAATGGAATAAAAGAATGTGCTCAAAATTACAAGAAGAGTGTCATTCGTGCATACATGAGGAGAGCTATTAAGGTGTGCTCAACCTGGCAACTTCTACACCAAGAACTTTGGCATGTCCAGAAAATATTAATCAACAAAGGATATTCAAATACTGAATTTGATACCACTGTGAACAAACATGCTAGGGCAATATCTCATGGCAAAGAGACAACCTTAATGTGACAGTAATAAAATTTACTACCGGAACACCATTATGACAACATATTGAAAGAACGAGAAGGCCATGCAAGATATCATGGCCAGAAACTACAAACTGATTGAGAGAAGACAAGGATATCAGTACGATAATATACTACTCTTTCACCAACAACTTTACCTCCTCATCCCTTCACTCACTTTCCCTTCTGTGTGTGGTGTTGCAAAAGAGAATACCTTATGCACTAAAGGTTCAGGGACTGGGCTTCAATGACTGAATTACATTTTAGGTTATATGAGAAAAATGTAAACAAAACTGGGCCACAATGAATGAATTAATCTGCAGTTTACATAGTAGGTGAAATGTTTACAAGCACTGAACACTGACTAGCTTTTGGATTCAGATATAAAAAAGTGAATTATTTACAAGAAAAAGCAAAGCTAGGATATTTTTCAAGTATCTGAGGAAGGACTTTGTTATGGATGAGGTGTTTACACATATTTTGTAATGTTTGGTTCAAATCATCTCTGACCTCACTAATTTCACAACAGTTAAATAATGTTGCAGAGTGTGGGTGTAGCTTGGCTGTTAAATTTCATGTGTGGTTTGTTTATTATCTACAGAAGGAGCAAACTCCCATGAATATCTATAGCTCAGCCTGATATGGACAAATGCAACATCATGGCATCTACAGAGCCTCTAGTGGAACCTTATATAATGGTTCTCTTACATGACATGATGGTAGATGGGTCTGACTGTGCTGATTTCACTCAACCTTGAGTCAAAAAGATTTTGTTCCTTCTGAATAATTCTTTTTGGCTACTCACAGGCAGAAGTTTTTGCTAACCTATTAGCTTTACCAAGCATTCTGAGCCCAATATGTGAAGAAAAAATTCAGAGCCTGGACTCTAAATCCATCAATGGACAAGCATATTACAACCACACTGAAGAGAATTTGATGCAGTTGGTGAGAAAAGAGAATCACCTGTCCTCTATCTTAGAATTCTGAACAAACATAAGGTGCCTAAAAATAACAAATAGTTCCATGTAGAGTGTGGATGCCCAGTTATTGACCCTGAGTCCCACGTCTTCATAAAAATCATGAGTATGTATTACAACAGTACCTTTACCAGCCATACCAGTGGTTTGTTATAAAAACCCATCTGTATATATAATATGTGGGAGATTAGGTTCAGTAATAATGGTATCACTGCAATAACTGGCACTCTTATTGACTCTTAATACTAACCCAGCTGTGATCTGCCATGAGGGAAAAGTGGGTACAGTGATATCATAGTGGTTAATTTCCTATGGTGCTGGGAAGTAAAATAGTTGTCTCCATGGCAAAGTTCATCAATACTATACTTTCAGAGCCCAGTAACAATTGTAATAATCCAACTGGATGGATGTCTGGCATCTACAAAGGTACAGATGATTTCTTTGCATGGACTGGAATGTGTTTGTCTAAGCATTCAGATCCCAATAAGACTGAATTCAGCTGTTATATCTCTGACATTAGGAAGACCAAGCTCTTTCCTTATGTTTAAAATCTTTCTTATTTTCAGGCACCCTAGCACAATTCTCAAAGCTTAGTTCTATAGTTTCTCAAGCCTTCCAAGCCTTCTGTCATGTGTTATAGCAAACAGAGGCACAGCATAATCAATTACTGTCCATTTCATACTGTAGTTTCTCAAGCCTTCCATGCCTTCTGTCATGTGTTATAGCAAACAGAGGCACAGCATAATCAATTACTCTACATTTCATACTGTAGTTTCTCAAGCCTTCCAAGCCTTCTGTCATGTATTATGGCAAACAGAGGCACAGCATAATCAATTACTCTCCATTTCATACTGTAGTTTCTCAAGCCTTGCAAGTCTTCTGTCATGTGTTATAGCAAACAGAGGCACAGCATAATCCATTACTCTCCGTTTCATACTGTAGTTTCTCAAGCTTTCTGTCATGTGTTATGGCAAACAGAGGCACAGCATAATCAATCACTCTCACACTGGTTCCATACCGTGGACTGGGACCAGTTACAGTTTTGAGAGTTCTAAGCTTCCATCTTCAATGATGGTTAAGTCTAGTTATAATAGTTCCAGATATTTTGGCATATCATACCAAGGTACCAGCACTGTTTTACATAATCAATGTGTGAACCATTACTCAACCACATTTCTCTGGTAAAATCCTTTTTTTTTTTTTTTTTTTTTTTTTTTAGAGAGAGAGAGAGAGAGAGAGAGAGAGAGAGAGAGAGAGAGAGAGAGAGAGAGAGAGAGAGAGAGAGAGAAGAGGGGGGGGGGGGTCTGTTAAGGATTTTAGGTTTTGTCAGCAGAGGTGACAAGCCCTAATCTTTCATAGACATCTGATACAAGGTTAAGTACAGTAATTGAATTATTAAACGCAGAAGTGTTGAACAAGATATCATCAGTATAACAGAGTATATGAAGTTCGGTAATCACAGACATGGACTGCCAAAGGGCAATAATGAGAACACTATACATGGTGGGGCTAAGTAACACCCTGCAGAGTGCCAAGTTATCTGACTGCACTTCTGTGTCCCTGAAACAGAACAGATGATTTTCTGTCAGCCAAGTAGCCATAGATCCAGTGCAAAAGCCAGCCTCTTGTATCCCTTTCAGCTAGTTCATTAAGGGCAAGGTGATGTAACTATGCCTAGTATAATAGTTAACAAGGTATTAAACTATACCCAGTATAATAGTTAACAAGGTGGTAATGCAGTGATGCATACTCTTTTTATGCATAAAATCATGTAGATCGGGGGACAGGTGCTCTATAATTCTAAACAAAAGATGACAGTATCATCCTTCCAAAGGCTTTAAATTAACAAATGTGTAACATGTATATCTAAAGGCATCATGTTGGTTGGGATTGGGTACTTGAATGATACAGCTGTTCATCCTGGTGACATGCAGAACTTTCACAACTTTCTGAATATTAATAGGAAAATGAACTATAGTTTGCCTGATGTACTGCATACATGAGTTACATGATCTATGATACTGAGATGACTAAGGATGATTGTGATACTGGAGGAAGAGTCAGAAAGATGTGTGCTCCTCAATAAAATCATCCTAGGGTGAGGGCTCACAAGATGCTGTAGAGGGGGATTGAGAACTTGCAATGGTTGCAAGATTAAGAAAATGTCATGGGATCTTCTATGACAAAGAAGTATGGCTAAAGAATCATCACTGTACCAAACAGAGCTTGGAATGACGATTGGCTGCTGGTGCTGCCCATCTCTGAGGAAAAACTCAATCCACAATCTTAGTGTCCCCTAAATTTTCTAGAAGTTTGGGGTATGAGCACTTGCTAAAACACATGCCTTACAATCACCTCATTTCTTGCATTGTTATTTAACAATAGACATACACCATAATGACACCTCAATGATGCAGTCCTCTTACCTCTTGTCAAATGATCTAATAACCCAACTTTTTGGCTCAAAGCTCTTTTTTCTGCTTTTTGTACTACTTTCACTTGTGCCATTCTCTTTACATTTAGGAGCACTGATTAACCATTTTACTGTGCATTCTTTCTCCCACACACAAATTATCTCTATATCTTATGTTGTTGAAGAAAATAACCAAAAGTAACATACTTTCCTCCATATTAGTGTGGGAGGGTATTGAAGTGATGAGCTGTAAGCAAAGATCATCATTACTTATGTTACCATATGATGATTCTGGGTAA
This sequence comes from Panulirus ornatus, assembly GCF_036320965.1. Lineage (NCBI taxonomy): Eukaryota > Metazoa > Arthropoda > Malacostraca > Decapoda > Palinuridae > Panulirus > Panulirus ornatus. The sequence goes on from NC_092243.1 coordinate 48,932,345, forward strand.
TCTCTGGGTGTATTTCAATTCTAAATAAACCTAAACACATTACACATTTTCTCTTTACTATAAACAATGATTTCACATATCCCGTACATATTTACATATCTTTATACATCATATGCATTATTTACATATTCACTTATCATTCCCACAGACAGGACATTACTTACATGAATGAATTAATGTGAAAAATAACCATATCATATAAAAAATTTAAAGAATACTACAAGCAAAATGTAAAATCTATTTACAATCATGACTTCAAAATCTGTACTTTCTGATAAGTTTCAGTTCCCTTGTCAATCAAGAATGTCTATGATGCATGATATTTCTTTGGGCTGAATTGTTAAGTTCCTTGTGACATCTATGGATAAGATTTGGAAACATGCATCAGCTGAGAATTTAAACAAGGGTAAGAAGGTTCATACAAACAATGGTGGCAAAGTCCACTATACTACATACAGGTACACCGCCGATTTTCCGGCACTCTTGGTTCCAAAGCCTTGCTGGATTAACTATTTTGCCGGACCAACCGTGGTCATGTAATAATAATGCATCAACACACCTCTAACCAACTAATTATACATCTCCCAAGTGTCTAAAGTATACCATGGACTGCTAAAAACCTAAATTAAACAAATATTAAATGTTTGAGCACCCTAAGATGGTAAGTGTGTCCTTAGATTGTTTGGATCCAGTCAAGTCTTCTTTGTCTTCTGTTGTTGGTGTTTTCCTAGGTGTGCATCATCAGTATAATGAAGTTTCATCTGCATTATAAACCTGCTCAGGATGGAGGTGCTCATTTTGCAAATTCGTCCACATACTCGGCAGCTCCTTCGTGGTTTGCAGACTGCTTTTCTTTGCACACTTTATTCATGAAATTTCCATAACGCTTCTTGAATCTTTGAAGCCATCCTTCACTATAGTCAAGCTCATGTTGTAATCTAAGTTCTTTATGGAACAACTTAGCCTGGTTCATTATCATGCTACCTGACTAATCCACTCCATCACTCCGACGCTGTTGAAACCATTCCATCATCACTCAATCGTGCTCAGTACTCTTACCATCTTTCACAGTTTTTCTAATTGTCATTTGCATTTGGAATCGCTGTCTGCATGAAATTTCAGTATTTTCTCCCTTTGCTTCTTTAAATCATAAACAGTTGATGAACCAGTGCTGTAGATGTCACACAGCTTACGCACCAAAACACCACAGTCCATCTTTTCAACAGTTCTACTTTATCTTGGATCGATATGGACTGGTGTTTACATTTGACACCACAACTGACACTCTCATATCTGTTAGAAGCCATAGCTAGGGTTAAATGTAAGCAAAATAAGCTAAGAATCTCACACAATTGCGGTATCACCACCAAGTACAGTGTAAAGAATGTAAATAAGCGCGCCCTACACATAACGCCATCTGTGGCCGCCCAGTAAACTAGTATGGTGGCTGCGGTAATTTCAAGTTCCCTCACGCAATTTTGTCTAGACTAAACCATTAGTTGCCGGAAATTTGGTGGTGTAACTATAATACATGGGTCTCCCCCACGTTACAAAGGAGATATGTTCTTGAAAAAGTATTTGTACTGCATATTTCCATAATGTGAACCATCTTGTCCCATATACTCCCATACAATGTGTGAAAAGTAAAAGTAATAAAAACACTAGTAAATGGTTATATGCATATGTATGTATGTATGTGAACATGTGTGCATGTATGTATATATATGTGTATATGAGTGGATAGGTCTTTCTTCCTCTGTTTCCTAGCATTACCTCGCTGACATGAGAAATGGCAATCAAGTACAATAAATAAAGATAAATAAATTCATAAACATAGACATAATCTAGATTTTATTTATTTATTTATTTTGCTTTGTTGCTGTCTCCCGCGTTTGCGAGGTAGCGCAAGGAAACAGACTAAAGAAATGGCCCAACCCACCCCCATACACATGTATATACACACACGTCCACACACGCAAATATACATACCCATACATCTCAATGTACACATATATATACACACACAGACACATACATATATACCCATGCACACAATTCACACTGTCTGCCTTTACTCATTCCCATCGCCACCTCGCCACACATGGAATACCATCCCCCTCCCCCGCTCATGTGTGCAGGGTAGCGCTAGGAAAAGACAACAAAGGCCTCATTCGTTCACACTCAGTCTCTAGCTGTCATGCAATAATGCCCGAAACCACAGCTCCCTTTCCACATCCAGGCCCCACACAGCTTTCCATGGTTTACCCCAGACGCTTCACATGCCTTGATTCAATCCACTGACAGCACGTCAACCCCGGTATACCACATTGATCCAATTCACTCTATTCCTTGCCCGCCTTTCACCCTCCTACATGTTCAGGCCCCGATCACTCAAAATCTTTTTCACTCCATCTTTCCACCTCCAATTTGGTCTCCCACTTCTCGTTCCCTCCACCTCCGACACATATATCGTCTTGGTCAATCTTTCCTCACTCATTCTCTCTTTGTGCCCAAACCATTTCAAAACACCCTCTTCTGCTCTCTCAACCACGCTCTTTTTATTTCCACACATCTCTCTTACCCTTACATTACTTACTCGATCAAACCACCTCACACCACACATTGTCCTCAAACATCTCATTCCCAGCACATCCACCCTCCTGCGCACAACTCTATCCATAGCCCATGCCTCGCAACCATACAACATTGTTGGAACCACTATTCCTTCAAACATACCCATTTTTGCTTTCCAAAATAATGTTCTCGACTTCCACACATTCTTCAAGGCTCCCAGGATTTTCGCCCCCTCCCCCACCCTATGATTCACTTCCACTTCCATGGTTCCATCTGCTGCCAGATCCACTCTCAGATATCTAAAACACTTTACTTCCTCCAGTTTTTCTCCATTCAAACTTACCTCCCAATTGACTTGACCCTCAACCCTACTGTACCTAATAACCTTGATCTTATTCACATTTACTCTTAACTTTCTTCTTTCACACACTTTACCAAACTCAGTCACCAGCTTCTGCAGTTTCTCACATGAATCAGCCACCAACGCTGTATCATCAGTGAACAACAACTGACTCACTTCCCAAGCTCTCTCATCTACAACAGACTTCATTTTTGCCCCTCTTTCCAAAACTCTTGCATTCACCTCCCTAACAACCCCATCCATAAACAAATTAAACAACCATGGAGACATCACACACCCCTGCCACAAACCTACATTCACTGAGAACCAATCACTTTCCTCTCTTCCTACACGTACACATGCCTTACATCCTCGATAAAAACTTTTCACTGCTTCTAACAACTTGCCTCCCACACCATATATTCTTAATACCTTCCACAGACCATCTCTATCAACTCCATCATATGCCTTCTCCAGATCCATAAATGCTACATACAAAGCCATTTGCTTTTCTTAGTATTTCTCACATACATTCTTCAAAGCAAACACCTGATCCACACATCCTCTACCACTTCTGAAACCACACTGCTCTTCCCCAATCTGATGCTCTGTACATGCCTTCACCCTCTCAATCAATACCCTCCCATATAATTTACCAGGAATACTCAACAAACTTATATCTCTGTAATTTGAGCACTCACTCTTATCCCCTTTGCCTTTGTACAATGGCACTATGCACGCATTCCGCCAATCCTCAGGCACCTCACCATGAGTCATACATACATTAAATAACCTTACCAACCAGTCAACAATACAGTCACCCCCTTTTTTAATAAATTCCACTGCAATACCATGCAAACCTGCTGCCTTGCCGGCTTTCATCTTCCACAAAGCTAGATAATTTTATCATTACTTTCTCCAATAATAATAGTAAGTGCAGAAAAAATATGTAAGTTTTATCAACCAGAGATGGTGCTGAGTAGTGTGTCAGGTGACCCATCTTCAAAGCTTACCTATGATTTTATCAAATTGTACCGAGTCATTGCTTACTTGAGTTATTAATTGAGAACTGTACTTCAGGAAAACATCAGCCCCACAGCAATGGAGAGAGCAACGTTTCTTTGGTGGAAACAATATTTCTTGGGGATAACAACAGGACCTTTGCCAGTGTTCCTTAGCTGGTTGTAAATATTGTGTGTATCACTCTCCAGACAGCGAGTGTTTATATCGGCTGAAGCAAATGCCAACAAGTAATGTAACTCACTACTTTCCAGAGTGAGTGTTTGTCTTAACTGAACCGTAAGCTAATATGAAATGAAATGGATGAGTAATATGGTGAGTGAAGTGGTTACACAGGCAGTGATAAAATACAGCCAATGTTTACCTTCATTACTTGACAGTAATGTTATTGAAACATTGCTTATCTGTGCTATCATTAACAAAAAAACAGTAATTCATGAAAAAACAAGCATGTAGCTGGAGAAAAAACAAATATTCCTTAAGGGGAAGCAGTGTTCCTTAGCAGGAAATGAAGGCTACGTTCACTGCTCCAAAGACAGAGAGCCCCAACAAAGTACAACTATTCTAGCTTCAGTACAATACCTCCATCATCTTATAGTTCTTGCTTGTCACAACGTGTTGAAATTGGCATCCTAAAAGTGAGTGACTACAAAAGATTTTGGAGGTCTTCGACTCCTACAGCCAAGGATAAGATCAGGTTCCTGAGTTGAGTTGTTGATTGACCAGGTTCCTGGGCTGAGTTGTTGATTGACCAAGATAGAGAAAGCCACAGCCTCTAGGCCCACAGGGATTGTACAGCCTGGCTGTTCTGGTACACTGACTTCTTTAATGTCCCTTTGTAGCTTTTCTGCATCCTCTACTGATATGATTTTTATAATCACTCCTGTATTATGTGCAATGGATGATAAGGAACTGTGGTTAGTACTTGCATGAATGTCAGATATAAGGAGGAGGAGGAACACATGGCATGCTTTACAACTAAGTGATGTTATCTGTTAGTTAAAAAGTTGTATATCCATCTCCCAATTATTCCAGTTGTCCCTATCGTATGCATTTTAAGTGCTATGACACTAAGGTCATATTTGTCAAATGCTGTGCAAAGTCTATGTAAATCACATCCCCATTTTCTATTTCTTCCACGGATTAATCATTTCTATCATTGTGGTCAGGTATCTGAGACAGGCAAGATCATCCTGCCCTACAACCATGTTGTCCTGGGTTATGTAGATTGTTTAGTTCCATATACTCAGTCAGTCTGTCTCTTAGGATGCATTCACCAATGATTTTAATAATGTGCAATGTTAATGACATTGGCTGACGCTTATGGGACTGCTATGCAATCCATCTTTGTGAAGTGGGGCAATGCAAGTCAGCTTCAAACTCTCAGGAAAGATGCCAAAATCTAGACTTACTCTCCAGAGAATATTTTAGTGTTTATGCTAAAGGTGTTTTGCATTTCCTTATGAAGACCGAGTTCCATGAGTCTAGGTTCAGGGCTGAAAGCATGGGCATGCTCACAATGGCCCTCTCAAAATCCTACATTGAGGTGGTGATATCTGCGATGTGCAAATACTAGGAGATTACTGTTCATTACATCAGCTTTCATGTGGTTTTAACTCACTGAATATCAATTCATATTGCCTTTTTAAAATCTCACTCATCTTCTATCAATCCTCTGTAAAAATACATCTGTTTTTAGTAGGCCATTGGAGTTTGTAGTCCTTGATTTCCATTTTCCATATGAGTAAAGTTACTTCTAGTACTTTCATTTTTGTTTTTTTCCTCTTCTTTTTCTTGTATTTCATATCACATTCTGATTTTATTATCTAAATCCAATAATTCAATAAATAGGTTTTCTTTCCATTGCTGGGTGAGCTGTGGCTTCTTTCAAGGTCTGAAATTCTTCTTCAGCTCCAGTAAACTGCTCTTCTTTTTAGTTCTATCCCAGACCTTTTGCCCTTTCTTCTTGCTGTCTATAACAAAAAGGTTGAGTTTTTGGTTGATGGCATGGCACCAGTGGGACCACCAGCATGTGACGCAACACTTTGTTTACCAAGCACACATTCCAAAGCAGTTGAGGATTCTGTTGCATTTTCACCATCATACAGGTAAGATATGGTCTCTGTTTCCTTCCTATTCATAATACAAAAGTGCATTTCATCTATAACTGCACTACTCAGCGAGTTCTAATGAATGACACTCCCCACCTACAATAACAAATGGAAATGTTTCAAATGAACTAATCTACAACTGTAAATGGGCTGTTTTTGATGTGTCTATGTTTTATCATTTGATTAGTAACCATTTCTCTCTGTCAGTTCAGCGTTCCTGAGCCTGATACAGGAGATATATGATAAACAAGAATATTTTGGGTCAACAGTTTCTTGACATCACCAGTTACTTAATCATACAAAGGAATACTTGCACCTGAACTTCATAGCCTCTTTGCAGACAGCTTGAGAGGGTATACAATGCAGAGAGAAGAATAATCTTACATGAACAACTACTAGATGAGGAAAGGCAATACCTGACAAGTTGGTTGATTAAAACTCAAGCCTGCTGCATACATCATTGATGCACCTGATTATGCCAAGAATGCAATCTAAATTTTGAAGAAAGCAATTTTAGTTTTGGCCATGTTATTTTTCACACTGTGTTTAAGAAAGCTAAATACTTTATGTAAATTTCAATAAGAGCAACCTTATGCTCTGTATTACAAATTTAGTGGTAGTAATTTACAATTTCTGTAAGGGCAAGTTTCCATTCCCTAAATGTCCATAATGTGGGAGACCCATTTACTATGATAGTGGCAAATATGCACCAAAAGGATTAAGGACAAAACTCATGGGAAAATAAAATATACAATATTCCAGTGGATTGCCAAAAATAAAATATACAATATTCCAGTGGATTGCCAAGTTCATATGTATGCATGGCAAAAGTCAGATAAAGAGTAAGAGTGATGGGCTTGCATCCTGTCATGGACTGTGGGTGATGTGGCAGGAAAGGGAAGGATGCTTTGGAAGCATAGGGAAACAAATGACAAGATGCCACAGGCATAAACTCATTAGTCATAAATCTTAAATGAGTTAAAACAAATATAAAGAGACCCCCTCCCTAAGAACAATTAAAATTGCAAACACTAAATCTACATGTGTGAGAGGAGATAGTATCAATTCAGTTCCCGATCTCATCATATTTCTGCATGTGTCCTGGCCACTAAGAACTGGATTTACAGAACATGTCCAGTAGGTGCTTCCCTTAGCTTGTGTGTTGCAACTCCTTGCAAAGTGAAGCACTGGAAATCTCTTCCAACTTATGTCTTCTCCTCTTACTAAAACCTTCCCATCTAAAGACTTGGGTATACGAACACCTGAGGATCTGAAATCAATCCTTGCTGCATCTTTTTTCTCATACCTACTGTCTTACCTTTCTCCAAGGTGAATACGACTGCAGCAAAGTTTTGCCCAAGAAATGTTGGCCACTATAAAAAAGTACACATTAATTCAAAACTACTAAAAAAAAAGGTAAAAGCATCAAATTACTATCCCTTAATCTACTTTAACCATCATCACATGGTGATTCAAAGGTTCCCACCTGTTTAAAATCACAGCTGTTTGCTTCCACCGATTATCCATATGTATCATAGCTGGATAAAATGTTACCTGTCTCAATTACCCACTGAATATTATCTGGGCATGCTGCCAGATATACACCTTCACTATCTTAGCTAAGCTAATTTCAAAATAAAAACATCTTCTACGGTAATGGTGTTGAAATTTTGTTATTTGTTCACTTATTCAAATGGATAAAGTTATGCTTGTGTACATATACATGAAAAACATGTATAAGTACAAAAGTAAAATTTTTGACAAATACATATGTGCAGTATGAAATAAATGAAAAAAATTTGAACAGTGTAATGTGATTAGATATATACAAAATAAAATTATGCCAAGAAAAAAAAACCTCCCACACCAACACAAAGAAAAGTAAACTACTTGAGCACTTTTTTTTTTTTTGATAAAGTATAATATTGACATATTCTGAAAGTTTTAGTTTTTTGGAACATACTGTATGAGGATGAACCAGGAAGAGAAGAGTACTGTTTAAGGGCCAATACATTAATAAGAGAATAAATAAAACATGGTAATGCATTATACTAAAATAAGTTAAAGGAAAGTACACTTGTGGGTATCACAATAAATTATGGAAAATAAAAGACTATCGATGTGCAGAGTACCAATGCCAGTTGCCAAAAGGTAATTAATGTATGAAGGAGTACAATGAAACCCACAAAAATTGTAAAAATGCTTCTACAAGTCGCAAAAAATAGATGTTAACCCTTAAAATAAAGCTAGAAGTAATCAAAACACTAGAGGATGGTGAGGGGACCTTAGCATTTGGGTGCGAACATAACATCTGCAAGTCTAATAACATCAACATTGCAAACGGCTCTGTAGTTCTTCACACTTGCTTGATGCCAACCTCTCCTAATGAAAAAAAGTGTGGTAGTGATTACATTACACTCATTCATAAAGCTAATTCTATTGAACTTACATTACCTTATTATTAAACTGCTATCAGCATAAGCATGAAAACTTAATATTGTACAGACTCTTCATGAAAATGGGGACTTTGGCACAGACTTGGAATAAAACCCTATTTCTATTATGAAAAACAAACTCATACCAAATTCACTTATACTAGCCTTTCCTAAGAATAAAATAAGGGGCACCTATATGCAATGGTGAAATGTACAGATTTGGGATGTATAAAACAGATACTTGAGGAATAACTTGAAGTGGTTTAGTTATATGAAGAAGATACACAATGATAGGCTGGTACAGAACATACAAATAAGCGAGATCAAATGGAAATGGTGAGTTGACACTGGGGAGGAGATATTAGGGATAGGATCTGAAAAGGTGGCCAGGGTTAGGAGAATATTCAAGGTATGTGTTTAGACAGGCAGCCTGGAGACTTTTCTGTTGCACCCACATCCATTTTCTCCACCCTATGGGGAGTTCCTAAGAACAATGGAGCATCAGAAACTTTGATTTATATATATATATATATATATATATATAAAGAATATAGTTTCTGCGAAATTTTTTCATGTTTATATTCATTCTGGTATTATCTGTATAAAATGATACAGTAAGGAGTTTTTCTGATATGTACAAGTTCCTTGAGGAACAAAACTTTTGAACATAAAGACATCTGAAATTGCATGATTTACAATTTGTTGGGAACTTTTACTACTAGTTAAGATGCTCTATAACCCTCGTCCCATTTTTCTAGTTATTCCTATTTTGTGAGCTATGATGCCATGGTCATATGTGAAAAAAAAAATGCATTTTGTTTGTTGTCTTGTGCTTCTACAACTTTATCTTGCAAGATAAAGCAACAAAAGGCATGATAAAAGAAAATGTGTTTCCCTGGGTCATCTAGACTGTTTGATTCAAAGAAATCAATCAGTTTACATCTTGGTACTCCAAAAATTCCCGTGTGCCATTTCAGTGCTTCTGGCCAGAAGCTTTTTTCTTTTTTTTCTTGGCTTCCTCCTTAAATGAGTTTACATCTTGGTACTCCAAAAATTCCCGTGTGCCATTTCAGTGCTTCTGGCCAGAAGCTTTTTTCTCTTTTTTTCTTGGCTTCCTCCTTAAATGAGTAAGGCTGTCAGTCAACCTTAAACCATTTGGGACTGTGATCATGTCTAGGCTCCCTCTCCATAAGACACTTAGTTCACATGCAAAACTTGTTTTGCATTCTTTTAAAAAACAGGTTTCCAAGAGTCTGGTTCTGGAGCAGAATGCAAGGACATACTGTCAAAGGCATTCTCAGTCCTGTGGCATGATGACAAAATCAGCATTGTAAGATGGGGACTGTTCACCTAGAAGAAGTCACATTATGTAATCATAGGCACACTGAGCAGCAAGAGAAACTGCTTTTCAGGTATCTTATCATTCATGTCCAAGAATACTACCTGTTCCATTCTAAGCAGGCCAAAGGTACTTGAGGTCCTTAATTCACTTTTTTGCAAAGAGTAATATCTTGGCTTCTGGGTCACTAATGGATCTCTGTCCATTTTCTACTGAATTCTGTATGTTTTCAGCTTACAATCACCACCTTCCACTTCTTTAACATGTTTCTTATCTTTGCTGAGTTAACTGTGGCTTTTTGAGGTCCATAACTCATTTCTGTCTCCTAAACCTTTCATATTTCTTCTCACTGTGAGTCTGGTACACATCTGAGGTATTTCTATAATCCACTTGTTTCTACTTTACCAATTCTGCCAATGTATAGCTCCTTTAGTTCCTCTCAAATGTATACTGTAGAAATAAAATCTGCTGAATTCACCCTCATAGGCAGGCAATGTTCTGTGGTGATTTACTATAAATAAATGTCTACACCCACATACTAGGTTGTGACCTGAGTTGTTTGTCTTTGAGAGGGTAATTTCATATCATTTACTGCATATGCAAAATGCAGGATGAGAAGACTCTGTGTCTAGTTGGTCCCCCTACCTGTTATGAAACTATCACACAGTCCAAGGTTCCGCTTTGCATGACTACTGATATATACTATGCACTTCTGGTGAAATCTTCAGCCAAACAGTCCACAATGATGTTTCTTAACCATTTCCACTTTGTGTGCTAAGTTGCAATCTTGATAGGTACTGCGACTGGATTCCTGATATCAAGATATAGTTCACTCTTTAATTGTTTCAAAAATTCCTGTGGTCTTGCACTAACAGTGTGAGTTCATATGGTATGATGCATTTGCTGTTGTAAAAATTTCATGTTCAATCATTACAAGCAAATACTGTAATAATAAACTGAACTACAAAGGTTTAGCAAGTAAAAAAAATAATAGTTTTTGTATAAGTGTATTAAGCTCAACTTTAACACAATACAAGTGCTGGGACATTTCAAATTATTTTCATAGTCTTCAATACAGATACAAATAGCATCACTCTGGTTTATGATCCATTAACTGACAAATCCTGGTAAAACAGTTAACCTACTTTAGCATATAATTCAGCAGTGAAGAGCAACTGAGGGAATTTTTTTAACAGAAAATTTAAGGAAATATAAATGTTACACTTCTATCAGAATCCAGCTAGCTACCTGATTTGATGACAATTTTGAAACGACACTCGTGAATCCTTTGAAGCTCATTGCTGTAATATCTAATTATTTACATACAGGCTGAAATACAGACTGTTTAAGTCCTCAAACAAAATGTGCTAATCAACAATGCCTACCAGCATTCATACACCACAGTTGAATTTTCACTTCAAATAGTTATAGGGCATGTTTTTCTTTTTGTTTGTTCTGGGAAACTAGTAATAAGCTATCATACAGCACAGATTTATTGTTCTAACATCACAGTAAATTAATAAATGTTCTAAACATTTTGGGAAGCTTATATGAAAATTCTCCATAACCTTAATTAGAACTCTTAACTTTTATTGAACGTGTGTGAAACGTAAAGAACAGAAGGTGAATTTCTATCATCATAGAAACATGAATGAAATCCTCAATATAAAACCAATTATGATCAAAAGCATCAAAATTTGTACTTAAATAATGGTTAAAGATGTGATACCACTACTACAAAACAACATTATGTTATCAGCTAGTATCTTAGATTATACTAGTTCAAAATCACAAACATAACTAATTCACCTGTATTTAACAAAAAGCTATGAGATAAGGAAAAAATTGCTGTAAAATTTGCTTACATCATATTGTACCTATTACTACTCATATAACAATATGCACAAGTTGAACATCATCAAAACTGAGTAATGTATATCGAGAAACATTCAAAAATGTTGATTGAAAAAAAAATGAGTGGAAGATAAATACACTTGAGTAATGAGGACTTATAACTTACCTTTGTGCTACACTTATTACTGACAGAGGTTCAAAGAAAATTGTACTGAGTTAAATTTCAGAATACCTAACATTCTTAGGCAACAACCTACCACTGTAAAAGTATGCTTCGGTAAAAGAAATTACTTTCAAATGAGAACAAAAAAATCATAATCTACACACCTCAAAATCTTTTTAAATTTCAAAATAACTAATATATCCACTATTATGTACAACATTCAGGAGCACAATTGACAAAACAGGCACGACAATGAAATTCTCATAATAGAATTGGACATGGTGACTTTAGAAATATGGCTTAAAATAAAATAATTCAGCACTAACATGAAATTATTGTTAATGCTTCATGTTTTGCAGATAGTTCTTTTATGAACGTAGAATGTGATTCCACCATGGCTGAAACTCCCTGTGTACTGCTAAGTTCTATTTTACTTAGTCTGAGGGAAGAAATTCCATTGGCTTCACTTTCATATTTCTGAGAAAATTTGCAGAAAAATCACAGTGCATCAATACACATGACAGGTAAAAGTCCTAACTTCTGTAATTTCAAATGTCCCTTAAATAGGTTCACACTTCAGGACCCCAGTAACTTCTTCAGCCTGATAAAGATGCTATCTTCTGTGAACTGCATTATGGTATAGTTCTTCTTTTGCATTTGAATTCTTCATCAAATTTCACAATGGAATACATCTTCAACTGCAGCCAATGGTTAGAGCAAACTGAAGAGAGTATTTCGTTCCAAAGATGACAAAGAAAGCAATGCAGGCACACTTGTCAAAACTCACTTTATCTCTTGGAATACGCCAAGATAATAAAACACATAAATCACTGGTTTGAGTATAGGTGTCAATTTGGAATTTCTTCAACAGATGTGTCCATCAGCATGAGTTTGATATGCCAAAAACAGGCTTTCTTGCATCATCTTCAAGTACCACACACTTTAAATAATATCTTATGGAAGCTCTTCTATACATCTCACAAGCATTCACCAAACTGATCATTTTCCCAATAGAGTAACCTTTTTACTGCATTAATCTTGAAAGTTTCCTTGATAATGCAAGCACATATAGGAACTACAATAATGATGATTTACTTCCAAACTTACTTTACAGTTTTTAACATACCATCAAATGTATATTCATATATTTCAAACAGATTGGTTCTTACCTTAAATCAATCATTTTATATATATATATATATATATATATATATATATATATATATATATATATATATATATATATATATATATACACATATATATAATCTTGTCAGGAAATGAGATGATAGAAGTCACAGTGAACTGGTGGCAGCATTTTCGAGAAACTTTTCAAAGAACCACAAGTTATTACCCAACCAGTGATTACTTCTTTTATATTTAAGATCTATGTATGTTCATATATGTACACATATCACCCACACTGCATTATTCAAATTTAATATTCTTTTCTAATAAAAAAAAATTCAAGAAAATACAAGCATCACTTACTTGTATTATACCCACACCTCTCAGTATCTGCCAAGTTTCCTATTGGTTTGTTTCCTTGGAGACCTTCCACGATGTCTTCCTGGAGAAGGTGAGCGTCCACGCTTCAAAGGAAGTGGTAAATTATTTTTACCTCTAGGATGATGGTCTTTCTTATCCCATAACTCCTTCTCCTGTCGAAGTTTAGTTTCATCACTTAGCACTGTCTTGTTCTTCTCTAGCTTCCACAACCTGAACTCTGTCTCAATACTTTCTTCTTCCAGCTGCTTTATTTTCTCTTCGACCTTTTGTTCTCTGAGACGCAACAATTGAACTCGCAAATCTTCATCATCCTCTTCTTGTTTGCTTTTTTCTCTAACTGGAGTCCCTTCAATATCGATGTTTCTTGCAGCATTTGCAACTGATCTATCAATTCCTAAATGCTTTGTATTATCATAATGCTCCATGATATCAGTTGATTTCCTATTTCCATTCTGCGGGATAAATGTGTCCTTTCCTTTGCTTCCTGTCCAGCCATCCTTGGGATAATACATCTTATCCATGCTCCTTCTATTAGGGCCTGTTTTAAGTTCATCCTGCTTCTTGCTGTTCAAAACATCCTCAGATTCCCAGCGTTCAGATCCTTTTCTTGATTCCTCCTGAATCCTTCTTGTTCTGTCTCCCCTCTCTAAACTCCTACAACCACGGGAAACATCACTAGAAGAAGAGTAAAGTCTTCCCACATCCCTGCTATTGCTATGTCTCTCTTTCACTGGTTCATGATGTACCTCTAGCCTTGAGTAACCTTCTGGTGAAACTGGAGAGCAACGCTGATGCAAGTGTACAGAGTGCTGTTGTATCTGACTTTCTCTTCTAAAATCACTTGAAGCCCTCTGAGAGCCTGTTTGATGACTAACATGAGAGAAAGAATTCTGATCCTCTGAACAATGTAGTATGGACTGTGTTGATACAGGTGAACAACCTCTATGAAGAGTATCGGGTGATAATGACCTCCCACTCCCCATCTGAGGTGAACTTAAGCCCTGATATGCTTTAGGTCTGGGAGACCAAAATTTGGTGGATCTTGGTGAAAGTGAAACTTCTTCAAACAGTGGAGATCTATCTATCCGCCCCATTCCAAAATGTTTGTCAGATTCAAACTGTGGTGATTTTTCTCTTGCAGATCTTGGTGATCTTCCTCTTGCACCTAGTCCTGATGATCTTCCTCCTGTATATGATGCTGGAGATTTTCCTCTTGCAAGTGGTCTTGGAGATCTCGTAGATGGACCATTAGATCTTCCTCTGGAAGATAGACCTGGAGATCTTCCTCTGGAAGAAAGACCTGGAGATCTTCCTCTAAAAGCTGTACCAGGAGATCCTCCCCTAGCTAAAGACCTTGGAGATTTACCTCTTGCTGATGAACAAGGCGATCTTCCTCTTGCTGATGAGCTTGGAGATCTTCCTCTAGCAGGCACCCCTGGAGATCTTCCTCTTGTAGATAAACCTGGAGATTTTCCTCTTGAAGATGGACCAGATCTTCCTCTTGCTCTCAGTACTGGAGATTTTTCTCTAGACATACCTGGAGATCTTCCTCTTGAAGATGGACCTGGAGATCTTCCTCTTGAAGATGGACCTGGAGATCTTCCTCTTGCTGCTTGAGCTGGTGATCTTGCTCTAGCTGTGCGAGCTGGAGACCTTCCTCTAGCTGAAGGACTAGGAAATCTCCCTCTAGCATGTGGACCTGGAGATCTTCCTCTTGTAGATGGGCCTGGAGACCTTCCTCTTGCAGATGGGCCAGGGGACCTTCCTCTTAAAGATGGGCCTGGGGACCTTCCTCTTACAGGTGGGCCTGGAGACCTTCCTCTACCTGGCTGACCTGGAGACCTTCCTCTTGTTGCTGATCCTGGAGATCTTCCTCTAATTTGTGGATCTGGAGATCTTCCTCTCATTGGTGGGCCTGGTGATCTTTCTCTAGTTGATGGACCAGGAGATCTTCCTCTTGCAGATGGTCCCAAAGCTCTTCCTCTCCTCAATGGGCTTCCAGACCTTCCTCTTGGAGATGGACCTGGAGACCTCCCTCGAGGAGGAGGGCCAGGGGATCTCCCTCTTCCAGTGAGACCTGGAGATCTCCCTCTTCCAGGTGAAACTGGCGACCTTCCTCGAGCTGGTGGACTTGATCTTCCTCTTCCAGATGGACCTGGAACCCTTCCTCGAGTAAGTAGGCCTGGAGATCTTACTCTGACAATGGGTCCAGGAGACCTTCCTCTCATTGGCAATTCTGGAGACCTTCCTCTATTACGCTGTGAGCAGATTAGTGGTGACCTCCCTCCCTGTAAAGGACCTCTCATCTCTGAGGAATGTGATCTTTGCACTGAAGACCTGTTAGGATCAATTGTTTCAAAGGAAGATCTTGTCAGCCTCCCAGAATCAGGAGAATATTTCCCAGGGAAAGGTGAAAACCTTTTCCAATTTCTGGGTATATCATTAGAGGAATCAAAATAATTGCTGCTGGCCTGTGTCTGATATTCTACAAACTGCTCATCACACACAGGTGTTCTGCTTTGAGGAAGGCCTCTGTACTGGGTGGGTGCATCCCTGAAATTATCAGAACTGTCTCCTTTACCTACTTGGGCAAAAGATGGTGATAGCTTTGGTCTTTTAGCTTTCAGCATACCAGGTACCAAAGAAAAATCATCTTCATGTCCTAATAATGAAGCATCATAGTTTCGTTTTTGAGCAGATCCTTGGTTACCTGTTGTTTCACTATCCCACTTCCAAGATGGTTCATTCATTCTTCTTTGTCCTTGTGAGCCAGACTCTCTACCATGAAAGCTCTGTAATGGAGGCTCTGCACGAGAACTGCTTCTAGGCTCACCAAACCTCTTCTCAAATTTTTCTTCATGGGTGTCTCCTCCAGCAAAGGTGCTGCCTGAATAATTCCAATCTGCTATATTAGCTGGTCTTGATGTTCTACCCGAGGGATCTGCATTTGGTTTGTAGTTGTCACTCTGGGAATAGGGATGAGGTGAAGAAACTGATTTATCACTATGTTGCTGACTGATGACTGGTGTCTCTCTTTCAACCATAAATGAATCTGTTGGCATATTCATCTTTAACCTCCATGATCTGAGGTAATCAAAAGCTTTTAAGCTTTTCTCTCGCTGTGGGGCTCCTTGAATTCCCGAAGCCCTACTTTCATCCATATTTTGTGACCCACCTGTCCAAGTCAAACTAGGAGTAAGTATATGACTGGAGGAGTCATGAGGTCTTGCTGATGAATCTAAGCCTTTTGATACATTAAGCAAAAGATCCATGCCTTTTCTAACAGGACCAAAGCCAATTTCTGAGTCACATGATAAATCTGAAACCCCAGATTTGTGTTGACCACCATCTTGGGATGGATACCCGCTTCTCTTTTGTCCAATTTCATCTTGGTAATTCATCCTCAAATGAGACTGTCCACTAGACTCTTTGGATGAAGGACCAACATCTGCCACTGGTCTATGATTATAGTCACAGACATTTTCAACTGGTTTCAATCTTGTTTGTCCATGCATTCTTGATTCTGGATACAGTAAGTCCTCTTGCATTCCAGAATCTAAGTAAAGCCTCATGTCCCCTTGCATTCTTGAATCTGGAAGCGTCCTTAAATATTCTGACAATCCTGGCTTTCCAAGTATTTCTGACTCCCCTGGCATCACTGAATCCACAAACATTCTTGATTCTCCTGATTCTGAATACATTCGGGAATCTCCACGCATATCTGGTTCAGGATAAAGTCTGGACATTCCTTGCATCCACAAGCCTCCCTGCTGTCTTGAGTTCCCAGGTACTCTTGCATCCCCTAACAATCTGAAGTCCCCATGCCTCATTGAATCTCCAAAAATTCTTGAATCCCCAAACATTCTTGAGGTAGCTTGTGTCCTTGACTCTCCAAAAATTCTGGATTCCCCCAACATCCTTGTACCCCTCTGCATTTTTGAAGGATCTGTAGCTCTGATTCAAAAGTTAACAAATCTAAATAGGAGCTACTTTTACTTTCATTTCAGCTTGAACTTTCAAAAAGCCATCAACCTACTACACAATCTTGTACCAAGCATACTGACTTGTAGTTTTAGTCTTTGTATTCTTGTATAATGAGTAAAGTTTGTCATCTGTGTTGGCAAATCCTTTAGAAACATTCAATACACTTGGTGGTTCATGTTCTGCTCTCACTTAACAAGCTGAAATCTCAGTATATCAGCTGTTATTCCCGATTGTTTCTTTGTTTCTCAGCTTGTTTTGAAGCATTCATATCACTCACTCATCCTAAAACTGTCAAAAGTTAGATTCAGTAATCCAGCTTGACTTATTATGAGTATTAACTTCTGCCATCAATTACTCTTAAAAATTCTAGCATTCTAGGAAACCCAAAAGTTCTACTGTGCCAATTCCTGGCAAAATCAACAAAAGTTCTGTTGATTCATCAAGCACAAGTTCATTAAAACTGCAGAAGTCTGGTCACACACGATTATTTTGTCGTCACAACTTGCCAAAGATTACAGTCCACTCAAACCTGTGCGACCTGCAAGAAAGTGATGGGCGCATATAAGGAGTGATATCATTATTACCAAAACCAAGTACACTGAGGAACCAAGTAAGTGCACCCATCTTCAAATTTTAAATATATAACTTATCTAAATATTCACACAGCCGTAAATGCTTCGCTAAAATGTTTCATGAAAAAGTTTCTTTAAATGGGAACTTACTATTTCTCAAAAGAAAGTTGCAATTTGCATCTCATTCAATGCTATTAGCTAAAACTTAGTTTCCACATGTTTCTTGCTGTATCAGCATACTTTAATAAAAAAAAATGTTTCTTCACATAATGACCCCCAATACACTGCTTTAAAAATCTGCTTGAAGCAGGAAAGAAAACTAGGGAGAATTCTCCAGTCTAAATATGGAATTAGATACTAAAGTAATAAAATGCATAATATGGGGTGGGCATATTACATTCCATATCTGAGTATGTAAAAGACCCAGGGTGAAAGTTCTTTACTGAGAGCCCACAAGAACATGCCCAACCCTCTTAATGTGATAACATTTGCCTTTCTGCTTTCCACAAATTAATATCTTTCTTATATTCCCAAAGCTAATGCTGAACTATGAGAACCCTTTTGAGGATGATATACTTCACTTACTAAACAAGGGAAAACAGAGTATCATCTTAAATTCAATGGCAGCATGTGCTTGTTAACCTTAAAAGCCATAGTAAGGAAAAATAATTAATTTAACCAATCTCTTTTCAAAGAGCACATGAAAATTTCCTAGATATCAGCAATGCAGTACATCATTCTAATGTTATAACTTCCTGCTATTGTTATTGACATCATGTTCTACAATTATTTATCAAGTTAGTTCTGTCAAAAACAGAGTAAAGCCAGCAGCTGGTGGCATTTGCCATATTTTCCTGGTTTTTGTACTAAATTTCTTTCCTTAGAAAAACAGTTCATAAGATAAAAAAATATCAATGATCTATTCAAAATATGAGAAACTACCTAACCTTCCTGCCCAAGGAATTCTCTCTATGTGACTCCTGCAGCACTTAGGAAATAGGACATGTTTGGGTAGGACCACAGGTCATGAAGTTTGGTGACATTTGTATGTGTCTCAGTCGGGTGAGCAGAGGTCAAATGAGGAGTAAGTGCTCATTATTTTTAGTATGGAAGTTGCATCTTAGGCAAGACTGGTCTTGTGGTGTAATAAAATGGTGTTTGCAATGTTGAGGAGACAGGTGGTGTCCACAATACAGACAAGAAAGGATAACTTGTACAACAAACACTAAAACCATCCTTACATTTCTGTTACACAATATGTTAAAATAGGCAACAGATTTTGACCAATGCTCTAAGGTTTTGCCTCACACTGATAGCCTTGCTTTCCTGAAATACATACACACACACATTCCTTGCATGTCGTAGAAGGCGATTAAAGGGGATGGGAGCGGGGGGGCTGGAAACCCTCCCCTCCTTGTATTTTGACTTTCTAGAAGGGGAAACAAAAGAAGGAGTCACGTGGGGAGTGCTCATCCTCCTCGAAGGCTCAGATTAGGGGGTTTAAATGTGCGTGGATGTAACCAAGATGAGAAAAAAGGAGAGATAGGTAGATTGTTTGAGGAAAGGAACCAGGATGTTTTGGCTCTGAGTGATACGAAGCTCAACGGTAAGGGGGAAGAGTGGTTTGGGAATGTCTTGGGAGTAAAGTCAGCAGTTAGTGAGAGGACAAGAGCAAGGGAAGGAGTAGCAGTACTCCTGAAACAGGAGTGGTGGGAATATGTGATAGAGTGTAAGAAAGTAAACTCTAGATTGATATGGGTAAAACTGAAAGTTGATGGAAGAGATGGGTGATTATTGGTGCATAAGCACTTGGGCACAAGAAGAAAGATCACGAGAGGCAAGTGTTTTGGGAGCAGCTGAATGAGTGTGTTAGTAGTACTGATGCACGAGACCGGGTTATCGTGATGGGTGATTTGAATGCAAAGGTGTGTAATGTGGCAGTTGAGGGAATAATTGGTATACATGGGGTGTTCAGTGTTGTAACTGGAAATGGTGAAGAGCTTGTAGATTTATGTGCTGAAAAAGGACTGGTGATTGGGAATACCTGGTTTAAAAAGCGAGATATACATAAGTATACGTATGTAAGTAGGAGAGATGGCCAGAGAGCGTTATTGGATTACGTGTTAATTGACAGGCGCGCGAAAGAGAGACTTTTGGATGTTAATGTGTTGAGAGGTGCAACTGGAGGGATATCTGATCATTATCTTGTGGAGGCAAAGGTGAAGATTTGTATGGGTTTTCAGAAAAGAAGAGAGAATGTTGGGGTGAAGAGGGTGGTGAGAGTAAGAGAGCTTGGGAAGAAGACTTGTGTGAGGAAGTACCAGGAGAGACTGAGTACAGAATGGAAAAAGGTGAGAACAAAGGATGTAAGGGGAGTGGGGGAGGAATGGGATGTATTTAGGGAAGCAGTGATGGCTTGCGCAAAAGATGCTTGTGGCATGAGAAGCGTGGGAGGTGGGTTGATTAGAAAGGGTAGTGAGTGGTGGGATGAAGAAGTAAGATTATTAGTGAAAGAGAAGAGAGAGGCATTTGGATGAGTTTTGCAGGTTAAAAATGCAAATGAGTGGGAGATGTATAAAAGAAAGAGACAGGAGGTCAAGAGAAAGGTGCAAGAGGTGAAAAAGAGGGCAAATGAGAGTTGGGGTGAGAGAGTATCATTAAATTTTAGGGAGAATAAAAAGAGGTTCTGGAAGGAGGTAAATAAAGTGTGTAACACAAGGGAACAAATGGGAACTTCAGTGAAGGGGGCTAATGGGGAGGTGATAACAAGTAGTGGTGATGTGAGAAGGAGATGGAGTGAGTATTTTGCAGGTTTGTTGAATGTGTTTGATGATAGAGTGGTAGATATAGGGTGTTTTGGTCGAGGTGGTGTGCAAAGTGAGAGGGTTAGGGAAAATGATTTGGTAAACAGAGAAGAGGTAGTAAAAGCTTTGCGGAAGATGAAAGCAGGCAAGGCAGCAGGTTTGGATGGTATTGCAGTGGAATTTATTAAAAAAGGGGGTGACTGTATTGTTGACTGGTTGGTAAGGTTATTTAATGTATGTACGATTCATGGTGAGGTACCTGAGGATTGGCAGAATGCGTGTATAGTGCCATTGTACAAAGGCAAAGGGTATATGAGTGAGTGCTCAAATTACAGAGGTATAAGTTTGTTGAGTATTCCTGGGAAATTATATGGAAGGGTATTGATTGAGAGGGTGAAGGCATGTACAGAGCATCAGATTGGGGAGGAGCAGTGTGGTTTCAGAAGTGGTAGAGGATGTGTGGATCAGGTGTTAGCTTTGAAGAATGTATGTGAAAAATACTTAGAAAAGCAAATGGATTTGTATGTAGCATTTATGGAGCTGGAGAAGGCATACGATAGAGTTGATAGAGATGCTCTGTGGAAGGTACTAAGAATATATAGTGTGGGAGGTAAGTTGTTAGAAGCAGTGAAAAGTTTTTATCGAGGATGTAAGGCATGTGTACGTGTAGGAAGAGAGGAAAGTGATTGGTTCTCAGTAAATGTAGGTTTGCAGCAGGGGTGTGTGATGTCTCCATGGTTGTTTAATTTGTTTATGGATGGGGTTGTTAGGGAGGTAAATGCAAGAGTTTTGGAGAGAGGGGCAAGGATGCAGTTTGCTGTGGATGAGAGAGCTTGGGATGTGAGTCAGTTGTTGTTCACTGATGATACAGCGCTGGTGGCTGATTCGTGTGAGAAACTGCAGAAGCAGGTGACCGAGTCTGGTAAAGTGTGTGAAAGAAGAAAGCTGGGAGTAAATGTGAATAGGAGCAAGGTTATTTGGTACAGTAGGGTTGAGGGGCAAGTCAATTGGGAGGTAGTTTAGAATGGAGAAAAAGTGGAGGAAGTGAAGTGTTTTAGATATCTGGGAGTGGATTTGGCAGCAGATGGAACCATGGAAGCAAAGGTGAATCATAGGGTGGGGGAGGGGGTGAAAGTTCTGGGAGCGCTGAAGAGTACGTGGAAGCCGAGAACATTATCTCGGAAAGCAAAAATGGGTATGTTTGAAGGAATAGTAGTTCCAACAATGTTATATGGTTGCAAGGTGTGGGCTATGGATAGAGTTGTGCGGAGGAGGGTGGATGTGCTGGAAATGAGATGTGGTGTGAGGTGGTTTGATCGAGTAAGTAATAATAGGGTAAGAGAGATGTATGGTAATAAAAAGAGTGTGGTTGAGAGAACAGAAGAGGGTGTGTTGAAATGGTTTGGTCACATGGAGAGAATGAGTGAGGAAAGATTGACAAAGAGGATATATATGTCACAGGTGGAGGGAACGAGAAGTGGGAGACCAAATTGGAGGTGGAAAGATAGAGTGAAAAAGATTTTGAGTGATTGGGGCCTGAACATGCAGGAGGGTGAAAGGCATGCAAGGAATAGAGTGAATTGGAACAATGTGGTATACCGGGGTTGACGTGCTGTCAATGGATTGAACCAGGGCATGTGAAGCGTCTGGGGTAAACCATGGAAAGTTCTGTGGGGCCTGGATGTGGAAAGGTAGCTGTGGGTTCGGTGCATTATTACATGACAGCTAGAGACTGAGTGTAAATGAATGTGACCTTTGTTGTCTTTTTCTAGTGCTACCTCCCGCACATTTGGGGGGAGGGAGCGGTTATTTTCATGTGTGACAGGATGGTGATGGGAATGAATAAAGGCAGACAGTATGAATTACGTACATGTGTATATATGTACATGTCTGTGTGTGTATATATATGTATATGTTGAGATGTATAGGTATGTATATTTGCGTGTGTGGATGTGTATGTATATATATGTGTATGTGGGAGGGCTGGGCCATTCTTTCATCTGTTTCTTTGCGCTACCTTGCTAACGCGGGAGACAGTGGCAAAGCAAAATGAAAATAAAAAAAAAATATATATATATATCTGTTTAAATTATTTATGGATGGGGTTGTTAGGGAGAGGCAAGTATGCAGTCTGTTTTGGATGAGAAGGTTTGAAAAGTGAGTCAGTTGTTGCTCACAGATGATACACTGCTGGTGGCTGATTCAGGTGAGAAACTGCAGAAGCTAGTGACTGAGCTTGGTAAAGTATGTGAAAGAAGAAAGCTGAGAGTAAATATGAATACGAGAAAGGTTATTAGGTACAGTAGGGTTGAGGGACAAGTCAACTGGGAGGTAAGTTTGAACGGAGAAAAACTGGAGGAAGTGAAGTGTTTTAGATATCTGGGAGTGGATTTGGCAGCGGATGGAAATATGGAAGCAGAAGTGAGTCACAGGGTGTGGGAGGTGGCGGAGGTTCTGGGAGCATTGAAAAATGTGTGGAAGGTAAGAACATTATCTCGAAAAGCAAAAATGGGTATGTTTGAAGGAATAGTGGTTCCAACAATGTTATATGGTTGCGAGGCGCGGGTTATAGATAAAGTTGTTCGGAGGAGGGTGAATGTGTTGGAAAAGAGATGTTTGAGGACAATACATGGTGTGAGGTGGTTTGATTGAGTAAGTAATGAAAGGATAAGAGAGATGTGTGGTAATAAATTGTGGTTGAGAGAGCAGAAGATGGTGTTTTGAAATGGTTTGATCACATGGAGAGAATGAGTGAGGAAAGATTGATAAAGAGGATATATGTGTCAGAGGTGGAGGGAGTGAGAAGTGGGAGACGAAAATGGTAGCGGAAGGAGGGAGCGAAAAATTTTTTAAGCGATAGGGGTCTGAACATGCAGGAGGGTGAAAGTCATGCAAGGAATAGAGTGAATGGGAACGATGTGGTATACCGGGGTGGATGTGCTGTCAATGGATTGAACCAGGGCATGTGAAGCGTCTGGGGTAAACCATGGAAAGTTTTGTGGGACCTGGATATGGAAAGGGAGCTGTGGTTTTGGTGCATTATACATGATTGCTAGAGATTGAGTGTGAACGAATGTGGCCTTTGTTGTCTTTTCCTAGTGCTACCTCGCATGCGGGTGTGTGTGTGTGTCATTACATGTGTGGTGGGGTGGCGACAGGAATGAACAAAGGCAGCAAGTATGAATTATGTACATGTGTATATACATATATGTCTGTGTATGTATATATATGTATATGTTGAAATGTATAGGCATGTATATGTGCGTTTGTGGACATGTATGTATATACATTTGTATGTGGGTGGGTTGGGCCATTCTTTCGTCTGTTTCTTTGTGCTACCTCGCTAATGCAGGAGACAGTGACAAAGTATAATAAATAAAATAAATAAATAAATAAATTTTCTTTTTTTATTTTGCTTTGTCGCTGTCTCCCGCGTGTGCGAGCTAAATATATATATATATATATATATATATATATATATATATATATATATATGGAAAGAGGGGCAAGTATAAAGTCTGATGGGGATGAGAGAGCTTGGGAAGTGAGTCAGTTGTTGTTCGCTGATGATACAGCGCTGGTGGCTGATTCATGTGAGAAACTGCAGAAATGGTGACTGAGTTTGGAAATGTGTGTGAAAGAAGAAAGTTAAGAGTAAATGTGAATAAGAGCAAGTTTATTAGGTACAGTAGGCTTGAGGGTCAAGTCAATTGGGAGGTAAGTTTCAATGGAGAAAAACTGGAGAAAGTAAAGTGTTTTAGATATCTGGGAGTGGATCTGGCAGTGGATGGAACCATGGAAGCGGAAGTGGATCATAGGGTGGGGGAGGGGGCGAAAATCCTGGGTGCCTTGAAGAATGTGTGGAAGTCGAGAACATTATCTCGGAAAGCAAAAATGGGTATGTTTGAAGGAATAGTGGTTCCAACAATGTTGTATGGTTGCGAGGCGTGGGCTATGGATAGAGTTGTGCGCAGGAGGATGGATGTGCTGGAAATGAGATGTTTGAGGACAATGTGTGGTGTGAGGTGGTTTGATCGAGTAAGTAACGTAAGGGTAAGAGAGATGTGTGGAAATAAAAAGAGCGTGGTTGAGAGAGCAGAAGAGGGTGTTTTGAAATGGTTTGGGCACATGGAGAGAATGAGTGAGGAAAGATTGACCAAGAGGATATATGTGTCAGAGGTGGAGGGAACGAGGAGAAGTGGGAGACCAAATTGGAGGTGGAAAGATGGAGTGAAAAAGATTTTGTGTGATCGGGGCCTGAACATGCAGGAGGGTGAAAGGAGGGCAAGAATAGAGTGAATTGGAGTCAGTGTGGTATACAGGGGTTGACGTGCTGTCAGTGGATTGAAGCAAGGCATGTGAAGCGTCTGGGGTAAACCATGGAAAGCTGTGTAGGTATGTATATTTGCGTGTGTGGACGTGTGTATGTACATGTGTATGGGGGGGGGTTGGGCCATTTCTTTCGTCTGTTTCCTTGAGCTACCTCGCAAACGCGGGAGACAGCGACAAAGTATAAAAAAAAAAAAAAAAATATATATATATATATATATATATATATACACATATATATATTTTGCTTTGTCGCTGCCTCCCGCGCCTGCGAGGTAGTGCAAGGAAACAGACGAAAGAAATGGCCCAACCCACCCCCACACACATGCACAAACACACACACGTCCACACACTAAAACATACACACCCACACATCCCAACATACACACATATATACACACACAGACACACACATGCACAAAATTCACAGTCTGCCCCTACTCACCCCCATCGTCACTCCGCCACACACGGAATAACATCCCCCTTACCCCTCATGTGTGTGAGGCAGCACTAGGAAAAGACAACAAAGGCCCCATTCGCTCACACTCAGTCTCTAGCTGTCATGCAATAATGCCCGAAACCACAGCTCCCTTTCCACATCCAGGCCCCACACAACTTTCCATGGTTTACTCCAGACGATTCACATGCCCTGATTGAATCCATTAACAGCACGTCGACCCCAGTACACAACATCGATCCAATTCACTCTATTCCTTGCCCGCCTTTCACCCTCCTGCATGTTCAGGCCCCGATCACTCAAAATCTTTTTCACTTCATCTTTACACCTCCAATTTGGTCTCCCACTTCTCCTTGTTCCCTCCACCTCCGACATATATATCCTCTTGGTCAATCTTTCCTCACTCATTCTCTCCATTTTAAAACACCCTTTTCTGCTCTCTCAACCATGCTCTTTTTATTTCCACACATCTCTCTTACCCTTACATTACTTACTCAATCAAACCACCTCACACCACATATTGTCCTCAAACATGTAATTTCCAGCACATCCACCCTCCTGCGCACAACTCTATCCATAGCCCAAGTCTCGGAACCATACAACATTGTTGGAACCACTATTCCTTCAAACATACCCATTTTTGCTTTCCGAGATAATGTTCTCGACTTCCACACATTCTTCAAGGCTCCCAGGATTTTCGCCCCCTCCCCCACCCTATGATTTACTTCCGCTTCCATGGTTCCATCCACTGCCAGATCCACTCCCTGATATCTAAAACACTTTACTTCCTCCAGTTTTTCTCTGTTCATGCCTTCACCCTCTCAATCAATACCCTCCCATATAATTTACCAGAAATACTCAACAAACTTATACCTCTGTAATTTGAGCACTCACCTTTATCCCCTTTGCCTTTGTACACTGGCGCTATGCATGGATTCCGCCAATCCTCAGGAACCTACCATGAGTCATATATACATTAAATATCCTTACCAACCAGTCAACAACAACACAGTCACCCCCTTTTTTTAATAAATTCCACTGCAATACCATCCAAACCTGCTACCTTGCCGGCTTTCATCTTCCGCAGAGGTTTTACTACCTCTTCTCTGTTTAGCAAATCATTCTCCATGACCCTCTCACTTCGCACACCACCTCGACCAAAACACCCTATATCTGCCATTCTATCATCTAACACATTCAACAAACCTTCAAAATACTCACTCCATCTCCTTCTCACATCACCACTACTTGTTATTACCTCCCCATTAGCTCCCTTCACTGAAGTTCCTATTTGTTCCCTTGTCTTACACACTTTATTTACCTCCTTCCAAAACATCTATTTATTCTCCCTAAAATTTAATGATACTCTCTCATCCCAACTCTCATTTGCAATTTTTTTCACCTCTTGCACCTTTCTCTTGACCTTCTGCCTCTTTCTTTTATACATCTCCCACTCATTTGCCCTATATACCTGCAAAACTCGTCCAAATGCCTCTCTCTTCTCTTTCACTAATAATCTTACTTCTTCATCCCACCACTCACAACCCTTTCTAATCTGCCCACCTCCCACGCTTCTCATGCCACAAGCATCTTTTGTGCTAGTCATCACTGCTTCCCTAAATACATCCCATTCCTTCCCCACTCCCCTTACGTCCTTTGTTCTCACCTTTTTCCATTCTGCACTCAGTCTCTCATGGTAATTCCTCCCACAAGTCTCCTTCCCAAGCTCACTTACTCTCACCATTCTCTTCACCCCAACATTCTCTCTTCTTTTCTGAAATCCTCTACAAATCTTCACCTTCGCTTCCACAAGATAATGATCAGACATCCCTCCAGTTGAACCTCTCAGCACATTAACATCAAAAAGTCTTTCTTTCATGCGCCTATCAATTAACATGTAATCCAATAATGCTCTCTGGCCATCTCTCCTACTTACATACACATACTTATGTATATCTCTCTTTTTAAACCAGGTATTCCTAATCACCAGTCCTTTCTCAGCACACATAATGAGAGTAAAAGAAATGATATAATATACAGTATCCTGTCTTCAGACAGTTATAATGCATCTTATCAATATGTTGTTTTGAGAATACTATTCAGAGCAGCATCCTTAATCATTAAAAAATGCATCTACTATTCAAGCTTACCAACTCTACTGAGACAACAGGAATCGTGTTAAATTTCAATTCCATCAGATCCACCTATAAAGACACTTCATTAAGTGGGTGTACAAGTCTGGGGAGTGTAGTTTCAGATGGCAAGTGCGTGTTTAAAAATGAGATGAAGAGGGTATTTCTTTAGCAATTTTCAGGTCATTTTAGTGTGTATGTCTTGTCACTATTGTGTTAACTGAGGTATGGGAATCTATGAGGTAGGTTATGGAAGTGCAAGGCTAGGATTAAATTGTAGAGGTGTAAGGCATGGGTTTTCTTGTATTTATTTCTAAATTGGAAGTTGATGGCTGGTTTTGGAGGGATCTGGAGGGGAAGGGTCTAGTGCTGATGCAAAGTACTGTGTGCAAAGCATACTGAGGCAAGTTTGTACAGGATGTATTTTTATTTCATTCTGTAGTTGTAAAATGTTTGTAGCTGCTAGAATACCAGTGGTTGTTCTAAGTGCTTTGCTCTGTGTGGTTTGCAGCTTTGTTATGTTTGCTTTAGACAGAGTGGATTACAAGGTAGGTGTAGTGTAATTTAATGCTGGTAAGCATTGAGGGTGTTTAGTTTGTTTTAGGCCTTTGTGATGTGGAGTAAACATCAAATGTGATACCCAGTATTACTGGAATTCTGGTGAGTGGAAGTGACTGACCATTTAGGTTATGGCAAAGTGATGGATTAGATTTGTGTCTGTCAGGAATCAAAAGGATGACAAAGAATTTCTATGGGGATGGAGACATTTTATTTTGTCTGAGCCAGTTCTCTAATTGGATGGCAGGATTATCACTGTGTGGTTTGTGGGAGGTGATGGGGGGGATGAATAAAAAGACTGAAGGTTAGAGAAAAACTGCTCCATGGGGAAACCCACAGCAGAATCTGAGTTTTGAAGGTGAAGCCTTTATAAATGCCTCTGGCTTGTCAGCGAGCAATAAATAAGTTAAACAAATTTTTGTCATTTTTGTGGAGGATGGTATCAAGTATCTTTTGCATGACAGTAGTTCCAGGCACTCGATGAGATGACTGGTGTGTGACCTAGCAGGTCTGACACTACCAACATGCTAGCCTGGATATTTCAGAAGGCACTGCCAACTGTTCTCTCTGGTCACATCTAATGCTACAGTATTTATTCATTTTCTTTTAAGCCATCCAAGATGTGCAGTATGAAGTATGTATGCAGTCAGTATTAAAGAGACTTAGTCTAAATCTGTGTGGTGTGAGTGCGAGAAGCAGCTTGCTTCTACCATGGATCAATTTTTCAAGGAATTCAGATAGCAAAAAGAGCATTGATGTAAAGTGACAGAAAGAGGAGGATTTTGGGGGCTTCATGATGTTAATATGGGCACTATGTCAGCAAGTTTCAAGATATTTGGGATTTTGTCACATAGTCAGTAGCTGAAAACATGTGAGAGCTCAGATTGCATATGGACTAAAATGTTTTATGTGGAAGTTTAACAGAGTATCTACTCTGGGCCACTTACAGTGAAGTTCCTTGAAGCTTTCATTGCATTTTGAAAGTCAGTGGGTGTGAAGGGTGGGTGAGCATTTACAGAGGATTTTCTGTTATAACCTATTTGTACTCTACAGAGAGAGAACTTTACACTCATGAGGCCCCATCTCCTGCACATTCTCTACTATCAGACAACTTCTTAAATCTATGTATGCTATGTACTATGTCTTTATTCATGTTATTCCAATCATCCAGCACTTTTATCCTGAAAAACTTCTTTACATCTCCCATAACAAATCTAGTGCCTAATTTCATGTTATCTCTTCCTGTTCACTGTCTACATCAACATTCTGTTTTAAAAACTTAATGCCTGTCACAAAAAGTTTTCCTGTCCAACCTCTAAAGTTCACAATGTTTAACTTGTTCGAATAATGTATTCAACATGACAGTTTCAAACATATTAATATAACGATAATAAAATATCAATTCAAAAGTATATTTCAGACACTACTTTCACAGAAATAATGAGTAGAGATTTTGTTTATGTTTCAGCACTACTTAATAAAAACAGCAAGTGCCTGAGTGTCAAGAAAGTTACCACTGCATATATTTTCATTCATTTTACAAACACTGAATACTTTTATTGATTACTTTTACATTTTAGATGACAAACTTTTTTTTTGTTAAACCGATGCTCATTGGTAAATTTTTTCATCACAGCAACACTTAAACGTTTGTAAAATTACCATCTGCATCAATCAGTTACAATTGTTGTCAAGGTCTGGCAGGTGTTGGCAACACTGCCTCCACTTTTGCTAGAAAATCCTCTTGCCTTATCTTGGTAAACTTTCACTGCTGTAGGAGTCAGTGTCCATAAAATCACTCTCCATATGATCCAAAGATAGATCACCATTTTCAAATAATTCAGGATCATGTGCCTGGTCCTTTTAATCTAAAAAAAAAAAAAATAAAGACTTTCCTTCCTTAAAAACTCTAAGAAAATGTGCTATCATTGGTAAGGATGAAGTCTGACTGACTGTGGGGAGAAATTATTGGAGACTGCCACCTCAGCCACTACCCAAGCTTAGCAAGCAGTCTTGAAATTGAAGAGCAAAACTCATTATGTAAATATCCACCTATAACATCACTCAATTCACATAAATATCCATCTGACGGCATTAGAGGGCTTATGGTTGTGATTGGGTCAACCTTCCCTCTTCTCTCTCCCTAAGTGTGGAAATGTAAGGCCTATAGTCTTTTCCTATATATCAACTTTCTTAATTCTGGCACTGTATCATCTTTGTTGCTCTACTCTGGATCTTCTCTACAAGCTTTTTGTGTTTTTTTAAGAGCATTGCCTGACCATGACAAGCATATTCCAGTTTTCGCCTTTGGTATGATGTGAACAGCTTGCTCAATATATCCTTCTCCATGAACTCAAATTCAATTTTAACACTGCTAACAGACAGTTGGCCTCCTTAACTATTCTCCTAAGGTGCATGTAATTACTGTAAGGAGAGGGAGTTTTAAACCCGTGGGACCCCATCTTTTTACCATTCTCCATCATACATCTTCAATTTGAGTAAGGAGTCGGCATTAACCATGCACTCAGTCATTCATTTCCATTTGTCTTAAAAAAATATTTAAAAATATCTTTTCTCTATCTAGTTTAACAAGTTTCTTATCTATCCACAAAAACGATCTATTTAAAAAACTTGTGATCAGATTAACCCTCATTCTTCTCTTTTAAAAGGTGGGCAAATTCAAGGCTTCCAGCCTTTCCCTATAATTTCTCTCTCTTAATACTGGTATCATTTCTGTACCCCTTCTCTGGGCATCCTCTAATTGCTCTTTATGCCTCTTTAGGTGTGGTGACTATACTAGAGAAGCATATTCAATCTTTGGCCTTACATAGGATATGAACAGCTTGCTATATATTTCCTTATCCACATATGTGAATATTATTCTAATATTTGCCTGAAGGCAATGCGTCTCCTTAACAATTCTCCTAACGTGGGACTCTGGTGATATGTTAGGGATGGTATCAATTCCCAAGTTCTTATACAGACTCCTATGCTTATTTTCTGCTCAATAATAATAATATTTTTGCCTTTTTTGCTTTTTCCTATCCTCATTACTTTACATCTGCTTGGGCTGAATTTCATCCAACACATCAGAACAACTTTGGAGTAAGTTAAGGTCCCCTTGTAAGCTGATGCAATCCTGCTTACTTTTCATTTCCTACATGACCTCTGCAAACATATTTAAGTAGGAGTCCATACCTTCAGGTAAGTTATTCACATACATCACAAAAAGTAATGGTCCTAAAACAAAACCTTGTGGCACTTTGCTGGTCACCTTGTACCATTTGGCAAAGATTCCTCTGACATGCATCCTCTGGAATAATCTTCCATCCACTTGTACATTTCCTCTATTGTGCAATTCTAATTGCTTTGTAGTGATGTTAGAACACAGCAATATTCAGTTCCTGAAAGAATTAGAGCCTTGAATACTATCAGTGTTCTCTTGTCTTGAAAGTCCATAGGATCTAGCTCATCGTCCTTCTGTGTAAGATGAAGGCTGGGTTATTAGACATTATTAATCCTAGGTCATTCACTTCATTCAACTTGTTTATGATAGCATTTGCCTCTGTCCAATACTTTGTATTGTTTTTATTTCTTCATTTTCCCTATACTGGAGAGGATGAAACTTATCTCCATGGAAAAGCATCTTATTCTTAATGTCCCAGTTAAGACTCCATTTATGTCTCTTTGTAGCCTTTCAGCATCCTCTACTGTGATTTTCATTCTTATTACCATATCATATATATATGATGATATGAAACTGTGGCTCATGCTTGCTCACACTTAGATATGAGAATAAGGAGGGGTGCAAGCACATTCCCTTTGAAGGCAAATGAGATGGCATGATTTACAACTATGAGATATTATCTGTTGGTTTCAATCCCAATTTTTCTGATCACTCCCATCTTTCACAATTCATGTGCTATGACACCATGGTCACATGGGTCAAATGCTTTTACAAAGTCTGTGTATACCATGTCAATATTTTGTTTGTTTCTACGGAGCTTCAATAATCCTACAAAAGTGTTCAAGTAACTGTGAAATGATAGATCTTCCTGCTCTGAATCCATATTCTCCAAATGATAATCTTGCTCTGAATCCATATTCTCCTGCATTATGTACCTCGTTCAGTTCCATAAATTCAGTCACTTTGCCTCTTAGGACTCTTTCGAAGACTTTACTATAGTGTAATGTTAATGTAATTAGTTGCTGACTTTTTCTCCTAGGAATGTTTAGCGCTCATGCTAACAGTGCTTTGTATCTTTAAGAGGTCTGCATGTCTTAAGAACCAAAGAGGTCATGTCATTTACACAAGAGTTCCTGTTTTAGTATTCAGTAAGGTTTCCCACTGTCACAGATAACTCACTGATCACATCCTACCATCTTATTCATATCCTATTATCTTATGTATCTACTTCCAAAACTCTTATTTATAAATGCACCTCCACTGTTACATATTTTCTGTCTAGGCAGACTGGCATACAAACTTGTTTTCACTTCAATTAGGTTGTGATCAGGGTAAAAAGTGTTACAGATGATAATATCCCAAGTTGGGTCCACATTATTTCTTCTGGTTGGTTTTCTTATTTGTTGACAGAAGGAAAGCTTTTCACATACGCTGAATAACTCACTTTTTGCAGCTTCTTGTCCAAGCTGCTTCATGTCAGTAGTTTCAGTTACACTATTATTTCCTGCCTGCCTCCATTTAAAGTGTAGTAGGTTGAAGTTTCCTAAAAACAAGTAAATATGGGACTGGGTTTCCAGAGAACCAAGATATAATTCTCCATTTCTTAATTGTTATATAAATTGTCGAATCTTTGCATCTGGTGGTGCACAGATTGATGCAAAGTACATCATGAGAACGTTATACCTTAGACATATTTGTTCTACAAAAGTATATAGAAATGATGTACAAAATTACACAGAAAAGCAATGAAGAAATAATACTGAACAAAATGATGGCAGTACATCACCCCTGATGTTTTGCTTTTGCCCTCTTTACTCCCACAATGCAGCCAGCCAGCTATGTCACACAAAATGTTTCCTCATTTTTCTTCATGGACCATAGTGTTGATTCACTAACACCTAAGTGTTACCCAAAAAAATAATGTACTTTCACCATGTACATAGCAAATAAATACATTGTACTTTCACCATATGCAAGGCAATGAAAATAAGTTCAACGTTTGCACTAAGACAAATAAGTTCAATGTTTGCACTAAGACATCACTTTTCTTTGCCCCCTTGGGTTAGCACAACTTGCATACCTCATATAGCCTTTGACAGTCTTCAACCCCAAAGCCCAGGCTGGATGACCAAGCTGTTGGAAGCTACAGTCCAGAGTGAAAGTGTGTATGGTCTTAGAATTATCTTTAAACCTAAAGGTGGTTAATGACCTTGGCAGCTGATAGGCCTAAAGCCCAAACCACCACCCAACCACAGCCCTCATATCCCCCACAGCTTGGCTGGTCTGGTACACTTTGTAAGTAGTCCAATGCACTCTTGAACTTCTCTACCATGCATCCCATACTGTTGCTGTTGGTAGACAGCATGGTGTTACAGAGTCTTGGGTTCCAGACGCTTAAGGTATTCTCTCTTTTTGTGCATATGGCACCTTTGGATTTCAGAGACATTTCATAAAGTCTTCCATGCCTGTCATGCTAGAAGGATGTTAATTTTGAATGTAGAATGTAAGATAGGAAATATATCTTCTAGGATTTTTCAGGAGTAGAACTCCAGGGAGTATAGCCTTTGTGATTTCAATCATTCCCAGTAATTTAGTTCATTTATCACAATAATATGGGCTGTGAAAGATCTCTGGGCACTTTCTAAATCCAAAAATTTTGCCCACCTTATATGAAGATGTTAGAATGCAACAATATTCAATCTGTGAAAGCATTAGTGCCTTGAATGATATCACCACTGGTTTTTCTTCCCTTGTCTTGAAGGTCCACAGGATCCAGCCTACCTTCCCTCCGCATGAGGCAATCATTGTTTTGTTGTGTTTGCTGAAGGTTAGGTCATTAGATATTATTACTCCATGGTCTTTCACACTCTTTATCTAGTTTATAACAGCGTCTGTGTCTGTCCAGTATTCTGTGAAGTTTCTGATGTCTTTATTTTTGCCATTGCAGAGGAGTTGAAATCTATCTCAACTGAAAAGAATGTTGTTTTTAATTGCCCAATTAAAGATTTTTAATTGGGCAATTAATTTGTAGCCTTTTGACATCATCTACTTATGCAATTTTCTTACCTATTCTTGTATACTCTGCAATAGATAATATGAAACTGTGGCTTATGTTTCCATCAATGTCAGACA
Source organism: Panulirus ornatus (assembly GCF_036320965.1). Classification (NCBI taxonomy): domain Eukaryota; kingdom Metazoa; phylum Arthropoda; class Malacostraca; order Decapoda; family Palinuridae; genus Panulirus; species Panulirus ornatus. The sequence goes on from NC_092243.1 coordinate 48,966,845, forward strand.
TAAGAATGAGGAACAGGAAGGGTACAAGTACAGCTCCTTGAGGGACTGACCTTTCTACTATCGCATAACTGGAGATGGCATGGCTTACAACTGCATGTTGTCATCTCTTAGTTAAAAAGTTGTATGTACATCTACTAATTTTTCCATTTCATATTCATCTTTCACATTCTATGCACAATGACACCATGGTCACATTTGTCAAGCACCTTTGTAAAGTCCGTCTAAATCACATCAGCATTTTCTTTATTTTCCAGAGCTTCAACAGTCCTACTAAAATGGTTAAGCTACCGGGAGAGGCAAGATTTTCCCAACCTGAGTTATGTGGCTTGTTCACTTTCATAAATTCACTCAACTTGCTTCTAGAGCCCTTTTGAAGATTTAATGGTGTGTGATGTTTCAATGCTATTTGTCCACAGCTTTTTGACTGCTTTTCTTCCACTTCTATGAAGTAGGGCAATGTGGATCAGTTTCTGACTCCTGGGAGTGAGGACAGAATCCAGACTCCCTGAAGCACATAAGGGAAAAGTATTATCATCATCTAAAACTGAAAAATCCTGGAAAGTATGGTTCCAACTTACAATGGAAATAACATCCTACTAGCATGACAGGCATAGAAGACTGTAACATTCTACCTCTGAAATCCACAAGTGCAATATGCACAAAAACTTGCCATCTATCATTACAAACAGCATGAGATGCTCAAATGAGAAGTTTTGGGGTGCAATGGACAAATAAAGTGTATCTGACCAGCCAGGATATGGAGGTTATGTAGACCAGCGGGCTGCAACTTCTAAAGGCTAAGTTGGCCAATGATCCACACAGCCTGAGCCGTTGGGGTGAAGATCCTCAGAGACTTTACTAAGTATCAAGGTTTGCTATCACACTCCGATTAGAAAACAGCCTTGGGGACTGAGATAGTCCCACTTTCTGCCTGCGCTCAAGTATAAATCTTTTGCTGGTTAAGGAAAAGTCTAAAAGTTTGTGCAGAGTCTTGAAAGTTAAGTGGAATGACTGCTAATGATAGTATGGAGTTCACATTTAGTCAGGTGTAGTTCAAGTGCTTCAATGCCTGGGCCAATTAGCACAATGTAAAAGCAAGTGGGGAGGCTGTTAGTACTTCTTTATATTTCCTTAATGATTTCCTGAGCTACAAACATTCCAACATTTCTTTCATACTTGATCACTGTTTCCTACATTAGTAAGGTAGTGCTAAGAACAGAAAAAAAGGCCACATCCATTCACATACATTATTTAGCTGTTATGTGTAAAGCATCAAAACCATGCACACTCACACACATAAATACAGGTACTACCCGACTTACAGTGGGGTTGCATTCCGATAAACCCATTATAAGTTGTAAATATATTTAATACTGTACATCTACCCTACAGACCATCATAGCTTAGCCTAGCCTGCCTTAAAATTTCTCAGAACACTTACATTTCTCATCCACAATTATCATATGCAGCTCTTCCTTAAAAGCCTTAGCACCTTCAGTATTGGCACTTGCTGCCTCACCACTAACCTTTACATTATGAAAATTATGATGCCTTTTGAAGCATTGTAACCATCCATAACTTGCTGTAAACATTTGCATATAAATAGGATCATCGGCACGCCATTTTAGCGTATCAAATATACTTTTTGCCTTAGCCTGGATTGACAAAAGGCTACGCTTTTGTTTCTGGTCTTAAATCCACGACAAGTAATTTTTCCATATCATCAATCAGCCTGGCTCTTTTCTTTGTGATGACAGTGGATTTAACCAATGCTGAAAATTTCACTGCATCTCTGATTTGCTTCTTATCACTTAAGATGGTCAAGACTGTCGATTGCAAAAGTCCTAACTCACATGTGATGGCCATTATTAGCTTGCCACCTTACATTGGGGAATTATATTTAATTTCATCTCCAGGGTAACTGCCACCCTCTTCTTTTCACCAGATGGAATGCAAAAACACAAAACACAAAATCCAAAAAACGCTGGCAACACAGAACAATGTAGAGTACTGGTTGTTTACACATGATTGTGCAGCTGACTGAAAGCTTCATTTCGCTGCCACTGCACAACTTGAAGAGAGAGTACTGTACCACATATCGCTAGCATGGGAAAAGATCAAAATTCAAAATTCAAAGTACAGTTTCTATTGAATGCATATTGCTATCGCACCATCGTAATGTTGAAAAATTGTAAGTCAGGGAGTACCTGTATATGTACAAATCTATATTTCTGATGCCTGTTCCCTTCAGAAACTGTCATGAGGTAGGACATGGCAAAACAGTCCCCATATCTGGTGAAACTTGAGTGCTGCTTCATAGCTTTTTGTGCCTCACTCTTAACAGATCAATGGCAGAGGGCATCTCTAGCACAGGGTTTCCAGAGGCTCCTACCTAATGAACAGACCAACTAGTTTTATCAAATATTTGTGCCTAATGTTCCAATCCATTACTTCTACCTAATGCTCCTAACTAACCAACCATCATGCCAAAAGGCAGGGCTAGCACACAGCACTCATCACAGGAAAATCTAGTTATGAAAAATGAGTTGTGCAAGTCAAAAGCTGTCAAGCGTTAAGTGTGACAGGAATTGTATGTTTGTGGACAGAATGCCAGTAGTCCACTTGTGGGTTAGGCAGAGAGAAAGGACAGCTGCCTGAGTCAGAGGGATGAAACTTAACAACCACTGAAGTGTTTGCTCATTGCGCAGCCGTTCATAACCCTCCCAAAACCCAAGCAGGTGGTACCAGTAATATACCTCCCTGCTTGGTAGGTGCCTACCAACTACTACCTACCTGTAGTAACGTATGGATATGGTGCTCAATGTAAATACAGATAATCAAAGGGCTAACATGAGGTGAGAAGGATTATTTCCACACAAAGCTAAATAGACAAAAGGGGTGGATGAATCTGGTTATGGTTTTAAACAATGTGTCACCTGCTGATTAACTCACCGACTGATAAACCTCACACATACAGTAAATCCTCAATTCAATGGACTAATGGGGGGAAGGGGTGTCCCTTAATACCGAAAGTTTGTAAAAACTGAATCCTATTTCTGTGCTACATTTAAGTTCACATGCTTTCTTTTAATTCCTTTATCAATGTAGGGTTTAGTGTGTAGTAAGATAGTTGGGTGGTGGGTACCCGGCAGTGTGGGAACATTCACCGGGCAGTTGGAAGCAGGAGTTAGACTGAGATAGAGGTGATGCCACCCCTCTCCTGTGAAAGGATAAGATGAGGACAGACTACCTGCTTTCACCACACCTCTTACAATCACCAGATGCCATTTTGATTTGTAAGTATTGCAAACTTATATAATAAATAAAGTTACAATTCTGAAAGAACAAAAACACTCTGTATGCAAACTGAACTCAGAGTGAGACCAAAACAAAGCAAGTCTACCAAAAACAAGTGCGATATGAAATGCACATGGTCTGGCATTTGAGCCTTTTTAATTTTGCTAATCATTATTCATTAATGTACTGTATTATCATTTGTCTGTTAAATCTGAACTCCATTACATAAGGGTATGCTAAATGGAGAAAGTGAAGTGTTTTAGATATCTGGGAGTGGACTCAGCAGCAGATGGAACCATGGATGCAGAAGTGAATTACAGAGTGAGGGAGGGGGCGAAGGTACTCGAAGCACTGAAGAACGTGTGGAAGGCGAGAATGTTATCTAAGAGAGCAAAAATGGGTATGTTTGAAGGAATATTGGTTCCAACATTGTTATATGGTTGTAAGGCATGGGCTATATATATGGCTGCACAGATGAGGGTGGATGCGTTGGATATGAAATGTTTGACGACAATATGAGATGGGAGGTGGTTTGATTAAGTAATGAAAGGGGGGGGCGGGGATTTCATGTGTGGTGAGGTGGTGGCGGGAATGGATAAAGGGAGCAAGTATGAATATGTATACGTATGTATATGATGAAATGTATAGGTATGTATATATGCGTGTGTAGGTGTTTATGTATACACATGTATGTGGGTGGATTGGGCCATTCTTTCATCTGTTTCCTTGCGCTATCATGCTAATGCAGGAGACAGCAACAAAGTATAATAAATAAATAAAATAATTTTTCTTATTATACTCTGTCACTGTCACTTGCATTGAAGATGAACATGCTTTGTGGATGGTCTTGGGAATGCATGGCATGGGAAGCAGATTGCTAGAAGCAGTGAAAAGTTTTTATCAAGAATGAATGGAATGTGTACAAGTAGGAAGAGAGGAGAGTGACTGGTTCCCAGTTAATGTCGGTCTGTGCCATGGGTGTGTGATGTCCCCATGGTTGTTCAATTTGTATATGGATGGGGTGGTTAGGGAGGTAAATGCAAGAGTTATGGAGAGAGAGAGGGGCGAGTTTGCAGTCTGCTGGGGATGAGAGGGCCTGGGAAGTGAGTCAGTTGTTGCTCACCGATGATACAGCTCTGGTAGCTGACTAAGTGTTTAACTGCAGAAGTTGGTGACTGAGTTTGGAAAAGTACGTGGTAAATGTGAATAAGATCAAGGTTATTAGGTTCAGTAGGGTTGAGGGACAAGTTAATTGGGAGATAAATTTGAATGGAGAAAAACTAGAGGAAACAGTTTTAGATATCTGGGAGCGAACTTAGCAGCAGATGGAACCATGGAAGCAGAAGTGAGTCACAGGGTGGGGGAGGGGGAGAAGGTTATGGAAGCAATTGGGAATCTGTGGAAGGGGATAACATTATCTCAGAGCAAAAATGGGTATGTTTGAAGGAATAGTAGTTCCAACAATGTTGTATGGTTGCGAGGCACTGGATATAAATAAGGTGCAGAGGAGGGAGGATATGTTGGAAATAAAATGTCTGAGGACAGTATGTGGTGTGAGGTGGTTTGATAAAGTAAATAATGAAAGGGTAAGAGAGATGTGTGGGCATAAAATGTGTGTGGTGTATGGTTGAGAGAGCAGAAGAGGGTGTGTTGAAATGGTTTGGACATATGGAGAGTGAGGGAAGATTGACAAAGTGGATATATGTGTCAGAGGTGGAGAGAACAAGGAAAAGCGGAAGACCAAGTTGGAGGTGGAAGGATGGAGTGAAAAAATTTTTGAGCAATCTAGGCCTGAACGTACAGGAGGGTGAGAGGTGTGCAAGAAATAGAGTGAATTAGAACAATGTGGTATACCAGGGTCAATGTGCTGTCAATGGACTGAAACAGGGTAGGTGAAGCATCTAGGGTAAACCATGGAAAGGTGTGTGGGGCCTGGATGTGGATAGGGAGCTGTGGTTTCAGTAAATTACACAGGACAGCTAGAGAGTGAGTGTTAACGAATGTGGCCTTTTTTGTCTTTTCCTGGCACTACCTTGGTGAAGCAGGGGGTAGCGATGCTGTTTCCTATGGGACAGGGTAGCGCTGGGAACGGATGGTGGCAAACAAGTATGAATATGTACATGTGTAAATATGTATATTTCTGTGTATGTATGGGTGTTTATGTATATATACATACATGAGAGGATGGGTCGTTCTTTCTTCGTCTCTTTCCAGGCGCTACCTCGCTGACGCAGGAAACAGCAATCAAGTGTAATAAGGCAGCAGGTTTGGATGGTATTGCAGTGGAATTTATTAAAAAAGGGGGTGACTGTATTGTTGACTGGTTGGTAAGGTTATTTAATGTATGTATGACTCATGGTGAGGTGCCTGAGGATTGGCGGAATGCGTGCATAGTGCCATTGTACAAAGGCAAAGGGGATAAGAGTGAGTGCTCAAATTACAGAGGTATAAGTTTGTTGAGTATTCCTGGTAAATTATATGGGAGGGTATTGATTGAGAGGGTGAAGGCATGTACAGAGCATCAGATTGGGGAAGAGCAGTGCGGTTTCAGAAGTGGTAGAGGATGTGTGGATCAGGTGTTTGCTTTGAAGAATGTATGTGAGAAATACTTAGAAAAGCAAATGGATTTGTATGTAGCATTTATGGATCTGGAGAAGGCATATGATAGAGTTGATAGAGATGCTCTGTGGAAGGTATTAAGAATATATGGTGTGGGAGGCAAGTTGTTAGAAGCAGTGAAAAGTTTTTATCGAGGATGTAAGGCATGTGTACGTGTAGGAAGAGAGGAAAGTGATTGGTTCTCAGTGAATGTAGGTTTGCGGCAGGGGTGTGTGATGTCTCCATGGTTGTTTAATTTGTTTATGGATGGGGTTGTTAGGGAGGTAAATGCAAGAGTTTTGGAAAGAGGGGCAAGTATGAAGTCTGTTGGGGATGAGAGAGCTTGGGAAGTGAGTCAGTTGTTGTTCGCTGATGATACAGCGCTGGTGGCTGATTCATGTGAGAAACTGCAGAAGCTGGTGACTGAGTTTGGTAAAGTGTGTGGAAGAAGAAAGTTAAGAGTAAATGTGAATAAGAGCAAGGTTATTAGGTACAGTAGGGGTGAGGGTCAAGTCAATTGGGAGGTGAGTTTGAATGGAGAAAAACTGGAGGAAGTGAAGTGTTTTAGATATCTGGGAGTGGATCTGTCAGCGGATGGAACCATGGAAGCGGAAGTGGATCATAGGGTGGGGGAGGGGGCGAAAATTTTGGGAGCCTTGAAAAATGTGTGGAAGTCGAGAACATTATCTCGGAAAGCAAAAATGGGTATGTTTGAAGGAATAGTGGTACCAACAATGTTGTATGGTTGCGAGGCGTGGGCTATGGATAGAGATGTGCGCAGGAGGATGGATGTGCTGGAAATGAGATGTTTGAGGAAAATGTGTGGTGTGAGGTGGTTTGATCGAGTAAGTAACGTAAGGGTAAGAGAGATGTGTGGAAATAAAAAGAGCGTGGTTGAGAGAGCAGAAGAGGGTGTTTTGAAATGGTTTGGGCACATGGAGAGAATGAGTGAGGAAAGATTGACCAAGAGGATATATGTGTCGGAGGTGGAGGGAACGAGGAGAAGAGGGAGACCAAATTGGAGGTGGAAAGATGGAGTGAAAAAGATTTTGTGTGATCGGGGCCTGAACATGCAGGAGGGTGAAAGGAGGGCAAGGAATAGAGTGAATTGGAGCGATGTGGTATACAGGGGTTGACGTGCTGTCAGTGGATTGAATCAAGGCATGTGAAGCGTCTGGGGTAAACCATGGAAAGCTGTGTAGGTATGTATATTTGCGTGTGTGGACGTGTGTATGTACATGTGTATGGGGGGGGGGTTGGGCCATTTCTTTCGTCTGTTTCCTTGCGCTACCTCGCAAACGCGGGAGACAGCGACAAAGTATAAAAAAAAAAAAAAAAAAAAAATATATATATATATATATATATATTCCTATGAGTCCAAGGGGGAAATTAAACACAAAAAGTTCCCAAGTGCACTTTCGTGTAATAATCACATCATCAGGGGAGACACAAGACAGAAATATAACAGTCAGTTGATATACATCGAAGAGACGAAGCTAGGACGCCATTTGGTAAACGTGATTGTCTAAAATATGTTTACCAAATGGCATCCTAGCTTCGTCTCTTCGATGTATATCAACTGACTGTTATATTTCTCTCTTGTGTCTCCCCTGATGATGTGATTATTACACGAAAGTGCACTTGGGAACTTTTCGTGTTTCATTTTCCCAGTGGACTCATGGGAATATCTTGATCACACGCAAAATTGTGATCCTTTCCAATATATATATACATATATATTGGTGTGAGGTGGTTTGATCAAGTAAGTAATAAAAGGGTAAGAGAGATGTGTGGAAATAAAAAGAGCGTGGTTGAGAGAGCAGAAGAGGGTGTTTTGAAATGGTTTGGGCACATGGAGAGAATGAGTGAGGAAAGATTGACCAAGAGGATATATGTGTCGGAGGTGGAGGGAACGAGAAGTGGGAGACCAAATTGGAGGTGGAAAGATGGAGTGAAAAAGATTTTGAGTGATCGGGGCCTGAACATGCAGGAGGGTGAAAGGCGGGCAAGGAATAGAGTGAATTGGGTCGATGTGGTATACCGGGGTAGACGTGCTGTCAATGGATTGAATCAGAGAATGTGAAGTGTCTGGGGTAAACCATGGAAAGTTCTGTGGGGCCTGGATGTGGAAAGGGAGCTGTGGTTTCGGGCATTATTACATGACAGCTAGAGACTGAGTGTGAACGAATAGGGCCTTTGTTGTCTTTTCCTAGCACTACCTTGCACACATGAGGGGGGAGGGGGACGTTATTCCATGTGTGGCGAGGTGGCGATGGGAATGAATAAAGGCAGTGTGAATTGTGTGCATGTGTATATATGTATGTGTCTGTGTGTGTATATATATGTGTACATTGAGATGTATGGGTATGTATATTTGCGTGTGTGGATGTGTATGTATATACATGCGTATGGGGGTGGGTTGGGCCATTTCTTTCGTCTGTTTCCTTGCGCTACCTCGCAAACGTGGGAGACAGCGACAAAGCAAAATAAATAAATAAATAAATAATACATATATATATATATATATATATATATATATATATATATATATATATATATATATATATTTTTTTAAACTATTCGCCATTTCCCGCATTAGCGAGGTAGCGCTAAGAACAGAGGACTGGGCCTTTTTTGGAATATCCTCACCTGGCCCCCCTCTGTTCCTTCTTTTGGAAAATTTAAAAAAAAAACGAGAGGGGAGGAATTCCAGCCCCCCGCTCCCTCCCCTTTTAGTCGCCTTCTACGACACGCAGGGAATACGTGGGAAGTATTCTTAAACCCCTATCCTATATATATATATATATATATATATATATATATATATATATATATATATATATAAACATCTGGGGATAGGGGAGAAAGAATTCCCTAATTGTATTTCAATTTCTAAAAGGGGAAACATAACAAGGAGTCAAGCGGGGAGTGCTCATTCTCTTCAAAGGCTCAGGATGGGGTGTCTGAATGTATGTGGATGAAACAAAATGAGAAGAAAGGAGAGATAGGGAGTATGTTTGTGGAAAGAAACCTGGATGTTCTGGCTCTGAGTGAAACAAAGCTCAAAGGTAAAGGGGAAGAGTAGTTTGGGAATCCCTTGGGAGTAAAGTTAGGGTTGGTGAGAGGACAAGAGTTAAAGGAGGAGTAGCACCACTCTTGAAGCAGGAGTTATGGGAGTATGTGATAAAATGTAAGAAAGTAAATTCTAGACTGATGTGGGCAAGACTGAAAGAAAGATCATGAGAGGCAAGTGTTCTGGGAGCAACTGAGTGAGCGAGTCAGCAGCTTTGATGCATGAGACCGGGTTATAGTGACAGGTGATTTAAATGCTATGGCGAGTAATGTGGCAGTTGAGGGTAAAATTGGTGTACGTGGGGTGTTCATTGTGAATGTAAATGATGAAGAGCTTGTGGATTTGTGTGCTGAAAAAAGACTGGTGATTGGGAATACCTAGTTTAATAGGACAGATATACACATGTATGTGAGTAGGATGGATGGTCATAGGGCATTATTGGATTATGAGTTAATTGATAGGCGTATAAAAGAGAGACTTTTGGATGTTAATGAGTTGAGAGGGGCAGCTGAAGGGATGTATGACCACTATCTTGTGGAGGCGAAGGTGAAGATTTGTAGAGGTTTTCAAAAAAGAAGAGAGAATGTTGGGGAGAAAAGAGTGGTCAGAGTAAATAAGCTCGGAAAGGAGACTTGTGTGAGGAAGTACCAGGAGTGTGGAAAGGCAAAAGGTGAGTGCAAGTGACATCTGGGGGAAAGGGTGAGGAATGGGATGTATTTAGGGAAGCAGTGATGGCTTGTGCAAAAGATGCAAGTGGCACAAGAAAGGTGGGAGGTGGGCAGATTAGAAAGGGTAGTGACTGGTGGAATGAAGAAGTAGTTAGTGAAAGAAAAAAGAGAAGCGTTTGGACAACACTTGCCAGGAAGGAGTGCAAATGAATGGGAGATGTATAAAAGAAAGTGGCATGAGGTCAAGAGAAAGATGCAAGGGTTGAAAAATAGGGCAAATGAGAATTGGGGTGAGAGAGTATCATTAAACTTTAGGGAGAATAAAAAGATGTTTTGGAAGGAGGTAAAATGCATAAGACAAGAGAACAAATGGGAACATTGGTGAAGGGGGGAAATGGGAAAGTAATAACAGGTATTGATGAAGTGAGAAGGAGATGGAGTGAGTATTTCACAGGTTTGTTGAATGTGTTTGACGATAAAGTGTTAGACGTAGGGTATCCTGGTCGCAGTGGTGTGCAAAGCGAAAAGATCAAGGAGAATGGTTTAGTTAAGAGAGGAAAGGTAGTGAAAGCTTTGTGGATGATGAAATCCAGCAAGGAGGCGGGTTTGGATGATACTGCAATAGAATCTATTAAAAAAGGGAGATACTATGTTGTTGATTGGTTTGTAAGGATATTCAATGTATGTATGGATCATGGTGAAGTGCCTGAGGATTGGCAGAATGCATGCATAGTGCCATTGTACATAGGCAAAGGGGATTAAAGTGAGTGTTCAAACTACAGAGGCATTAGTTTGTTGAGTATTCCTGGAAATTTATATGCGAGGGTATTGATTGAGAGGGTGAAGGCATATACAGAGCATCAGACTGGGGAAGAGCAGTGTGGTTTCCAAAGAGGCAGAGGATGTGTGGATCAGGTATTTGCTTTGAAGAATGTGTGTGAGAAATACTTAGAAAAACACATGGATTTCTAGGTAGCATTTATGGATTTGGAGAAGGCATATGATGAGATGCTTTGCGGAAAGTCTTAAGAGTATATGGTGTGGGAGGTAAGTTGCTAGAAGCAGTGAAAAGTTTTTACCAAAGATGTAAGGCATGTGTATGAGTAGGAGGGGAGGAAAGTGATTGGTTCCCAGTGAATGTTGGTCTGCAGCAGGGGTGTGTGATGTCCCCATGGTTGTTTAAATTGTTTATGGATAGGATGCTAAGGGAAGTTAATGCAAGAGTTTTGGAGAGAGGGGTGAGTACGCAGTCTGTTTGGGATGAGAGGGCCTGGGAAGTGAGTCGGATGTTGTTCGCCAATGATACAACTCTACTGGCTAATTCTTATGAAAAACAGCAGAAGTTGGTGACTGAGTTGGGAAAAGTGTGTGAAAGGAAAAAGTTGAGAGTAAATGTGAATAAGAGCTCGGTAATTAGGTTCAGCTGAGTTGAGGGACAAGTTAATTGGGATGCAAGTTTGAATGGAGAAAAACTGGAGGAAGTGAAGAGTTTTAGATATCTGGTAGTGAACTTAGCAGCAAATGGAACCATGGAAGCAGAAGTGTGTCACAGAGTGAGGGAGGGAGTGAAGTATCTGGGAGCGATGAAGAATAAGTGGAAGAGAAAATTATCTTGGAGAGCAAAAATGGTTATGTTTGAAGGAATAGTAGTTCTGACAATGTTATATCGTTGCAAGACATGGGCTACAGACAGAGTTGTACAGAGGAGGGTGGTTATGTTGTTAATGAAATGTTTGAGGACAATATGTGGTGTGAGGAGGCTTGACTGAGCAAGAAATGAAAGAGTAAGAGAGATGTGTGGAAATAGAAAAGTCTGGTTGAGAGAGCAGAAGAGGGTGACTGGAAATGGTTTGTACATATGGAGACAATGAGTGAGGAAAGGTTGACAAAGAGGATACATGAGTCAGAGGTGGAGGGAACAAGGTGAAGCAGATCAAACTGGGAGTGGAAGGATGGAATGAAAAAGATTTTGAGGGATTGGGGCCTGAACATACAGGTGGGTGAGATGTATGCAAGGAATAGAATGAATTGGAACGATGTGATATATCTGGGTCGACGTACTGTCAATGGACTGAACCAGGGCATGTAAAACATCTGAGGTAAATCACAGAAAATCTGTGGGGCCTGGATGTGGACAGGGAGCTGTGGTTTTGGTGTATTACACATGACAGCCTGAGACTGAGCGTGAATGAGTAGGGCCTTTTTTGTCTGTTTTCCGGGCGCTACCTCACTGAAGCAGGACATAGCGATAGATAGATAGATAGATAGTAACATAACATTACATACATGGGTGAAATTTTCATATGAAGAAATTTTCAGGCTGAATTAATGCCAGGCATACAATGCATTCCCCTAATGATGTAACATGCCTACATAACACCATGATATGTTATACTTCCCAATAATATATTACATTTATATACATCTATATATATAATCTATATCAATTAATATAAATTTGCTTTGCTGCTTGGACAGCATAAAAATTATGAAAACCCTCCACAGACTAATGTATAGACCTATGGCAGTAGTACCATATAAAGGCTCAGTGCATACATTACCCAATTAAATATGCCTACAGGCAGTTCAATCTAAAACATCCTATTTGATGTCTGTAGTGAACAACTTAACCACATGGACTTCTACGGAAAATGACGTACAATTTTACATTGCAAGATACTGTTTGCATATGTTATGCTTCCTTTAATTTATGCTGCTCCACTAACAGGCATATGTGGTACTCAGGAGTATTTTCTTGCATATTGTAATATGTGAGATGTTTTGGTATGAGTTTTTGTTGCAAGCTAATATGATAAATTAGGTGTTTCATCGTTAATATCTGTTATCTTTTAAAAGTGACACATTTTCAAAAATTTATGTATAAAATGAGGATGCAGATCTTTAACAGGATTCCTCAGCATTTACACAATAAACAAGCAAGTATATATAAATAACTCAAGCACATGAGATGCCACTAGAAGCAGTAATGACTGTATATTTTGCCTTGGACGATTAAAAATCTACAAAGTAAATCTGCAGTGAAAAATAAAAATTTACTATGATGTATATGCCCAGCTCTCTGTAAATACATAAGTGATGGGTGAAGGGCCATCAAGATCAGGGAACACATGAAGTTAAATGACAAAATATCAAGTGAAACATTTGTAGGAACCAACAAAACCTATGAAAACCTCACCTAACTTCCCCTAATGGCTGAGACATTTATCTTTAAGTTGTAGAAAAAGCATAACAGACACATCAATAATCACAGCACTGCACTAACTTCTTAAAAAGGTAAACATTTATATACATCTGGCTGGAGGCGGATCCACTGTCTAGCTTCCCATCAAAGTCATTCCATAGTCACCAGCAGATCACTACCTTAACAATACTACATTACCACTACAAAAAAAAAAAAATCTCAGCAGCTTGGAAAACTGAGAGAAGTTTTTGTATTTCTTCTTTCTTTCATACTACTCGCCATCTCCCGCATTAGCGAGGTTGTGTTTAGAACAGAGGGCTGGACCTTTGAGGAATATCCTCACATGGCCCCCTTCTCTGTCCTTCCTTTTGGAAAATTAAAAAAAAACCGAGAGGGGAGGATTTCCAGCCCCCCCCCCCGCTTCCTTCCCTTCTAGTCGCCTTCTATGACACGCAGGGAATACGTGGGAAGTATTCTTTCTCCCCTATCCCCCAGGGATATTTCTATTTTCATAAAAATTACACCTACTTTTAGGGTAACCCTACATTTTCCCTAATCTTCAATGCTATTGTAATTATGTAACCCCAAAACCTCTCCCAGGAACTTGTAAAGCTTCAAAGCTGCACTAAAATCAGTAGCAAGGAAAGGATGGACGACTTTAGAGGGAGAAGTCCTCCAATGATTTTCTGTTAGATGATACAATCTCGCTGACAGTGAACTTTAGCTTGTAGCATGACCAAAAAAATGTGGAGTCTTGTAACACTATTCACTTAGTATTTACAGAATATGATAAGTTACATGGTATGATTCTGAGCATTATAATATACTAAATGATATCAAAATAAGATGACAATAGTAAGGGGAGTGGATATTGTTTTGTTTTCATTTTTTCATATATCATCAAAAGAAATGTTTTTTGTTTTGGGTAGTATCCCTTAATGTACTATTACCTTTTCTCATAGATTTGGAGAATGATGTAAATCTATTCTTTTGTCATTTTACTGACGTTATTTTTGTTATATAAATCATGATTAAAGTATTGTGAAAATTATAGCTATTACTTTTCTGTATAATGAAACACTTATGTTAATACAATAATTCTGGAAGCTAAAGCTAGAAAGCTGAAAAGCAGATTTGATCTCTTTGCTCGTTGTTTGCTGACTAGATGTGCACAGAGGTTTCTCTATATAATCAGGTTGCATTTGACCTTATTATTGTCATCTATCCTTAATTATCTGTTATATCAAAGGATAAGGGTATAAGCACTATTCATAGAAGGAAAGACAGCAGTTTTATGAGAAAATGTAAATTTCAGATTTAATTAGAATAATGTTTTGGTGGCTAGTCCACCATAGTGTCCATCTTGTGTTTGAATCATAACTTGTATTTGTTATTACTTGTAATACACTGCTTTGTTGAGTGTCTCAAGTGTTTTAGTGATCCTGACCTATTCATTTTTTGAAATGTGATAGGTATAAAGTTGGGTTAAGTGTTTAAAGATGTCACTCTCAACTTTTACCTAAAGGAAGCTGCATCTACATAGCCTAGTCTATCAACCAAAACAGTTGAAGGTGGTTGGGGTCATGACAATATCTGGAACGGTGTGGAGCTACTAAATATAAAATTACTGAAAGCAAAGCACACATGAAAAATCAACAAACCCTATGAAAATTGTAACTAGTAACTAAAATGCACAGTAGAATCATACCAACATTAATTTAGTATCCTACTAGGGATCACATGGTTACTTAGATGACACTTAAGAGGAATATATGCAACCTTGATCATGAGAGGGACTAGCATATTTCTCCTATGATACTGAACATTAAGATAACTCCTGAATACCACAGGATATTGAACATTAAATAAAAATCCTGAATGTTAAGGAAGTTAGGTATGCTTCTAATATTTTCTGTTGATTATATGCAAGTCCATTACCTACTTTACATGAACACTTTCAGAGTGCAATTGGGATTTTTTTTTTGCCACAAACCTTGTCGGGACACTGGTAAGAAAAGGTGGACTACTTGTTTTTTCAAAAGTATTAAGACCTAAATGTTCAAACTTTAGGAAAACATGTTAGCTACCAGACTGTTCCAACTTAAAAGTGCAAGTTACACTCAGTCCATTAAATCACCCAAATGAGTCAAATGAGTCAGTTTACCCATATGAAAGTATAATGAACCTAAATGAAGTTATTGTTTCTCAAAATGGGCTAAATCACATCAAGATGTTATTATAGTGTATAGAGTGCATAGAAGTCAAAAGAATCATTTATGCCATCCGGTACCTGATCAGCAGGATACCATACATAAGCGTAAGCTAATTAAGCTATGACATGCATGGTCATCACAGGCTTAGGGTAAGTTTTCATATCCTAGGGTAAGTTTATTTTATCCTTGGATAAGTAGACTTGGCCTAAATTCAGTGATGGTACGTTATGCTAGGTTTGCTTGGTTAAGATTTCTATAAGTTCTATATTATACAATTATACACTTATCTACATGACCTAAAATTTACCTATTCAATATTTTCAATATCTTTACGGAGTTCATTTGCCTCATAATTAAGAACTCAGTTTACTGCCAGTGTTAAGAGTATGAATGGATTTGCCTTGTTGGTATGAAGGAACTGCATAATGGAAAAGACTTGTATTTGCTGGGCTGGGAAGGACTGTGCAGGTCTGAATGAAGTTGGTTGTACAAATACTTGCATTTGCCATGCTGGTAGAGGTTGTAAAGATGGAATGTTGGATGCAAACTGGACTCTTAGGAAAGATGGTCAGGGCTGTGGTGAAGACAGGATCATAAAGGGTCTAGAAGATTGTCTACCTTTATAATCATTATGTTTGCTAGGTTAAGATTCTAAAGTTCTATATTATACAGTTATACACTTATTTATATGACCTAGTTTATAAGTGAATAAGAGCAAGGTTATTAGGTACAGTAGGGCTGAGGGACAAGTCAACTGGGAGGTAAGTTTGAATGCAGAAAAACTGGAGGAAGTGAAGTGTTTTAGATATCTGGGAGTGGATTTGGCAGTGGATGGAACCATGGAAGCGGAAGAGAATCATAGGGTGGGGGAGGGGGAGAAAGTTCTGGAAGTGTTGAAGAATGTGTGGAAGTCGAGAGCATTATCTCGGAAAGCAAAAATGGGAATGTTTGAAGGTATAGTGGTTCCAACAATGTTATATGGTTGCGAGGTGTGGGCTATGGATAGAGTTGTGCGCAGGAGGGTGGATGTGTTGGAAATGAGATGTTTGAGGATAATATGTGGTGTGAGGTGGTTTGATCGAGTAAGTAATAATAGGGTAAGAGAGATGTGGGGTAATAAAAAGAGTGTGGTTGAGAGAGCATAAGAGGGTGTTTTGAAATGGTTTGTTCACATGGAGAGAATGAGAGAGGAAAGATTGACAAAGAGGATATATGTGTCAGAGGTGGAGGGAACGAGAAGTGGGAGACCAGATTGGAGGTGGAAAGATGGAGTGAAAAGGATTTTGAGTGATCGGGGCCTGAACATGCAGGAGGGTGAAAGGCATGCAAGGAATAGAGTGAATTGGAACGGTGTGGTATACCGGGGTCGACATGCTGTCAATAGATTGAACCAGGGCATGTGAAGCATCTGGGGTAAACCATGGAAAGTTGTGTGGGGCCTGGATGTGAAAAGGGAGCTGTGGTTTCGGTGCATTATACACGACAGCTAGAGACTTGAGTGTGAAAGAATGTGGACTTTGTTGTCTTTTCCTAGCACAACTTTGTACACATGAGGGGGGATGGGGTTGTCATTTTATGTGTGGCGGGGTGGGGATGGGAATGAATAAAGGAAGACAGTATGAACTATGTACATGCGTATATATGTATATGTCTGTGTGTGTATATATATATATATATATATATGTATACGTTGAGATGTATAGGTATGTATATTTGCGTGTGGAGGTGTATGTATATATATGTGTATGTGGGTGGGTCGGGCCATTCTTTCATCTGTTTCCTTGCGCTACCTCGCTAAAATGTGAGACAGCAACAAAGCAAAACAAATTAATAAATAAAATATTTACCTAAATATCTACCTAAAAAGAGAAAAGGTAGTGAAAGCTTTGCGGAAGATGAAAGCCAGTTAGGCAGCATGTTAGGATGGTATTGCAGTGGAAGTTATTAAAAAAGGGGATGAGTGTGTTGTTGACTGGTTGGGGAGGATATTCAATGTATGTATGGTTCATGGTGAAGTGCCTGAGCATTGGTGGAATGCATGCATAGTGTCACTGCACAAAGGCAAAGGGGATAAAGGTGAGTGTTCAAATTACAGAGGTATAAGTTTGTTGAGTACTCCTGGGAAATTATATGGGAGGGTATTGATTGAGAGGGTGAAGGTATGTACAGAGCATCAGATTGGGGAAGAGCAGTGTGGTTTCAGAAGTGGTAGAGGATGTGTGGCTCAGGCATTTGCTTTGAAGAATGTACGAGAAATACTTAAAAAATCAAATGGATTTGTATGTAGCATTTATGGATCTGGAGAAGGCAAATGATAGAGCTGATAGAATTGCTCTATGAAAGGTATTATGAGTATATGGTGTGGGAGCTAAGTTGCAAGAAGCAGTGAAAAGTTTTTATTGAGGATGTAAGGTATGTGTAGAGTAGGAAGAACGGAAAGTGACTGGTTCCAAGTGAATGTTGGTTTGCGGCAGGGGTACATGATGTCTCCATGGTTGTTTAATTTGTTTATGGATGGGGTTGTCAGGGAGGTGAATGCATGAGTTTTGAAGAGGGGCAAGTATGCAGTCTGTTGTGGATGAGAGGGCTTGGGAAGTGAGTAAGTTGTTGTTCACTGATGATACAGCGATGGTGGCTGATTCAGGTGAGAAACTGTAGAAGCTGGTGACTGAGTGTGGTAAACTGTGTGAAAGAAGAAAGCTGAGAGTTAATGTGAATAAGAGCAGGGTTATTAGGTTCAGTAAGGTTGAGGGACAAGTCACTTGGGACATAAGTTTGAATGCAGAAAAACTGGAGAAAGTGAAGTGTTTTAGATACCTGGGAGTGGATTTAGCAGCAGGTGGAACCATGGAAGCGGAAGTGAGTCACAGGGTAGGGGAGGGGGCAAAGGATCTGGGAGTATTGAAGAATGTGTGGAAGGCGAGAACGTTATCTTGGAAAGCAAAAATGGGTATGTTTGAAGGAATAGTGGTTCGAACAATGTTATATGGTTGCAAGGCATGGGCTACAGATAGGGTTGTGCAAAGGAGGGTGCATGTGTTGGAAATGAGATGTTTGAGGTGTCACAATATGTGGTGTGAGGTGGTTTGATCGAGTAAGTAATGAAAGGGTAAGAGAGATGTGTGGTAATGAAAAGAGTGTGGTTGAGAGAGCAGAAGAGGGTGTCTGGAAATGGTTTGGTCACATGGAGAGAATGAGGGAGGAAAGACTGACAAAGAGGATATATGTGTAAGAGGTGGAGGAAACAAGAAGTGGGAGACCAAATTGGAGGTGGAGGGATGGAGTGAAAAAGATTTTGAGCAATTGGGGCCTGAACATACAGGAGGGTGAAAGGCATGCCAGGAATAGAGTGAACTGGAACAATGTGGTATACTGGGGTCAACGCGCTGTCAAGGGATTGAAGTAAGTCATGTGAAGCATCTGGGAAAAACCAGGGAAAGTTTTGAGGGGCCTAGATGTGGAAAGGGAGCTGTGGTTTCGGTGCATTACACATGACAGCTAGAGACTGACTGTGAACAAATGTGGCCTTTGTTGTCTTTTCCCAGCGCTACCTTGAGTGCGCGCAGGGGAAGGGGGGTGCCATTTTATGTGTAGCGGGGTGGCGACGGAAATGGATGAAGGCAGCAAGTATGAACATGTACATGTGTACATATGTATATGTCTGTGTAAGTATATGTATGTATAAGTTGAAATGTATAGGTATGTATATGTGTGTGTGTGTGGGCATGTATGTATGTACATGCGTATGTGGGTGGGTTGTGCCATTCTTTCGTCTGCTTCCTTGCACTACCTCGCTAATGCAAGAGACAATGACAAAGCATAATAAAAAAATAAAATAATTTACCTATTCAATATTTTCAATACCTTTTCCTGGTTCATTTGCCTCATAATTAAGAACACAGTTTGTTGCCAGTTACTTCCCTTGATGTCAGTGGCACAACTGACTTCTCAGCCTATGGTGATCAGGCAGTAATATAAAAAACTGCTTTAATTCTGCACATAATCTGTATGTACTTTGGCCCATTTCTAGCAAGCATAACTTCGCTTGGGTAAATTAATGCAGAATCAAACTTGTGGAAAAGTACATGTTTCAGTTAAGTCAATTAGCACACTTCTATGATCGACATGTATGAGAACATTAGCACAATGAGGGTTATCAAAAATATTCCCTAGTATACATAAACTGCCTTAATACTGCCATATTCAATATCATTCAATACAATATTATGCTCAAAATCATGCTCTGCAACCGTTATTGTATTCTCTAAACACTACACAAAAACTGCAGAATAAAATTACACAAAATCCAACACTAATAGTCACAAAGAGCAAAAGTAAACTCTTAGAACATAAACTAACCTTTATCATACTTCATTGAACAAAGAGACACAATACCTCTAAAGAGATCTCTTTCAAGCAAAGCATAAGAGTCTGCAGCTGCAGCTTTATTTTTACCTTTATTTATTCAAAACTGAAGATTATACCATGTTTCTCTCACTTTCACTATCATCTTCAGGTGTGGGGGAGTCATATGCAAGATGGATATTTGTGCAACGTCATCACTTCTATTAATGAAAGGATATATCAATCGTGCTATTCATTTCTTTTTCTGAGACTACCATCCATTATATTTCATAAAAACTAAAGTTGTTCATAATGCAACATGAGTCTAAATCAGTTTGATACATGTAATGAGTCCATTACTACATATTTCTTCCAAATCCATGCATCATTTAGGTAAAGTTCCAGACAACTGGCACCACAGAAATAACTGACGGATATGGATAAAACATTTCAGCAGACGATTTACACTTAGTATATGTAATTTAAACAATAGGAGCAGAGGCATGATTTATACCATTATTCCTCTAAAAAAATAAAAGTGATAGAAAAGATGTAATATGTGATGAACAGTTAAAATGAGAGGTTCACGTCTGTGGAATGCTAGTATAAATCGAAAGAATCAAAGAAATCCTCACTTAATTCCACTTGGAGTTGATGATTTTCCTTAATACTGTCATAGCTGATACATGATTAAGAACTTGCCATCATATTCCTAGTTGTGTGCAGTTGGAGGAAGTAAACAATAAACACATGCATCAAGCAAAACCCAGCTAACGAATGCTCGTGAAAACCTGCATTCCTTTTAGATATCGATGTATCTAGAAAATTTAGATGGCTTGAGAAAATTAGGTAAGGTTTTTCTATGTTCTGTTGACTTCTAGATATATTTTGCTATTATCCCACACTTCTCCAAATCATCATGGCCCTCCCAACCGTCAAAATCTAATAAAATACCAACAGACATGAGGTAACACTTCAAATTCCATTCCCCGGTTTAAGTCTCATTACCTAATTATGAAGTTCATTGATACGCATTTCTTCCTAAACCATATCTTGCTCCTGTGGTACCTTTAACTGGAACTTCACCATGAATATTTCTGTGGTGTCCCTAAACTGGTACATTACCCTGGAATTCTATTCCCAGTTGTTAAAAGCCTAGCCATAATTATCCCAAAAATCTAAAAAATTATCAGAATGTTGACACCATGCTCATAAACTAAAACTTTACATATATACTTTTGAACACTTTTGATATTTTCAGATAGTATCAGAGCAGTAATAAGATGCCACTGTCTGACTGAAGGAACCTGCAACAGCCAAGACAAATATCATGCTGTACTCTACACCAACACAAACATGATCATCAATTATGTTGAGGTTGAGGTGATACGAGAGTGACCACCACCACCTGAGCGTTGCTACCATCCCCGTTGAGGAGACGAAGGAGGGAGCACCTCCACCTGGACCCTGCTAACATCACTGTATGGGAGAGGAGGGAGGAAGCACCACCACCCAACCCTCTCATTAACATCACTGCTGGGGAGATGAGTGAGGAAGCAACACGACATCACTGTTGGGGCAACAAGGGAGCAAGCAATACCACCTGACCATCTGAAACATCAATGCTGGGGAGACGATGGAGGGAGCACCACCACCTTGACCCTTGGGGGAACCACGACTAGCATCACTCTTAGGTAGAAAAAGGAAGGGAACACCACCACTTGACCATCACTATTAGGGAGATAGGGAGCATCACCACTGACCCAGGATAATATCAATATTGGGGACACAAGGGAGGGAGTACCACCGCCTGACCCTCGTTAACAATACTGCTGGGGACACCACGGGGAGAGCAAGACCACCTGACCCACGCCATCATCACTACTGGCTAGGCGAGGGATGAAGTACCACCCCTTAATCCTCAATAACCTCATTCATGGGGAGACGAGGGAGTGTTACCTGACCATCGCTAACATCACTGTTGGGGAGACTGATGAGAGGGAACACCACCACCTGACACTCGCCAACGTCTCTCATGCAGGTACGACGGAGGGGGCAAGACCACCTGACCCTTGCTAACTTCACTGTTGAGGGTGATGAAGGAACAAGCAATACTGTTAGGGAGACCAAGCTAATGAGAAAACCCACTTGACGCAAGTAAACCTCACCAGTACAAGTGTGAAGGTGAGGAAAGGAGAATCCTCACCTACACACGCCCTCTTAACATCCTCGACATAACTTTCCTTAACAGATACTATTTTCAGCCATACCTTTATGTCTTCACGAGGCGGGTCATGATCCCAGACTTGTGGTGGAAGGTAACGTCCACGTCTTAAGAGCAATACATGGAGTTGGTATTCATAAAAACAATAATAAACAAGAACGGATCGCTCCTACTTACACCCACGATGCTCCCCACTTCTCTACTAAAATCCATATAATAATGTCCTTTCTGATCTATCATCAAAAAAAACAAAATAAAAAGACGAGAAAAATTCTCTCGTGACGGTTTTTAAATTCTTTCTCATGATATTACAAAATTACCATATCATTTTGTGCTGGTAAAGGGGTTAAAGACATATTACCAGACGAAGCCTCAACTTTCAGGATTGTTAATATTTCTTAAATCATTGCATCATTCTAGGTTAACATTCACAAATGAGAATCTAAAATATAATACATAAATATGCATACCCATCCTCTGACAGGTGGCGTAACATAGCTGGGGTGTCCCCGGGCCAGCTTGGTACATGCCGGAATGAACCACACTCACTGCTCCCCAACCACAACAGACCAGTTCATAATAAAGGTGTAGACACGCCACAAATTTCTCGTTATTTCAGATAGCATACGATGTTAATGACGATATAAATGTCATTGATCACTTTAAAGTTTTTTTTTTTTTTACGAATTTTTGGTCCGAGAATGGTGATGGCTCCACTCGGCCTTTGGTTATGCAGGTAACTTAATTCCGGCATGTACCACTTCACACTACCACACCACACGTGTTTCATGCTATGGTAACCACGTGTGTTTCATGTTATAATAACCACGTGTTTCATGTTATGATATCCACTGGCTATTTAGGCCCTAGGCCAATGAACTACCAAGGTCATCAAAGCCGTCAAGGTTAAATTCTGTTCACCACCTGATATATCTTTAACACTTTCCTCAGGTAACAAAAATACTTCTACATCCACAGACACTCTTAATGTGCACATTTATTTTTTTCCCGCATGAGAGGGAGACAGTCAAGGCTGCCGGATAACCAGACTTAAGGCAGGAGTGGGCATGGCGGAATGAGACCTATTAAAACAGTTACCACATGAATACCTATTTAAAAGTAATCAATCAATATGTGTATAAAAGTTATATTTTACCTCGGTGGTGTATCGCTTAGGAACAAATGTATAGCGTTAGGGTGACGCATTCACGGGCCGACCAGGCTCGTGTGCATCGGTAGTGTACCCTGCTTGTGGCAGTTGGTCCTGTCAACCCAGCTGTTCATCCACCCCTAAAGATCGATAGAATGCGTACCTGGCGAGGGCACACACACATTGACAGACTTGCTATGCCATTCAAAGTATTCAGTTTATGTAGATCACTTGTGAATCGTTAAACAGTCTTCCCTCGTTTATTTAACTGGAAAGCTTTAAAATCTTACTGGTTTGTCCCATCTCCAGATCACCGACAATATATATATATATATATATATATATATATATATATATATATATATATATATATATATATATATATACAGTGGTCTCCCAAAGTGGTCGATAAAGACCTCTAGCGATCGATGGAACTGTGTAATGGGGTCGATAAATGTTTAGGGGTCGAGAGGGTCGTTAAAATTATAGGGGTTAAAAAGTTTAAATAGTTAATTGTATATAAGATAAGGGAAAGGCAGAGCCAAGTTTCTGTTCCTCATATGATAAGATGGAAGACTGTGCCCTAATAATGACCATTCCCCTCATCAAGCATATAAACTTCATCAATTACAAAATATATTACATTATTTAGTTTTGTTCGTTCTACACTTGTTCAGTTTCACTGATCTTATATATATATATATATATATATATATATATATATATATATATATATATATATATATATATATATATATATATTCTTTCATACTATTCGCCATTTCCCGCGTTAGCGAGGTAGCGTTAAGAACAGAGGACTGGACCTTTGAGGGAATATCCTCATCTGGCCCCCTTCTCTATTCTTTCTTTTGGAAAAAAAAAAAAAACGAGAGGGGAGAATTTCCAGCCCCCGCTCCCTCCCCTTTTAGTCGCCTTCTACGACACGCAGGGAATACGTGGGAAGTATTCTTTCTCCTCTATCCCCAGGGATAATATATATATATATATATATATATATATATATATATATATATATATATATAATGTGTGTGTGTGTGTGTGTGTGTGTGTGTGTGTGTGTGTGTAATCATTATTTACTGAATACGTGACTGGGGTTCGACACAGCAGACTTACACCTCTAGTTCGAACATTCACCTTTGTCCCCCCTGCCTTCATAGAGTGATACTATAAGTACATCTTACTGAATGTTAAGAACTTCAGCATTATCCATACATCCACTGAAAACACTACCTAACCGATTAACACAACAGTCACCCCTTTCTTCTGAGATTCAGCTGCAGTATTCAGCTGCACCATCCACTCCTCCCGCCATGACACATCTTCCGCAAGGCTTCCACCACCTCTTCAACACCAAACTACTCTCCATGACTCTCTCACTTTGCACATCACCCCGACCAAAACACCATACATCTGCCTCTCAAAAACTTATTCGACAGTCCTTCATAATACTCCATCTCTTCACTACCTGTTAACACCCCCGTTTGCTCCCTTCACCGATGTTCCCATTGTTTGATTTTCTCGCATTATTAACCTTCAAAACATTTGATTTTTCCTGAAGTTTACTGATACTCGCTCAACTTCGTTTTTTCTGTATTCTTTTCCAACTCCTGCACTTTCCTGACATTCTGCCGCTTTCTCTTATCCATCTCCCAATCATATACACTCCTTCCCCGTAAATACCGCCTATACCCTTCTCTTTTGTCTTTACTAACAACTTCACGTCATCCCACCATTCACCAACCTTTCTCCACTGCCTGCCTCCCATGTGCCACCACTTCTCTCGCATATGACAGCACTGCTCCCCTAAATGTCTATTCCTCACCCACCCCTTTACTTATTTTTCACCTTTTGCAATTCTCCACTTAAACGCTTCTGGCAGTTCTTCTCACACTTCTGTTTTCCAAGCGCACTTACTTTCATCACCCTCTCTGTTGTGGATGGTGCTGTCATGGCGGTGGAATAGAAATATTCGGCCTTCTTCTTGGACATTACTAAAATAAAGAAAACGTTATACAATTTTATGGGGAAACTATGACAAACGTACTACATACACATAAAATCAAACCTCTTATAACAAAATTTATCCAATTTTACTTTGGATACAGGTTTTGTAAATATCTCCAACATATTCTCTGAGGGTACACACTGCAATTTGTACTTCTGATCTAACAAAATGAAATTTAATATCTGTGTCTTGATCTTTGATGAACATGATTTTTGGCTAATGCTATTGCTCCCTGATTATCAACATACAAAGAAAAACTCTTTGTCACACCCTTGCATATCTACAAACAAGTCTCAAGAAATTAGCCTCTTGCATAGCACAAGTCAAGGTCATATACTCTGCTTCACATGAAGATAATGCTACAATTTTCTGCTTTCTACTTTCCCATGAAATCAATGGTCCAATACGTTTTACCTGTTAACTATAACGTGTACTACTAACTCTATCTTCTGATGCACTCCAGTATGAATTACAAAAACCAATCATTTTCAATGTGCTATCTGATTTTGTAAATTGTAAATCATAACTCGTTGTTTGAGTACATCCTTCACATTACAGTGTCCTAAAAGTCTTGGCCACTATTCTACAGTGCGTACTTCTTTTTAAAGATGATTTACATTATTAAGTAAATACAACATGCCATGCTTCTCAATACTGAAGACTGTACCATATGCAGCCCTTGATTCTGCTAACTTTGGAGTAAAACTCACTGAAGCACCTTTTTCCTTTCGTGTCTGTACAGAAAATATATCATTCTTATGGGAAGGTACACACAAAACATTTTCTAACATGACTCTCTGAAGACTACCATTTTCATCATGTAATAAGACACTTGCATTACCTCTGCCTAACAGAACACCACTTGTCCTACTACCATCATCTAATTCTATAAGTGGCTTGAGGAATCAAAATCTTTACCAAATTTCACAAACTAGGATCTGTCACTTACGATATGAGCTTTTGCTTCAAAGTCTACCAACAAACAATGTACATATTCATAGGATCAGTGCTAGGTCTAACTGTGAATGAAAATGAATGAAGATTGTCACTGTTATCACCACTGTTATCACTTACAGAAATGAATGAATTATTTTTTTTCTTTAGCAAAATTTTGTGTGATGAGTACGAGACGTGATAGTCACAACACAGGATTGCTGCCACTGGTAAGTAGGCTCTGGCTTATCTTTGTACACAAACTTTTTAATGACCAACTTTGCCACACGAAAAGCATGTAGGCCTAATACTTGAATCTTGACATGGCATTCATGACATAATCCTAAGCTGTGCATCGTCGCTGTTCAAAATTTCTTAGTGCATTCTTAAATTCACTAACAGTTATTGGTGTTTCTTTTGAGCCACTACAACAGAAAAAGTTATAAATCTGGGGGTTGGCCTTTCAATGCCATTCCATGAGTAGGCTGTCACTGATAGTTTCACCTGCTGTCTTCAGTGAAGTTGTCAAGTTGCCGTTACCTCTGCCCGAATCACATAATCAATAGCGTTTTCTTCGCTGGTCATCTTCAGTGAGGTCAACTCAAGTGTATAAAGCAATGATTCCTAGGCTTACTTCTGCCTAAACAATGGTCACGCAGAACTGTCAATGCTTTCTTACCGTCGCCCTTAGCATCTCTGATGATGAAGGATAGGCTATGCTCGTCTAACAATTGCACAAGCTCGGCAAACATGTCGGCAATTTTGTCCGCGTCGGGAGTTCCAGTGAAGGTAATCATATCAAGTAGCTTTTGAAATCTTAAATGGCCATTAAACGTCACTTCCCACAACTCGTACTTTTCCTCATCATCGTCAAATACTAGGCGCTTGCTGGGCCCATAACCTGTTGTGGATGGTGCTGTCATGACGGTGGAATGAGAAAATCTGGCCTAGCCTACCTTTTAGACTTTATTACTCAAAACAAACTTAGTTAAACAATGATGATGTAAAGGGCGTTACTACAATGAAACGTAGTTTTTTGGGGAAACTGAAACAAACTATATACATGAAATCAAATTCATCATATATACTATAGTAACACCACTGCCCACCTCCCACCTTACGCATGCCACCACTTCCCTCACACATGCCAACACTGCTTCCCTAAATATCTTCTATTCCTCACCCACTCCTTTAGTTGCGTTTCCTTTCACCTTTCGCCATTTTCTCCACTTAAACTCTTCTGGTATTTCTTCACACAAGTCTATTTTCCAAGCTCACTTACTTTCATCACCCTCTTCTCAATCATATAATTTCCTCTTTTCCGAAAACCTCTACAAACCTTCAGCCTCGCTTCCATCAGTCAATGGACTGACATACCACCAGCTCCCCCTGTCAAACACATTCACATTCAATCATCCAATAATGACCTCTTGCTATCTTTCCTCTTCACCCACGTATATTTAAGTCCCTCTTTTTAAATCATCTTAAGTCGCATTCGCTTTCGCATTAAATCATCCATCCCTAATACCCTGAACTCCTACATCAAACTGACACACTCAGCTACTCCATAAACGCTAACTCCCCCCTCCCACCCCTCATAATCTTCTTTTGGCCTCGCTCAGGAAATATTGTCTGATCTCGACAAACAAGGGAAAGTGGTTTTTTTTCTTTCTTTATTCCTTATGTATGATTTAAGCAAAGGCTTCGACCTACGTGATCATACCAACTACAAGTCGCCTGTTAGAGCTAGTTTTAAGGTCCTCCTTAGCTAGATGGTTTGTTGGCTCTTTCCAGCGACCGTCCCCACAGAGTACGTACCCCTGAGTCCCCCTCAGGACGTATGAGCAGTTCAAACTACACTTCCTGTGGCCCCGTCAAGGAACTCTCTATGTTCCTATCGTGTTCTTGGCAACGATCAGTGGAGCGGCACGACGCCTGAAGTACGTAGATGACCTCCATCCATGAAACATGATCACTCGAACACCTTTCTGAGGAAAACACCTTGCAGGAACAACTCAGCTGCTGTGTACATGGACGTCAGCAAGCGACATCAACGTCAAGTGCCACGTAATGTATATGACAAAAACCACCAGTTGTACCAAGTGTATCCACTGGGAACACCAGCATTCCAGTGGTAAACAGCTGTAAACTGTAAGGAGTCACTAAAGTGTTAGGAGTTACTCTAGACTCTCACCTGACCTGGGCTAAACACACACGTAACCCAACATCACGAGCATCCCCCACTTCTCTCCACGCCACACGTGCTGGGGCAGTACAATACCCTGTCCCATCAACTGGTCAAGACGTACATAACGTGATGACACACCACCTGCCCTGCAGTATTCCTGGCCCACTCACTCTTCAAGCTAGGCTCCCCGCTCACCAGCCTCGATGGATCGGGAAGGTGCAGAAGAGAGCCATGAAGATCTGCTGTGGGTATGAAATCTGGTCATCAAGAAGCCCCTCACACAGTCCTGCTTACAGACACTTGTCACAAGGAGGGAGGAACTGACCTTGAGGTCTGCGAAGGGGACTACTCAGTGACGGTGGTCACAGAGACCTCCTACCTCCTGCTGGCACGTGTAAAAAGGTCGTGTATGCCATATATAATGACAGGACTCTGACTGTAGTGGTCAGCAACTTTGTCGTATTAAGAAACTGCTGCATGTAAATGTAAATCTTTTACATTTCTCTCCGGTTCATTATTAACATATTTCTACAGTATTTTTTTTTTATAGCAAATGACTCAAATTATCTTTTATTAGTTATTGCTAACTGCACACGTGTCGTATGGCTCTTGCATCCTCAATCATCTAATTTTATCGAAATAAACAGAATTATCTGTCTATCAGGTGCATTGCAGTTCACACACACACACACACACACACACACACACACACACACACACACACACACACACACATATATATATATATATATATATATATATATATATATATATATATATATATATATATATATGTATATATATATATATATATATATATATATATATATATATATATATATATATATATATATATATATATATATGACTGGGAGATGTATAAAAAAAGAGGCAGGAGGTCAAGAGAAAGGAGCAAGAGGTGAAAAAGAGGGCAAATGAGAGTTGGGGTGAGAGAGTATCATTAAATTTTAGGGAGAATAAAAGGATGTTTTGGAAGGAGGTAAGTAAAGTGCGTAAGACAAGGGAACAAATGGGAACTTCAGTGAAGGGGGCTAGTGGGAAGGTGATAAAGTAGTGGTGATGTGAGAAGGAGATGGAGTGAGTATTTTAAAGGTTTGTTGAATGTGTTTGATGATAGAGTGGCAGATATAGGGTGTTTTGGTCGAGGTAGTGTGCAAAGTGAGAGGGTTAGGGAAAATGATTTGGTAAACAGAGAAGAGATAGTAAAAGCTTTGCGGAAGATGAAAGCCGGCAAAGCAGCGGGTTTGGATGGTATTGCAGTGGAATTTATTTAAAAAAAAAAAAAGGAGGTGACTGTATTGTTTACTGGTTGGTAAGGTTATTTAATTTATGTATGATTCATGGTGAGGTGCCTGAGGATTGGCGGAATGCTTTCATAGTGCCATTGTACAAAGGCAAAGGGGATAAAAGTGAGTGCTCAAATTACAGAGGTATAAGTTTGTTGAGTATTCCTGGGAAATTATATGGAAGGGTATTGATTGAGAGGGTGAAGGCATGTACAGAGCATCAGATTGGGGAAGAGCAGTGTGGTTTCAGAAGTGGTAGAGGATGTGTGGATCAGGTGTTTGCTTTGAAGAATGTATGTGAGAAATCTGGAGAAGGCATATGATAGAGTTGATAGAGATGCACTGTGGAAGGTATTAAGAATGTATGGTGTGGGAGGCAAGTTGTTAGAAGCAGTGAAAAGTTTTTATCGAGGATGTACGTGTAGGAAGAAAGGAAAATGATTGGTTCTCAGTGAATGTAGGTTTGCGGCAGGGGTGTGTGATGTCTCCATGGTTTTTTAATTTATTTATGGATGGGGTTGTTAGGGAGGTGAATGCAAGAGTTTTGGAAAGAGGAGCAAGTATGCAGTCTGTTGTGGATGAGGGAGCTCGGGAAGTGAGTTAGATGTTGTTCGCTGATGATACAGCGCTGGTGGCTGATTCATGTGAGAAACTGCAGAAGCTAGTGACAGAGTTTGGTAAAGTGTGTGAAAGAAGAAAGCTGAGAGTAAATGTGAATAAGAGCAAGGTTGTTAGGTACAGTAGGGTTGAGGGTCAAGTCAATTGGGAGGTAAGTTTGAATGGAGAAAAACTGGAGGAAGTGAAGTGTTTTAGATATCTGGGAGTGGATCTGGCAGCGGATGGAACCATGGAAGCGGAAGTGAACCATAGGGTGGGGAAGGGGGCGAAAATCTTGGGGGCGGTGAGGAATGTGTGGAAGTCGAGAACATTATCTCCTAAAGCAAAAATGGCTATGTTTGAAGGAATAGTGGTTCCAACAATGTTGTATGGTTGCGAGGCGTGGGCTATGGATAGAGTTGTGCGCAGGAGGGTGGATGTGCTGGAAATGAGATGTTTGAGGACAATATGTGGTGTGAGGTGGTTTGATCGAGTAAGTAATAAAAGGGTAAGAGAGATGTGTGGAAATAAAAAGAGCGTGGTTGAGAGAGCAGAAGAGGGTGTTTTGAAATGGTTTGGGCACATGGAGAGAATGAGTGAGGAAAGATTGACCAAGAGGATATATGTGTCGGAGGTGGATGGAACGAGGAGAAGTGGGAGACCAAATTGGAGGTGGGAAGATGGAGTGAAAAAGATTTTGAGTGATCGGGGCCTGAACATGCAGGAGGGTGAAAGGCGGGCAAGGAATAGAATGAATTGGATCGATGTGATATACCGGGGTCGACGTGCTGTCAATGGATTGAATCAGGGCATGTGAAGCGTCTGGGGTAAACCATGGAAAGTTCTGTGGGGCCTGGATGTGGAAAGGAGCTGTGGTTTCGGGCATTATTGTATGACAGCTAGAGACTGAGTGTGAACGAATGGGGCCTTTGCGGTCTTTTCCTAGCGCTACCTCGCACACATGAGGGGGGAGGGGGATGTTATTCCATGTGTGGCGAGGTGGCGATGGAATGAATAAAGGCAGACAGTGTGAATTGTGTGCATGTGTATATATGTATGTGTCTGTGTGTATAAATATATGTGTACATTGAGATGTATGGGTATGTATATTTGCGTGTGTGGACGTGTATGTATATACATGTGTATGGGGGTGGGTTGGGCCATTTCTTTCGTCTGCTTCCTTGCGCTAGCTCGCAAACGCGGGAGACAGCGACAAAGCAAAATAAATAAATGAAAATATATGTTATACTATTTGCCATTTCCCGCGTTAGCGAGGTAGCGTTAAGAACAGAGGACTGAGCCTTTGAGGGAATATCCTCACTTGGCTCCTTTCTCTGGTTCCCATTTGGAAAAAAGAAAAAAAATAAATGAGAGGGAAGGATTTCTAGCCTCCCGCTCCCTCCCCTAATAGTCGCCTTGTACGACATGTAGAGAAAACGTGGGAAGCATTCATTCTCCCCAATCC
Source organism: Panulirus ornatus (assembly GCF_036320965.1). Lineage (NCBI taxonomy): Eukaryota > Metazoa > Arthropoda > Malacostraca > Decapoda > Palinuridae > Panulirus > Panulirus ornatus. The sequence continues at coordinate 48,998,130 of NC_092243.1, forward strand.
TCATGGATAATACATACATACATACATACATATATATATATATATATATATATATATATATATATATATATATATATATATATACTCAGAACATTGCTAAACTACATAAAATCGTCATAAAGTACATCAATAAAATGTTCATAGCTTTATTACTTCGATAATGTATTTGACACGCGAATATCATACTCCAAGAATATCAGTTGGAATGATGCAAAGTAAAATTCAACTGTATGGTACAAATGGCACTACCTTTATGGACAGCTATGGCGTTTCTGTCGACGACTCTCTGTGGAGGGCAGATGACTGGTGTGTTTGGATAAACAGAGCATATAGCTTTTCCTGTGACACAGCACACCTGTTGGCTGCACATGTGTTCAGCATCCTCTCTGCCAGACTAGTTGATACATCTGTTGCCAGAAGGATTAGGAGAAATGTCACGTTGGCAAAGATGCTTCAATTGTCCTTGCAAATGTTTACTGCTGATGATGCTGTTCGTAGTGCATTATCACGTAGACCATTTTTTCCCATATCTTTAATTCGGTCTTCACATTACATTCAACGGGATAAGTTTCCAAAGGAGATTCATGTTTGGGTGTCTAAGTCTTTTATCATGCTAAGATTTAGTGGCCACTAGCCTTGCAATGATGCAACTGAGCTTAACAGACAACTGCTTTTGTATGTGTGTGTGTGTGTGTGTGTGTGTGTGTGGGTGTATGAAATTTTTCATAAACATCTGAGTACAACCACAGCTGCGATATACAAGGTAATTCGATAGTACACAGGCTGCCTGGGATTACACACCCACGTTTGAACCCTGGTCGTGGTGGCGGGTCCACAATCTACCCAGCTGCTCCTCGTATCCTGGAGGTTGGACGACAAATATGGCTACAGCTACGCTGTGTGTGAGTGAATGCAGATATATACAGGATTAGACACTGGGTATATATATGCATTGAAGGTCAAGAAAGCAGATAACATGAGTGTAAAATCCCTCCCGGTATCATACAAAGAATAATACCAAATGATAAAAATGCTTATATTCCTCTGACCATTTTGGGAAAAATATCATAGATTGATTTCGTTGGCAGGCCGTAATTGTGGTATTTAACTGATATAAACCCGCTCAGGGAGCACCACAACAGATAGACTTACTACTGCCAAACAAGAACTCCCGTCAATGCGGAAGAAATGCAAAACATAATTTTCTATTATCTATCATCAAGTTACGGCAGAGGAGGTGAAAATAAAGCACGTCTCTCTCTTTCCAGTCCCATCATCGTAACACCAACTGAACCCAAGCAAGATAATGTAATTTGTGTGCGTGGTAACGCCACACCACGGCGGTCCGTGCCGACCCATGTGTTCACGTGTGAATCTCAATGCAGTGTTGTGGTTATCGCTGAAGGGAGTGACAAATAATGTTAAAGATATTATTACAGTCATGCATCTATGCTTTATGAGCAAACTAATATGATAGGTAAATATAGATAGATAGTGGCAATTGGCATGATACAAGCATTTCTGATGTACAGACTGGGATGCATTTTGAGTAAAGCTTGTTGCGCGAGAAATGCTGTGATATGAATCTACTTCCGGCACATTTTCACATATAAAACTGCTCCTAAAATCATACTTAACATGGCAGTTGCTTCATTATGGCCTTGCCCAAAGCAATAACTGTCATTTGACGTAAACCTATCAGTCTCTGGTACCATGACGATAATACAAAGTGTACCGACACTGGCGTGCACAGTTACCGCTCGCTAAACTATACCTAGCACGAGTACTGGTCCCACTGTGGCGCGATACAACCTGTACCACCATCATTATGTTTGAAATATCTGTCGGCCAATATCATTTGCTCTCTCGTCCACCGGAGATCTTGATCTTGATCTTGCTGATACCGTATCATGAATCATGCATGTTCTGGGGCAAATGATATGTACTGTAACAATTTACAAATATGTTAGCTAGTATACCCCACTTGTGTTCAGTAGCAGACCAAACATCACAAAGAATGGATGAAGGTAAGTGAGTATGAATATGTACATGTGGATATATGTATATGGCTGTGTATGTGTATGTTATGTGTATATGTGTATACGTACGTGTATGAGCTTGTGTGTATATGTGTATATGAGTGGATGGGTCTTTCTTCGTTTGCTTCCTGGCGCTGCCTCGCTGACGTGGGGAACGGCGATCAAGTATCATTTCATTATAATTATATATATATATATATATATATATATATATATATATATATATATATATATATATATATATATTATATACTTTGTCGCTGTCTCCCGCGTTAGCGAGGTAGCGCAAGGAAACAGACGAAAGAATGGCCCAACCCTCCCACATACGTGTGTACACAAGTATATACATACACGTCCACACACGCACATGTACATACCTATACATTTCAACGTATACATATACATACATACACAGACATACATACACACACATGTACATAATTCATACTTGCTGCCTTCACTCATTTCCGTCTCCACCCCGCCACACATGAAGTGACAACCCCCTCCCCCCGCATGCGCTCGAGGTAGCGCCAAGAAAAGATAACAAAGGCCACATTCGTTCACACTCAGTCTCTAGCTGTCATGTATAATGCACCGAAAACACAGTTCCCTTTCTACATCCAGGCTCCACAAAACTTTCCATGGTTTACCCCAGACGCTTCACATGCCCTGGTTCAATCCATTGACAGCATGTCCACCCCGGTATACCACATCGTTCCAATTCACTCTATTCCTTGCACGCCTTTCACCCTCCTGCATGTTCAGGCCCCGATCGCTTAAAATCTTTTTCACTCCATCTTTCCACCTCCAATTTGGTCTCCCACTTCTCGTTCCCTCCACCTCTGACACATATATCCTCTTGGTCAATCTTTCCTCACTCACTCTCTCCATGTGACCAAACCATTTCAAAACACCCTCCTCTGCTCTCTCAACCACACTCTTTTTATTAACACACATCTCTCTTACCCTTTCATTACTTACTCGGTCAAACCACCTCACACCACATATTGTCTTCAAACATCTCATTTCTAACACATCCACCCTCCTCTGCACTACTCTATCTACAGCCCACGCCTCGCAACCATATAACATTGTTGGAACCACTATTCCTTTAAACTATATTCAAAAATACCCATCTTTACTCTCCTAGATAACGTTCTCTCCTTCCACACGTTCATCGCTCCCACAAACCTTAACCCCCTCCCCCACCCTGTGACTCGCTTCCGCTTCCATGGTTCCATCCGCTGCTAAGTCCACTCCCAGATATCTAAAACACTTTCCTTCTCCAATTTCTCTCGGTTCAAACTTACATATTTGCCATTTCCCGTTTTAGCGAGGTAGCGTTAAGAACAGAGGACTGGACCTTAGAGGGAATATCCTCACCTGGCCTCCTTCTCTGTCCCTTCTTTTGGAAAATCAAAAACGAGAGGGGAGGATTTCCAGCCCCCCGCTCCCTCCCCTTTTAGTCGCCTTCTACGACACGCAGGGAATAAGTGGGAGGTATTCTTTCTTCTCTATCCCCAGGGATTTATATATATATATATATATACATATATATATATATATATATATATATATATATATATATATATATATATATATACAGGGTGTCCCAAAAATGCATTCACTTTTTGACACCCTATAACTCACTGAATATTTGTAAACGCATTCAATTTCATTTGATTCATTTTAACCATTAAACTTGTTTCTAATAAACACTGTTTATTGTTATTTAAAGAGCGAGTACATATTTTGGGACCTTTGCCATTTTTAGGGTCAATTAGATCTGAAAAAAGAAAAAAAGTTAGAGTATCAAAAAGTGAGTACATTTTTTTGGGGACACCCTGTATATATATATATATATATATATATATATATATATATATATATATATATATATATATATATATATATATATAATATAACCTAGCCTACGCCATTCTATCGACCAACTCCAATGGGTGGATGAACAGCTGGGTTGACTGTGTACCAACTGTCGCAACTATGATCCTCTCAAACAGTTACTGCTTGAAAGCGACATGAGTTGCTTCTACTGGGCACCGTAACAAAATGTCTGGTTTCCATCATTCTCCTCATTAATCAAGTAATCATTTTCAAAGAGTATAAACCCATGATCACCACGCCCAAGTAGGGCCATTCATCGGGACAGCACACAACTTTTCCAGTGGCATTACTCAACACGGGACGTCACGGTTGTGCTCAGTAGTGCACTGATGGAGGTCGGCTTGGACCTTGTGGGAGTTGGATAGAATCAATATACCTAAACTAACAGTAGCCACAACTTGTGAGGAAGTGGCTAATGTTATTCTTCGTCAGGCGTCTGGGGTCTTGGAGGTTCAGCCTCCACACCTTGACAGTGTTTGCGTCCGACAGCTTTAACTTTCTTGATCTCATGTTTGCAGTTATGAGTAAGCTTGAGAGAACACTTATAACAAAATACCTTCAGTAGAATAATATGTTTATATCCTAATTCTAATGAATTATCATATATCACATATTTCTTCCTGTTGGTCTCATCAATTGAACAAGTTCACGCCTAATGACCTTCCTCATGACTGCTGGTCATTAAATCAAACCATGAAACACGCATGACTGAATTTATATCAGATGAATCATTCATTATAATGTACACAACACACACACACACACACACACACACACACACACACACACACACACACAAACACACACACACACACATATATATATATATATATATATATATATATATATATATATATATATATATATATATACACCTTAGAGCCCACTGCACTACACTTACACCAGCGCCGCCCTGTGCTGGTATTAGCACCCTGAGCACACATCCCCGACCTGTGCCAGTAATGGAGGCAACACACACCCGACCTGTGCCAGTAATGGAGGCAACACACACCCGACCTGTGCCAGTAATGGAGGCAACACACACCCGACCTGTGCCAGTAATGGAGGCAACACACACCCGACCTGTGCCAGTAATGGCAAACCCAAGAACGCATTGTAATTTTCAAGAACTCATGCCAAATCTAATCTTGGCGGCGCTTAACACACACACACACACACACACACACACACATCAAATAATCATTACTTGGCTTCCTCTACAAAAGGTCAAACCGCCAGTGAAAAGTCACCTTAGGAGAGGCAGGACCACAGGGAGTGCTGACTCGTCAAAGAATTTCACTCTAAAGGAGTCTACATGTAATTTCTCTGCTACTGAACGTAGCGCAGCCATGGGCTGCGGGAGCCTTTAAAAGAAGTCTTAGCAACACCAGGATTTTTTTCATAAAAATTATTCCTGGGGTAATTATGAATGTATGAATACATGTCAAAGTTTTTGAAAATGTATGTTAACCAGTTACTTTATGCAGTGCCTATTTTGGTTCTAAATTTGGAAAAAAAAAAAACCTTCAATTATGCTGTATTATATGAGTAAAGGTTACTGTGGTTAATAATTACCTGATCTTAAGTCCATCAGTGTATGTACCAGCGACCCCACCTGACTGGAAACGTTACCAGATATTCCTTGACCTTAACACATGACACACACTGGTCACCACACCTTGTGGGGACAAGAAGGTTGATGTTATGTCACTAGGCTCTTTCCCTTACTGCATCCAGGATTTATTCCCTTGATTGTATCTTTTAAACAGTTCATAATACAGTATAACAGCAACTAATTAACTTGACAAGGAGGAATACTGAATGTGAGAAAATAATAACACAAGATAAACAAAATACTTCCACGAGTTTGAGTGTCTATTTTGTTGACCCATTCAACGTTAGTACCCGAATTATGGCGACAGAATCACACATTTCCTCAGGGAAAGGTGACATTTTGTCCTGTCTGGTACCCCTGCCATTATGACAATGAGCCCACAGTGATCACCCGAGCGGGTTGACAAGAAAACAATTACCTTAACTCCATTAACTTGCACGCCCGTAACTTCCCCGAGTCTGCTAATAACATTCCCTACTGTAGTTTTGGGTCACCGTGCACTCAGTGTTCGCCTGGGACTGACTGACCCACGCATCTTTCTCGGGACTATTTTCTGCCATTACTCTGGTAAAAGAAACAATTCCATTATGCCAAGTTAACAAGACCTAGTACAACAGTTGTACTTCACAGTAACACTTTCATCACTGAATATCTCACCACCAACACCTAACTCTGATCATAGTTGATCTTGTTCTGTCATATATTGCTGCTGTAAAGTCGTCAATGACACTGAACTGTGCTGTACTGACGACATATTTATTAGCAACTCCTCACATGAGAGACATCAAGTCCTTGATAGGTTCACGCATTTGCCACTCAGTAGCTATGTCATGAAGAGAATCCTAATTCATGATAAGTTCGTCAGAAATGAAAATTAATTGTCTTATGCTTCACGATGATATGGTTAAATCATATTCCTCATACACCTACCTTGGTATCAATACTGATACCCTCAGTGACTCACTAACCTGTGTATATGGCCTGGAAACCTTGGTCGACTACTACAACCTCTACGTGCCCTACCAGGCAGGCAAGAATACTGGTATAAATGTTGACATTGCTGACAACCTTTACCTACTGCATGTACTACCTGTACTTGCTTATCACGCCATCCATCTGTCTACCGTTGACCCAAAACCTCGTCCCCGTGATGCTGTACAAAAGAAAACTGTGAGACTAATATCAGAATGTTCTATATTGACGATGGTAATAGATATGAAAGCCCACCTTACCCTCCCTATAATCACTGGCTTTATGAAAGGTCTCAATGTTAAGTGCCAAGTGATCCAGAAATCCGACCTCCACCTCCACTTGTGCCCAACACCTACAAGTCATTAATGACCCAAACTCCCTTCATGAAATAACGCGGTATCATTCATCAGTTGGCTCGGCCTTAGCCACTATGTTAACCTGTAACATTAGATTATGTACCAGTATGACACATCAGTCCCCTTCAAATCGATTCCATGAGGTCATTCTGGTCAGCTCAGTTCTCACATCCCACGTGAACAACTAGATAGTGTGCTAACCAATATACCTGACTATATGCTGTCTCTGTATACTGATGGATCATTGTGGTATAACAGTAAATGTGAGTGCAGGTTGTGCTGTCCACACCAATAACATCATTAACTCTGTCAAAAGTCTTTGGTCCAGTTCTACCATCTGTGAACGTTGTAGTATTCTCATAGCACTGAGGGGAGGTTGCCAGGGTAATGGTGGATGTTTCGTGTCTTAGCCGTCTTGATTTGCCATGTAAAGTGTGAAGTGGTCATGAGGAAAGTGGAGGTGAGGCACATTTGCCTCATCTTATATGTGTGCCGACCCGCGTGTAGCTCAGAGCTCCTCAGAGCTCCGAGATTCATTGTCAAACATTTATTATGCAACACATCCAACCTCCTCAAAATTGCATCTACCTTTATCATTGATAAACATTTCCTATCGACAGCCCAATGTGATCCAGAGAAATACTTTAAGACATTTAGCGGTTTACTGAAATTACAAGTTAATTGACATATGGCCAAAATGGAAACTAGAAATTTCACGTAATTTCGTGGGAGAATTGAGCTATCAAATGAGAAAATTAGGAATTTTGATCTTAAGTGTCAAAACAATCACAACACTTCTATTTTCTATAGAAGAGGGTCCAAGAAAATTGCAAGACTTTATAATAAGTCTGTGATAGACTCATGTTATTTTTGCATTCACAGTTTTGTCCTATAGTTATCATCAGCTGATAACTTTTGTCCCGGTACGCGTTAATACAGTTAATACAGATAAACAAAACACATGTATTTGGGGGCTTAGTCTTGGATTACTTTCCGGTAGCGGCTTTTTGTTCATTCATATTCTACCTACTTCCAAAGATAACGTAGTTTCTGATGGGCCGATGATAGGGTAGTTGTGTGTGTGTGTGTGTGTTGGAGGAACTGATATCTACTTTCCACTCAAATGTCCATGTGTGGGTTTCTCCCGTCACATCTTTTGTCAGCGTGTTCTGCCAGTACCGTGTGCTAACCTACCAGTACCCTATGCTACCCTGTGCTAACCAACCAGTACCCTTGCTCCCCTACCGATATCCTGTACTAACCTACCAGTACCCTGTGCTACCCTACCGGTACCATGTGTTAATCTACCAGTAATCTCTAGCACCCTACCAGTACCCTGGGCTAACCTACCACTACCCTGTACTACCCTATCGGTAACCTGTGCTAACCTACCAGTACTCCCTGGCACCCTACCAGTACCCTGTGCTACCCTACCGGTCCCATGTAAAGTTTCGCACACAACAGCTGGCCACAGGAGTGGGCCATTATCTAGCTTGGCTTCTTCAGCTGGCAATTAAGTAATGTGACACCTCACTCCTCTCGCTGGGCAAGCGGAATCAAATAAGCAGACATGTGATACAATTCTACCAATCAATTAATCGTCCAAGTACCCAAGGTCAAACTATTGGCAGTCTGAATAGGGATCCAAGCAACTAATCTACGTATCTTAATCAGGTACGTAAAAGCACTTCAAGAAGGGACCTGCTGGCACCATAGCATTTCTGGGTTAATACACACTCGCACTCACACACCACACGCATTGTATTTCCCACAACTGTTTTCCGGGTTAATACAAACTCACACCCACACACAACACGAATTGTATTTCCCACTACTGTATTTCCTGGTTAATACAAACACACCCACACACCACACGCACTGTATTTCCCACTAGTGTATTTCCAGGTAAATACAAACACACCCACACACCACATGTATTTCCCACTACTGTATTTCCAGGTTAATACATACTCACACTCACACACCACACGCATTGTATTTCCCACTTCTGTTTTCTAGGTTAATACAAAATCACACCCACACACCACACGCATTGTATTTCCCACTACTGTATTTCCAGGTTAATACAAACTCACACAAACACACCACACACATTGTATTTCCCACTACTGTATTTCCAGGTTAACACAAACTCACACCCACACACCACACGAATTGTATTTCCCACTACTGTATTTCCTTGTTAATACAAACACACCCACACACCACACGCACTGTATTTCCCACTAGTGTATTTCCAGGTAAATACAAACACACCCACACACCACATGTATTTCCCACTACTGTATTTCCAGGTTAATACAAACACACCCATACACCATACGCATTGTATTTCCCACTACTGTATTTCCGGGTTAATACAAAATCACATCCACACACCACTCGCATTGTATTCCAAACTACTGTATTTCCATGTTAATATACACGCACCCACACGCATTTTATTTCCCACTACTGTATTTCTAGGTTAATATACATCCACACACTACACGCACTGTATTTCTTACTTCAGTATTCATTGTTATATATTAGCATGGCCTCGCTAGTGCAGACATCAGGGAACCATGGAATATGGAGTAGTTATGGAACTAGATTTACCCAAGTTTATGCATACCAAATGAACAATTTTGGCCCAACAGTCTTAACTTAGGGGTAACTGTTGACCTGTCACCCCAATGAGACCCGAGAACTTCCTCCTTAAATCGCGGAGGAAGAGAAGCAGCGTGATCGTGAACCTCACAAGTGGGAGTGTGAACGCGAAGAATGGCTGCACAATTAGAGGATGTTCTTCCTTAAAGAGAAGGAAGATAAGGAAGCCAACAGATTTGCTTTAGATCTGGCTGCAACTCAGCCTACCAAGTAGTCGACCACTACTGTACTCAAGTTCTTTAACTACCTCCATATGAAGAGGGAGACACAACTGAGCTATTCATTGATAAGTTTGAGGATTCAGCTGAGGCCTTCGGGCTCTCACAGAAATTAAGAATGCTGCTCTTAACTGAAAGAAAGGCAGCTGAGATCCTCAACCGACTCGACAGAACTACAAAGTCCAGCGATAGGATGAAGGAAGCGTTGTTGGAAGCCCACAGTACGAGCTCATGGAGGAGTAAGCTAAATGCCAATTTCCAATTGCTTTTCTCCGAGCCAAGACTGGCCGATTTCAGAAGTTGGTTCTGTGGCTACCTCTCTGGTTAGCTAGCTAAAGCCAGCGTGCCAGGCAATAGGGCATGTGGAGGAAGTGGTCTTAAGGACAGTTTGAGAGGTGCGGTCGTAGACGTTAATACGTTAATATCCTATTTGAACTAGGAGGATATTAAATCATCATCCACTAGGAATTAGAGGGCTGGCGGTTACTTTAAGGCATAGAGCTAAAGCACACGCCATCTAGCCAAACCTCAAAAGTACAATGGTCCAATATATCGAGTCACCAGTGTCCAAACTTTACAACGAGGTTGTGCAAAGCCTAGCCTAATCGAAGGGCTACCCACAGCTCAACCAAACTACACATTACAAATTAAGATATAGCATGATTTCCACCTGGCTAACTCCACAGAAACGGTGTTCAGTTTAAAAGTTAACTCCCGAGATCCAATATTTAATTTCCCAATAACCTGCACACAAATGCTGCTTCACCAACTTCCCATGGACGCGAGTGTTGTTTTGGCAGCCTGCACCGTCCCTGGTAATGTGTTCACAGCCCCAGCTGCTGCTTCATCACCCAATGGGAGACGATGGTTATCATCAACGAGCCGCTACACTCTTGCTAACCATTGATGGACAGCCCTGCATATCCTCACTTGGCTTACCTACCATGCACTCTATAGCAGTTTCCCCCAGTTTGTGAATCCACTGCAATCGCTCATGGTACTCTTGTGTTATGCTTAGCCTCAACTTTCCACAGTGCCCTGCACTGTTTAATTTCTCCTTGTTCAATCTGGATAACAGGTAGAGAAGCTGTGTTGTACGGGAGAGTTGCTTATACCAGCAGATATGTTAAGTACAGTCGTACTATATCATGAAGCTTTATGTCTGTTTTCAGGCCATGCTACACGGGAGGGGTGAATATTGCAGTCATGTCACCCTATGTTTGTCCTTATACTTAGGAATATCCAAGGCAACAGAAATACCTGTACATGTAACACCAGCACTCAGATCATAATTTCTATGGGAACAACAATCTCAGCCACAATGAATGGTCACCTTAACCACTCAGTTAATAAGCATCTGCTGGGCATTACCTCTGTTGTCGTGCCATACACTAACTCATCAGAATTCTAGTTATCTCCTACGGTGCATTTTTTTTTCACGAGTACAGATCTGGAGATTCTAATGCTGCTGTCTAAGAAGTCTACAGTGCAGCTCTGCCTAATTTGAATAGATCAAATGAATCATTACACTTGCAACTTCCCCGGTTGAGAGTATTGCCACATTGTCGTGGGAGGCAGTGTACCACAACGCTGAAAATGTTGCCAGAGTCGCCACTCATATTCCACTAGAGCATGTTATCTCCTCAGCAGCTGCTGGATTGGCGCACCCTACTAAACGAACACCGTTACGGTAGTGGAGATACAAGGCGAAAATTCCAGCTGAAAATACATCTCGCCATGCAACTCACCCCCCCCCCCCCACCCTTATGCTGCAACGTTGTCCCTTAGGCACAGTGCATCTGTACAACCAAAAAACACACCTGCTCTTGCAGCTGCTCTACCACAATTAAGTGCTGTTGCAGTATCAGTTTATGACAGCTTCCTTCCAGCTTCAATACTACTGCTGTTTCTGAGCAGTAATCCAGCCTTCTATCAAAGGACCCCCTGCTTACTGCAGAGCGTCAGCAATTCTTCACTGCTTTAGCAGTCCACCTTTGTCATGCAGCAAGAGAAACAACAAAGGCAGTAAGTTCTGTAAGTCCACTTACCGTCAAAACTTTCCTTTGCAGACTCGAAATGGATTCCACAACCCACTCTCCTGGAATGACCAAGAAGAACGTGTTTTTTTTTTTTTTACATGACAGGTTTCCACGCTGCAGGTTGTGACTGCGTAATTAACTATTTGTTTCTTTGTACTGCGACAGGGAGGGAGTTTTGCACTCGTGGGGCCCCATCTCTAGAACATTTTCTACCATCACATAACCTTAGATATATGTATATTGCCTGCCTTAGCCAAGTCCTCAGTCATCTTCCATTAATTCGCCACTTATACTACATAAAAGTATCTCTTTACACGTGTTTTAACGTTTCTTACTTAAATTTCATATGTTCTGTGGTTTCTCTACCCCTCTCTCGAGGAACTGATCACTATTCAACTTCATTGCTACCATAAGAATTTATAAATTGTCATCGTCATCCCTCACTCTTCTTTCATCCAAGGTGGGCAAATCTGAAGCCTCTAGCCTTTCCCTGTAGCTCATCATCTCAATTTCGGTACCATTTTTGTTGCCTTGTATGTGGACTTTCAGCTCTTTGTGCTTCTTTTAGGTGTGATATCCAAATTTATCCTCGTGTTGGCCTTATGTATGATATAAAAATCTTACTATTTCATCAAAAGCTGTTCTAATATTTGTCAGAAGACAGTTTGTCTCCTTAACTGTTCTCCAAATGTGGGACTCTGACAGCAGGTGAGGGATAATGTTGACTCCCATTTCCTTCTCACACAAAATGCTGAAGCTTATTTTTTGCCAGATGCTAAAATCATATTGAGGTCTTCTTTCATTTGTCTCGCCTTCATGACTTTACATTTGCTCTGGTTGAATTCCATATTCCAAATATTACACAAACTTTGGAGTCTCTTTAGGTCCCTTTATAAGTTGATGTAATCATCCTTGCCTTTTACTTCCTTCTAGACCCTTGCATCATCTGCAAACATACCTGTAGGTTAGTTATTTACATAGACCCATTTAGGAAAGGCTCCTCTGATGTCATGTGTCATTATCAAAACCACAGCTTCCTATCCACAATCAGGCCCCAGAGACCTTTTTATGGTTTACCATGGACACTTCACATGCCCTGGTTCAGTCTACTGACAGTACATCAACCCCACTTTACAACATTGTTCCAATTCACTTTATCCCATTCACACCTTTCATCCTCCTGCATGTTCAGGTTCCGATAACTCAAAATCTTTTCACTCCATCCTTCCATTTACTCTGATCCTACGACTCTTTTCTGCTTCCCTTCACTGCCACATCCACTTCCAAGTATGTAAAACACTTCACTTCCCCAAATTTTTCTCCATTCAAACTTATACCCCAATTAACCTGTCCCTTAACTCTGCTAAACCTAAAGAACCTTTCTTTCGTTTGCAGTTACTTTCAACCTTCTCCTTTCACACACTCACTCAAACTGTCACCAACTTCTGCAGTTTCTTACTCAAATGTGCAAACAACAAACAACTCACTTCCCAGGTCCTCTCATCACCTACATACTGCATACTCGCCCTTCTCTCCAAAACTCTTGCATTTACATCCCTAACCACCTCGTGCATAAACAAGTTGAACAACCATGGTGATATTACACATTCCCTACTGCTGACCAACCTTTTCTTGGAACCATCCACTCTCCTTTCTTCCTACTCATACATATGTTTATACCCTTGATAATGATTTCTTATTGCTTCAAGCAGCTTACCTCGCACACCATATATTCTTAAGACCTTCCACAAGGCATCTCTTTGAAGCAAACACCTGGTTCCCAGTGAAGGTCTGTCTGCAGCAGTGGTATGTGATATGACCATATTTGTTTAAATTTGTTCATAGATGGGCTTGTGTGGGAGATAAACACAAGAGTCTTGGAGAGAGGGGCGAGTATGCAGTCTTTTGGGGATGTAAGGGCTTGAGAAGCAAGTCAGTTGTTCATCAATGATAAAACACTGGCGGCTGCTTTGAGTAAAAAACTCAGTTGTTAACTTCTGCAGTTTCCCACTCAACCACCAGTGCTGTAACATCACAAACAACAAGTGACTCACTTTCCAGGCCCTCTCATTCCCAACACACTGCATACTCAACCCTCTCTTCAAAACTCTTGCATTTACCTTTCTAACCACCCCTTCCATAATCAAATTAAACAACCATGGGGACATCACACACCCCTGCCACAGACCGATATTTACTGGGAACCAGTTACTCTCCTCTCTTCATACTCGTACACATGCCTTACAACCTTGATAAAAACTCCTCTCCTTCTAACAACTTACCTCCCACACCATATACTCTAAAACCTTCCACAAAGCATCTCTCTTAATCCTATTATATGCTGTCTGCAGATCCATAAATGCCACATAAAAATCCATCTGTTTTTCTAAGTATTTCTCACACATTCTTAAAAGCAAACACCTGATCCACACATTCTCTTCCACTTTTGAAACCATACTACTCCTCACCAATCTTATGTTCTGTGCATGCCTTCACCCTCTCAATACCATCCCATACAATTTTCCAGGCATACTTGAGAAACTTATGCCTCTGTAGTTTGAAGACTCCTTTACCCCCTTTGCCTTTATGTAATGCCACTGTACATGTTTTCCACCAATCCTCAGGCACTTCACCATATTCCTTACATACACTGAATATCATTACCAACCATCAGCAACATAGTCACCCGCTTTCTTAGTTGAATCATCTGCAATACCATCCACTCCTGCTGCCGTGCCGGACGTCATCTTTCACAAGGCTTTCACCACTTCGTCTCTCTTCACCTACCCACTCTCACTTCATACACTACCCTGACTAAACACCCTACATCTGCCATGCTGTCATCAAGCATATTCAACAATCCTTCAGAATGCTTACTCCAACAATACCTGTTATCACTTCCCCTTGCCCCCTTCACTGACGTCCACATTTGTTCTCTTGTCTTTAGCATATTAATTAACTCCTTCCAAAACATCTTTTTATTCTCCTGAAAGTTTAATAATCCTCTCTCGCCCCAACTCATTTGCCCTCTTTTTCAACCCTTGCACCTTCCTTTAGACTGCATGCTGTTTCCTCTTATACATCTCCCAGTCATTTGCACTCCTTCTTTGTACATACCGTCCAAACGCCACTCTTTTCTCTTTCACTAACAACTTTGCTTCTTCATCCCACCACTCACTACCCTTTCTAATCTGCACACCTCCCACCTTTCTCATGTCACATGCATCTCTTGCACATGCCATCACTGCTTCCCTCAGTACATCCCATCCTCATCCACACAAGTCTCCTTTCCAAGCTCACTTATTCTCACCACTCTCTTCTCCCCTAGATTCTCTCTTCTTTTTTGAAAATGTCTGCAAATATTCACCTTCGCCTCCACAAGATAGTGATCATACATCGCACCAGTTGCCCCTTTCAGCACATTTACATCCAAAAGTCACTCTTTTGCACACCTATCAATCAATACGTAATCTAATAATGCCTGTTAACCATCTCCTACTCACATACATATACTTGTGTATACCTCTCTTTTTAAACCAGGTGTTCCTAATCACCAGCCATTTTTTCAGCACACAAATCCACAAGCCCTTTACCATTTCCAAACACAACACTGAACATCTCAGCTGCCATATTACTCCCCTTCGCATCCAAATCACCCATCACTGATACCTGGTCTCGTGCACCAAAACTGCTGATACGTTCATTCAGCTGCTCCCAAAACACTTGCCTCTCATGATCTTTCTTCTCATGACCAGGAGCAAAAGCACCAATAATATAATCACTCATCTCTTGCCATCCACTTTCAGTTTTATGCACATCAGTCTAGAATTTACATTCTTACACTCTATCACACATGCCCTCAACTCCTGCCTCAGGAGTAGTGCTACTCCTTCTTTAGCTCTTGTCCTCTCACCAACCCCTGACTTTACTTGCAAGATGTTCCCAAACTGTTCTTCCCCTTTACACTTAAGCTTTGTTACACTTAGAGTCAGAACATCCAGGTTTCTTTCCTCAAACATACCACCTATCTCTCCTTTCTTCTCATCTTGGTTTCTTCCACACACAATATATATATATATATATATATATATATATATATATATATATATATATATATATATATATGTATATATATTCTGGGAGCCTTGAAGAATGTGTGGAAGTCGAGAACATTATCTCGGAAAGCAAAAATGGGTATGTTTGAAGGAATAGTGGTTCCAACAATGTTGTATGGTTGCGAGGCATGGGCTATGGATAGAGTTGTGTGCAGGAGGGTGGATGTGCTGGAAATGAGATGTTTGAGGACAATAAGTGGTGTGAGGTGGTTTGATCGAGTAAGTAATAATAGGGTAAGAGAGATGTGTGGTAATAAAAAGAGTGTGGTTGAGAGAGCAAAAGAGGGTGTTTTGAAATGTTTTGGTCACATGGAGCGAATGAAAGAGGAAAGATGGACAAGGAGGATATATGTGTCACGTGGAGGGAACGAGGAAAAGTGGGAAACCAAATTGGAGGTGGAAAGATGGAGTGAAAAAGATTTTGAGTGATCGGGGGCCTGAACATGCAGGAGGGTGAAAGGCGTGCAAGGAATAGAGTGAATTGGAACGATGTGGTATACCGGGGTCGACGTGCTGTCAATGGATTGAACCAGGGCATGTGAAGCGTCTGGGGTAAACCATGGAAAGTTCTGTGGGGCCTGGATGTGGAAAGGAAGCTGTGGTTTCAGTGCCTTATTACATGACAGCTAGAGACTGAGTGTGAACGAATGTGGCCTTGTTGTCTTTTCCTAGCGCTACCTCGCACACATGAGGGGGGAGGGGGTTGTTATTTCATGTGTGGCGAGGTGGCGATGGGAATGAATAAAGGCAGACAGTATGAATTATGTACATGTGTATATATGTATATGTCTGTGTGTGTATATATATGTATACGTTGAGATGTATAGGTATGTGTATTTACGTGTGTGGATGTGTATGTATATACATGTGTATGTGGGTGGGTTGGGCCATTCTTTCGTCTGGTTCCTTGTGCTACCTTGCTAATGTGGGAGACAGCGACAAAGCAAAATAATTAAATAAATATATTAATATATAAATATATTAATATATACATAAGTATACTTATGTAAGTAGGAGAGATGGCCAGAGAGCGTTATTGGATTACGTGTTAATTGACAGGCGTGCGAAAGAGAGACTTTTGGATGTTAATGTGCTGAGAGGTGCAACTGGAGGGATGTCTGATCATTATCTTGTGGAGGCTAAGGTGAAGATTAGTATGGGTTTTCAGAAAAGAGGAGTGAATGTTGGGGTGAAGAAGGTGGTGAGAGTAAGTGAGCTTGAGAAGGAGACGTGTGTGGGGAAGTACCAGGAGAGACTGTGTACAGAATGGAAAAAGGTGAGAACAATGGAAGTAAGGGGAGTGGGGGAGGAATGGGATGTATTTAGGGAATCAGTGATGGATTGCGCAAAAGATGCTTGTGGCATGAGAAGAGTGGGAGGTGGGCTGTTTAGAAAGGGTAGTGAGTGGTGGGATGAAGAAGTAAGAGTATTAGTGAAAGAGAAGAGAGAGGCATTTGGACGATTTGTGCAGGGAAAAAATGCAATTGAGTGGGAGAAGTATAAAAGAAAGAGACAGGAGGTCAAGAGAAAGGTGCAAGAGGTGAAAAAAAGGGCAAATGAGAGTTGGGGTGAGAGACTATCAGTAAATTTTAGGGAGAATAAAAAGATGTTCTGGAAGGAGGTAAATAGGGTGCATAAGACAAGGGAGCAAATGGGAACTTCAGTGAAGGGCGTAAATGGGGAGGTGATAACAAGTAGTGGTGATGTGAGAAGGAGATGGAATGAGTATTTTGAAGGTTTGTTGAATGTGTCTGATGACAGAGTGGCAGATATAGGGTGTTTTGGTCGAGGTGGTGTGCAAAGTGAGAGGGTTAGGGAAAATGATTTGGTAAACAGAGAAGAGGTAGTAAAAGCTTTGCGGAAGATGAAAGCCGGCAAGGCAGCAGGATTGGATGGTATTGCAGTGGAATTTATTAAAAAAGGGGGTGACTGTATTGTTGACTGGTTGGTAAGGTTATTTAATGTATGTATGACTCATGGTGAGGTGCCTGAGGATTGGCGGAATGCGTGCATAGTGCCATTGTACAAAGGCAAAGGGGATAAGAGTGAGTGCTCAAATTACAGAGGTATAAGTTTGTTGAGTATTCCTGGTAAATTATATGGGAGGGTATTGATTGAGAGGGTGAAGGCATGTACAGAGCATCAGATTGGGGAAGAGCAGTGCGGTTTCAGAAGTGGTAGAGGATGTGTGGATCAGGTGTTTGCTTTGAAGAATGTATGTGAGAAATACTTAGAAAAGCAAATGGATTTGTATGTAGCATTTATGGATCTGGAGAAGGCATATGATAGAGTTGATAGAGATGCTCTGTGGAAGGTATTAAGAATATATGGTGTGGGAGGCAAGTTGTTAGAAGCAGTGAAAAGTTTTTATCGAGGATGTAAGGCATGTGTACGTGTAGGAAGAGAGGAAAGTGATTGGTTCTCAGTGAATGTAGGTTTGCGGCAGGGGTGTGTGATGTCTCCATGGTTGTTTAATTTGTTTATGGATGGGGTTGTTAGGGAGGTAAATGCAAGAGTCCTGGAAAGAGGGGCAAGTATGAAGTCTGTGGGGGATGAGAGAGCTTGGGAAGTGAGTCAGTTGTTGTTCGCTGATGATACAGCGCTGGTGGCTGATTCATGTGAGAAACTGCAGAAGCTGGTGACTGAGTTTGGTAAAGTGTGTGGAAGAAGAAAGTTAAGAGTAAATGTGAATAAGAGCAAGGTTATTAGGTACAGTAGGGTTGAGGGTCAAGTCAATTGGGAGGTGAGTTTGAATGGAGAAAAACTGGAGGAAGTGAAGTGTTTTAGATATCTGGGAGTGGATCTGTCAGCGGATGGAACCATGGAAGCGGAAGTGGATCATAGGGTGGGGGAGGGGGCGAAAATTTTGGGAGCCTTGAAAAATGTGTGGAAGTCGAGAACATTATCTCGGAAAGCAAAAATGGGTATGTTTGAAGGAATAGTGGTTCCAACAATGCTGTATGGTTGCGAGGCGTGGGCTATGGATAGAGTTGTGCGCAGGAGGATGGATGTGCTGGAAATGAGATGTTTGAGGACAATGTGTGGTGTGAGGTGGTTTGATCGAGTAAGTAACGTAAGGGTAAGAGAGATGTGTGGAAATAAAAAGAGCGTGGTTGAGAGAGCAGAAGAGGGTGTTTTGAAATGGTTTGGGCACATGGAGAGAATGAGTGAGGAAAGATTGACCAAGAGGATATATGTGTCGGATGTGGAGGGAACGAGGAGAAGAGGGAGACCAAATTGGAGGTGGAAAGATGGAGTGAAAAAGATTTTGTGTGATCGGGGCCTGAACATGCAGGAGGGTGAAAGGAGGGCAAGGAATAGAGTGAATTGGAGCGATGTGGTATACAGGGGTTGACGTGCTGTCAGTGGATTGAACCAAGGCATGTGAAGCGTCTGAGGTAAACCATGGAAAGCGGTGTAGGTATGTATATTTGCGTGTGTGGACGTGTGTATGTACATGTGTATGGGGGGGGGGGTTGGGCCATTTCTTTCGTCTGTTTCCTTGCGCTACCTCGCAAACGCGGGAGACAGCGACAAAGTATAAAAAAAAAAAAAATATATATATATATATATATATATATATATATATATATATATATATATATATATATATATATATATATATACCTAATTACCTTGCTCTTATTCACATTTACTCTTAACTTTCTTCTTTCACACACTTTACCAAACTCAGTCACCAGCTTCTTCAGTTTCTCACATGAATCAGCCACCAGCGCTGTATCATCAGCGAACAACAACCGACTCACTTCCCAAGCTCTCTCATCCCCAACAGACTTCATACTTGCTCCTCTTTCCAAAACTCTTGCATTCACCTCCCTAACAACCCCATCCATAAACAAATTAAACAACCATGGAGACATCACACACCCCTGCCGCAAACCTACATTCACTGAGAACCAATCACTTTCCTCTCTTCCTACACGTACACATGCCTTACATCCTCGATAAAAACTTTTCACTGCTTCTAACAACTTGCCTCCCACACCATATATTCTTAATACCTTCCACAGAGCATCTCTATCAACTCTATCATATGCCTTCTCCAGATCCATAAATGCTACATACAAATCCATTTGTTTTTCTAAGTATTTCTCGCATATATTCTTCAGAGCAAACACTTGATCCACACATCCTCTACCACTTCTGAAACCACACTGCTCTTCCCCAATCTGATGCTCTGTACATGCCTTCACCCTCTCAATCAATACCCTCCCATATAATTTACCAGGAATACTCAACAAACTTATACCTCTGTAATTTGAGCACTCACTCCTATCCCCTTTGCCTTTGTACAATGGCACTATGCAAGCATTCCGCCAATCCTCAGGCACCTCACCATGAATCATACATACATTAAATAACCTTACCAACCAGTCAACAATACAGTCACCCCGTTTTTTAATAAATTCCACTGCAATGCCATCCAAACCTGCTGCTTTGCCGGCTTTCATCTTCCGTAAAGCTTTTACTACCTCTTCTCTATTTACCAAATCATTTTCCCTAACCCTCTCACTCTGCACATCACCTCGACTAAGACACCCCACATCTGCCACTCTATCATCAAACACGTTCAACAAACCTTCAAAATACTCACTCCATCTCCTTCTCACATCACCACTACTTGTTATCACCTCCCCATTTGCCCCCTTCACTGAAGTTCCCATTTGCTCCCTTGTCATACGCACTTTATTTACCTCCTTCCAAAACATCTTTTTATTCTCCCTGAAATTTAATGATACTCTCTCACCCCAACTCTCATTTGCCCTCTTTTTCACCTCTTGCACCTTTCTCTTGACCTCCTGCCTCTTTCTTTTATACCTCTCCCACTCATTTGCATTTTTTCCCTGCAAAAATCGTTCAAATGCCTCTCTCTTCTCTTTCACTAATAATCTTACTTCTTCATTCCACCACTCACTACCTTTTCTAATCAACCCACCTCCCACGCTTCTCATGCCACAAGCATCTTTTGCGCAAGCCATCACTGCTTCCCTAAATACATCCCATTCCTCCCCCACTCCCCTTACCTCCTTTATTCTCACCTTTTTCCATTCTGTACTCAGTCTCTCCTGGTACTTCCTCATACAAGTCTCCTTCCCAGCTCACTTACTCTCACCACTCTCTTCACCGCAACATTCTCTCTTCTTTTCTGAAAACCCCCACAAATCTTCACCTTTGCTTCCACAAGATAATGATCAGACATCCCTCCAGTTGCACCTCTCAGCACATTAACATCCAAAAGTCTCTCTTTCGTGCGTCTATCAATTAACACGTAATCCAATAATGCTCTCTGGCCATCTCTCCTACTTACATACATATACTTATGTATATCTCGCTTTTTAAACCAGGTATTCCCAATCACCAGTCCTTTTTCAGCACATAAATCTACAAGCTCTTCATTTCCATTTACAACACTGAACATATATATATATATATATATATATATATATATATATATATATATATATATATATAGGCATGTGTACGTGTAGCAAGAGAGGAAAGTGATTGGTTCTCAGTGAATGTTGGTTTGCGGCAGGGGTGTGTGATGTCTCCATGGTTGTTTAATTTGTTTATGGATGGGGTTGTTAGGGAGGTGAATGCAAGAGATTTGGAAAGAGGAGCAGGTATGAAGTCTGTTGGGGATGAGAGAGCTTGGGTAGGGAGTCAGTTGTTGTTCGCTGATGATACAGCGCTGGTGGCTGATTCATGTGAGAAACTGCAGAAGCTGGTGACTGAGTTTGGGAAAGTGTGTGAAAGAAGAAAGTTAAGAGTAAATGTGAATAAGAGCAAGGTTATTAGGTACAGTAGGGTTGAGGGTCAAGTCAGTTGGGAGGTAAGTTTGAATGGAGAAAAACTGGAGGAAGTAAAGTGTTTTAGATATCTGGGAGTGGATCTGGCAGCGGATGGAACCATGGAAGCGGAAGTGGATCATAGGGTGGGGGAGGGGGCGAAAATTCTAGGAGCCTTGAAGAATGTGTGGAAGTCGAGAACATTATCTCGGAAAGCAAAAATGGGTATGTTTGAAGGAATTGTGGTTCCAACAATGTTGTATGGTTGCGAGGCGTGGGCTATGGATAGAGTTGTGCGCAGGAGGATGGATGTGCTGGAAATGAGATGTTTGAGGACAATGTGTGGTGTGAGGTGGTTTGATCGAGTAAGTTACGTAAGGGTAAGAGAGATGTGTGGAAAAAAAAAGAGCGTGGTTGAGAGAGCAGAAGAGGGTGTTTTGAAATGGTTTGGGCACTTGGAGAGAATGAGTGAGGAATTTGACCAAGAGGATATGTGTGTCGGAGGTGGAGGGAACGAGGAGAAGTGGGAGACCAAATTGGAGGTGGAAAGATGGAGTGAAAAAGATTTTGTGTGATCGGGGCCTGAACATGCAGGAGGGTGAAAGGAGGGCAAGGAATAGAGTGAATTGGATCGATGTGGTATACCGGGGTTGATGTGCTGTCAGTGGATTGAATCAGGGCATGTGAAGCGTCTGGGGTAAACCATGGAAAGCTGTGTAGGTATGTATATTTGCATGTGTGGACATATGTATATACATGTGTATGGGGGTGGGTTGGGCCATTTCTTTTGTCTGTTTCCTTGCGCTACCTCGCAAACGCGGGAGACAGCGACAAAGCAAGAAAAAAAAAATAAATGGCCCAACCCAATCCCCATACACATGTATATACATACGTCCACACACGCAAATATACATACCTACACAGCTTTCCATGGTTTACCCCAGACGCTTCACATGCCCTGATTCACTCCACTGACAGCACGTCAACCCCAGTATACCACATCGATCCAATTCACTCTATTCCTTGCCCTCCTTTCACCCTCCTGCATGTTCAGGCCCTGATCACACAAAATCTTTTTCACTCCATCTTTCCACCTCCAATTTGGTCTCCCACTTCTCCTCGTTCCCTCCACCTCCAACACATATATCCTCTTGGTCAATCTTTCCTCACTCATTCTCTCCATGTGCCCAAACCATTTCAAAACACCCTCTTCTGCTCTCTCAACCACGCTCTTTTTATTTCCATACATCTCTCTCACCCTTATGTTACTTACTCGATCAAACCACCTCACACCATACATTGTCCTCAAACATCTCATTTCCAGCACATCCATCCTCCTGCGCACAACTCTATCCATAGCCCACGCCTCGCAACCATACAACATTGTTGGAACCACTATTCCTTCAAACATACCCATTTTTGCTTTCCGAGATAATGTTCTCGACTTCCACACATTCTTCAAGGCTCCTAGAATTTTCGCCCCCTCCCCACCCTATGATCCACTTCTGCTTCCATGGTTCCATCCGCTGCCAGATCCACTCCCAGATATCTAAAACACTTTACTTCCTCCAGTTTTTCTCCATTCAAACTTACCTCCCAATTGACTTGACCCTCAACCCTACTGTACCTAATAACCTTGCTCTTATTCACATTTACTCTTAACTTTCTTCTTTCACACACTTTACCAAACTCAGTCACCAGCTTCTGCAGTTTCTCACATGAATCAGCCACCAGCGCTGTATCATCAGCGAACAACAACTGACTCACTTCCCAAGCTCTCTCATCCCCAATAGACTTCATACTTGCCCCTCTTTCCAAAACTCTTGCATTCACCTCCCTAACAACCCCATCCATAAACAAATTAAACAACCATGGAGACATCACACACCCCTGCCGCAAACCTACACATTCAATGAGAACCAATCACTTTCCTCTCTTCCTACACGTACACATGCCTTACATCCTCGATAAAAACTTTTCACTGCTTCTAACAACTTGCCTCCCACACCATATATTCTTAATACCTTCCACAGAGCATCTCTATCAACTCTATCATATGCCTTCTCCAGATCCATAAATGCTACTTACAAATCCATTTGCTTTTCTAAGTAGTTCTCACATATATTCTTCAAAGCAAACACCTGATCCACACATCCTCTACCACTTCTGAAACCACACTGCTCTTCCCCAATCTGATGCTCTGTACATGCTTTCATCCTCTCAATCAATACTCTCCCATATAATTTACCAGGAATACTCAACAAACTTATACCTCTGTAATTTGAGCACTCACTCTTATCCCCTTTGCCTTTGTATAATGGCACTATGCACGCATTCCGCCAATCCTCAGGCACCTCACCATGAGTCATACATACATTAAATAACCTTACCAACCAGTCAATAATACAGTCACCCCCTTTTTTAATAAATTCCACTGCAATACCATCCAAACCTGCTGCCTTGCCGGCTTTCATCTTCCGCAAAGCTCTTACTACCTCTTCTCTGTTTACCAAATCATTTTCCCTAACCTTCTCACTTTGCACACCACCTCGACCAAAACACCCTATATCTGCCACTCTATCATCAAACACATTCAACAAACCTTCAAAATACTCACTCCATCTTCTCACATCACCACTACTTGTTATCACCTCCCCATTTGCGCCCTTCACTGAAGTTCCCATTTGCTCCCTTGTCTTACGCACTTTATTTACCTCCTTTCAGAACATCTTTTTATTCTCCCTAAAATTTAATGATACTCTCTCACCCCAACTCTCATTTGCCCTCTTTTTCACATCTTGCACCTTTCTCTTGACCTCCTGTCTCTTTCTTTTATACATCTCCCACTCAATTGCATTTTTTCCCTGCAAAAATCGTCCAAATGCCTCTCTCTTCTCTTTCACTAATAATCTTACTTCTTCATCCCACCACTCTCTACCCTTTCTAATCAACCCACCCCCCCCTTTTCTCATGCCGCATCTTTGCCATCCATCATGTTCCCCTAAAATCCCATCCTTATCCAAAAGTCTTTTCCCCAAAGCCCTTATTTTCCCACCACCTTTTTCCCCCAATTCTTCTTCTTTTTTAAAAAACCCCAAATTTCACCTTGCCTCCAAAAGTATGTTTTAAATCCCCAGTTGCCCTTAGACTTTTACTCCAAAAGCCCCTTTTTGCCCCTTAAATAAACAAACCCAAAACCCTTTCATCTCCTACTAATATTACTTTGTTATTTTTTTTAAACCCGGTTTCCCCAACCCAGCCTTTTTCAGCAAAAATCAAAACCCTTTTACTTCCCCCAAAACACAAAATGTTTTAAATCTCACTCCCCTTTCTCCCCTTGAAACAAACCCCCACCCTTCCGGTTCGTGCAAAAAACCCCAAAATTTCATTCGCTGCCCCCAAAAAATTCCCTTATGATCTTTTTTCAGCCCGGAGAAAAAGCCCCAATTTATATAAATCATCTTTCCCATCCCTTTAGTTTTTGCACACATCTGAATTTACATTTTACATTTCCCATCCCCTACTCCTCCCTGGGGAGTGTCTATCTTCTTTAGCTTTTGTCCTTCACCCAACCCCGACTTTACTTCAAAATGTTTCCCCAAAAGTTCTTCCCCTTTTCCCCTTTAAATTTGTTACACTTAGAGAGAAATCCGGGTTTTTTTCCTCAAAAATACCCCTATCTCTCCTTTTTTCTCATCTTGGTTTCTTCCCCAAAAAATATATTATATATTTTTATATTTTTTATATATATATATTTTTATAATATATTATAATTTTTTCTGGGGGCCCTTGAAGAAAGTGTGGAAGTCGAGAAATTATCTCGGAAAACAAAAATGGGTATGTTTGAAGGAATAGTGGTTCCAACAAAAGTTGTTGGTTGGGGATGGGCTATGGTAGGTTGTGTGCAGGAGGGTGGATGTGCTGGAAAAGAGATGTTTGGGCAATAAAATGGTGTGAGGTGGTTTGTGAGTAAGTAAAAATAGGGTAAGAGAGATGTGTGGTAATAAAAGAGTGTGGTTTAGAGAGCAAAAGAGGGTGTTTTGAAATGTTTTTGGCACTGGAGGAATGAAAGAGGGAAAAATGGAAAGGAGGATATTGTGTAGTGGATGGAAAAGAGGAAAGTGGGAAACCAAATTGGAGGGGAAAGAGGGTGAAAAAAATTTTTTTGGGGATCGGGGTGAACAGCAGGAGGGTGAAAAAGGGTGCAAGGAAAAGGTGAATTGGAACGATGTGGTATCCCGGGGGGGACGTGCTGTCAATGGATTGAACCCGGGCATGTGAGCGTCTGGGGTAAAACCATGGAAAGTTCTGTGGGGCTGGAGTGGAAAAGGGGCTGTGGTTTTAGTGCCTTATTAATGACAGTAGAGACTGAGTGTGAACGAAGTGGGCCCTTTTTGCTTTTCCCAGCGCTACCCGCACCATGAGGGGGGGGGGGGTTTTTATTTATGGTGGCGAGGTGGGTGGGGGAAAAAAGGCAGACAGATGAATTTGTACGTGTATATTGTATAGTCTGTGGGTATTATTGTATCGTTTAGATGTATAGGTATGTGTATTTAGTGTGTGGATGTGTATGTATATACTGTGTAGTGGGTGGGGTTGGGCATTCTTTCGTCTGGTTCCTTGTGCTACCCTTTTAAAGGGGAGAAGCGACAAGCAAAAAAATTAAATAAATATTTAATATATTAAAATTATTAATTTTCTAAATATACTAGTAAGTAGGAGAGATGGCCAGAGAGGTTATTGGTTACGTGTTAATTACAGGCGTGCGAAAAAGAGACTTTTGGATGTTAAAGTGTGAGAGGGAATGGGGGGATGCTGTCATTATTTGTGGAGGCTAAGGTGAAGATTAGTTGGGTTTTAGAAAAAGGAGTGTTTTTGGGGTTTAAGAAGGTGGTGAGAGTAAATGAGCTTTTTGAAGGGGACGTGGTGGGGAGTAAAGGGAGACTGTTCAGAAAGGAAAAGGTGGAACAAAGGAAGTAAGGGGAGTGGGGGAGGAAAAGGGAGTATTTAGGGGAAAAGTGATGGATTGGGAAAAGATTTCTTGTGGTGAGAAGGTGGGAGGTGGGTGTTTAGAAAAGGGGAGTGAGTGGGGGAGAAGAAGTAAGGTTTAGTGAAAGTAAGAGAGAGGATTTGGACGAGTTTTAGGGAAAAAAGCAATTGGGGGGAAGTTAAAAGAAAGAGACAGGAGGGAAAAGAAGGTGCAAAGGTGAAAAAAGGGCAATGAGGTTGGGGTGGAGACTATCAGTAAATTTTGGGAGAAAAAAAAGATTTCGGGAAGGGGGTAAATGGGTGCAAAGAAAAAGGGAGAAAGGGGGAATTTCAGTAAGGGCGTAAATGGGAGGTAAAAACAAGTAGGGTGATGTAAAGAAGGAGGGGAATGGTATTTTAAAGGTTTGTTAAATGTGTCTGATGACAGGGGGAAAGATATGGGGTTTTTGGGGTCGGGTGGTGTGCAAAGTGAGAGGGTTAGGGAAAAAATGTTTTGGTAAAAGAGAAGAGGAAAAGAAAAGTTTTTTGGGAAGTGAAAGCCGGCAAGGCAGCGGTTTGGGTGGATTGCAGTGGAATTTTTTAAAAAAGGGGGGGTGATGATTGGATGGTTGGAAGGGTTATTTAATGTATGTAGATCATGGTGAGGTGTGAGGATTGGCAAAATGCGGCATATTCCATTGTACAAAGGCAAAGGGGATAAGGTGAGTGCTAAAATTCGAGTTAAGTTTGTTGGTTTCCCTGGTAAATTATAGGGGAGGGTATTTTTGA
Source organism: Panulirus ornatus (assembly GCF_036320965.1). NCBI lineage: Eukaryota > Metazoa > Arthropoda > Malacostraca > Decapoda > Palinuridae > Panulirus > Panulirus ornatus. The sequence goes on from NC_092243.1 coordinate 49,025,626, forward strand.
GAGGGTGAAGGCATGTACAGAGCATCGTTGGGGGAAAGAGCAGTGCGGTTTCAAAATTTGGTAGAGGATGTGTGGATCGGGGTTTTTGCTTTAAAGAATGTATTGAGAAATATTGAAAAGCAAATGGTTTTGTATGTGCTTTTTATGGATCTGGGAAGGTATGATAGAGTTGAAGAGATGCTTGGGAAGGTATTAAGTATATGGTGTGGGGGGGAAGTTGTTAGAAGCAGTGAAAAGTTTTATCGGGATGAAGGATGTGAGTGTGGGAAAGAGGGGAAAGTGATTGGTTCTCAGTGAATGTAGGTTTGCGGCAGGGGTGTGTGTGTCCCCATGTTGTTTAATTTTTTATGGTGGGGTTTTTTTGGGGGAAAAATGCAAGAGTTTAAAAAAAGAGGGGGCAAGTATAAAGTTGGGGGGGATGAGAGAGCTTGGGAAAGTGAGTCAGTTGTTGTTCGCTGTGATACAGCGCTGGTGGGATTCATGTGAGAAACTGAGAAGCTGGTGACTGATTTTGGTAAAGTGTGTGAAGAAGAAGTTAAGGGTAAATGTAATAAGAGCAAGGTTATTAGGTAAGTGGGTTGAGGGTAAGTCAATTGGGAGGTGAGTTTGAAGGAGAAAAACTGGAGGGGAAATAAGTGTTTTAGATTCTGGGAGTGGATTGGCGGGATGGAACCCTGGAAGCGGAAGTGGATCATAGGGTGGGGGAGGGGGGGAAAATTTGGGGGCCCTTTAAAAATGTGTGGAAGTCGAGAACATTATCTCGGAAAGCAAAAATGGGGATGTTTGAAGGGAAAGTGGTTCCAACAAAGTGTATGGGTTTCGAGGCGGGGTATGGATGAGTTGTGGCAGGGGATGGGTGTGCTGGAAAAGAGATGTTTGAGGGGCAAAGTGTGGTGTGAGGTGGTTTGATCGAGTAAGTAAGTAAGGGTAAAGAGTGTGGGAAATAAAAAGAGCGTGGTTGAGGAAACGAAGAGGGTGTTTTTTAAATGGTTTGGGACATGGAGGAAAGAGTGAGGAAAGATTGACCCAAAAGGATAATTTTGTCGGAGTGGAGGGAACAGGAGAAGAGGGGGACCAAATTTTGGAGGTGGAAAGATGGGTGAAAAAGATTTTTGTTTTTATCGGGGCCCCGAAAATGCAGGGGGTGAAAGGAGGGCAAGGAATAGAGTGAAATTTGGGCGTGTGGTATAAGGGGTTGAGTGCTGCAGTGGATTGAACGGCATGTGAAGGTTGGGGTAAACCCTGGAAAGCTTTTTAGGTAGTATTTTTGGTGTGTGGACGTTTTATTAAAGTGTATGGGGGGGGGGGTTGGGGCCCTTTTTTCGTCTGTTTCCTTCGCTACCTCCAAACGCGGGAGACAGCGACAAAGTATAAAAAAAAAAAAAAAATTATATTTTATATTTTTTATTTATATATATAATATATATATTATTTATTATATTTATTATCCAAATTTCCCTTGCTTTTTTCACATTTCTCTTCTTTTTCTTTCACACACTTTACCAAATCAGTCACCAGTTCTCAGTTTTCAATGATCAGCCCGCGCTGTTCTCAGGACAAAAGACTCATTTCCCCAAGCTCTCTCACCCCCAAACAGACTTCATACTTGCTCTTTTCCAAAACTCTTGCTTTCACCTCCCTAACAACCCCATCCTAAAAAAAATTAAAAAACCCATGGGACATCAACCCCCCTGCCGAAAACCTCTTCACTGAGAACATCCTTTCCTTCTTTACACGTACACATCCCTTACCCCTCGAAAAAAACTTTTCCTGCTTTAAACAAATTGCCCCCCAACCCCATATATTCTTAATACTTCCAAGGCTCTCTATCAATCTATCATATGCCTTTCCAGATCCAAAATGCTACATACAAACCATTTGTTTTCTAAGTATTTTCCATAATTTTTCAAGCAAACATTACCCCAACACCTCTACATTCTGAAACCACCTCTTTCCCCTCTGATGCTCTGTACATCCCTTCACCCTCTAATCATACCCTCCCATAAAATTTACCGGGAAATATCAAAAACTTATCCCTTGTAATTTGAGCACTCACCCCTCCCCCCTTTTCCCTTTGTAAATGGCATTGAAAGCATTCCGCCAATCCTAGGCACCTCACCTGATCATAATCTTTAAATAACCTTACCAACAGTCAACAACAGTCCCCTTTTTTTAAAAAATTCCCTGCAATCCATCCAAACCTGTGTTTTTGGCGGTTTCATTTTCCCGAAAGCTTTTATACCTCTTCTCTATTTCCCAAATCTTTTTTCCCTAACCTCTCATTGCAATCCCCCTCGACAAAGACACCCCACATCTCCCACTCTATCATAAACCTTAAAAAACCCTTAAAATACTCATCCATCCCCTTCTACTCACCATACTTGTTATCACCCCCCCCTTTGCCCCTTCACTGAATTTCCCCATTTGCCCCCTTGTATACGCTTTATTTCCCCCCTTAAAAATCTTTTTATTCTCCCTAAAATTTAAATGATACTCTCCCCCCCAACTCTCATTTGCCTCTTTTTTCCCCTTCTTGCACCTTTTCTTGACCCCCTGCCTCTTTCTTTTATACCTCCCCCATCTTTGCTTTTTTTCCCCTGCAAAAATTTTCAAATGCCTCTTCTTCTCTTTCACTAAAAATCTTACTTTTCTTTCCCACCACTCACTACCTTTCTAATAAACCACCCCACGCTTTCACCCCAAAAAGTCTTTTGCGAAGCCATACTCTTCCTAAATAATATTCCCCCCCACTCCCCTTACCTCTTTTTCCCCTTTTTTTCTTCTGACTGTCTCCCCTGGTATTCTCATACAATTTCCCCTTCCCCAGCTACTTACTCTCCCACTTCTTCCCGAAACTTCTTCTTCTTTTCTAAAAACCCCCCACAAATCTTCCCTTGTTTACAGATAATGATCGACTCCTCCCGTTGCACCTCTAGCCATTAACATCCAAAAATTCTCTTTGTGCGTTATAATTAAACGTAATCCAAAATGCTCTCTGGCCCTCTCTCCACTTCTACATAATTGTATATCTCGCTTTTTTAAAACCCGGTATTCCCCAAACACCAGTCCTTTTTCAGCAATAAATCTACAAATTTCATTTTCCCTTTACAACACTGAACATATATATTATTATTATTATATATTATATATATAAAAATATATATATATATATATAGGCTGTGTCGTGTAGAAGAGAGGAAAGTGATTGGTTCTCAGTGAATGTTTGGGTTTTCGGCAGGGGGGTTGATGTCTCCATGGTTGTTTAATTTGTTTATGGATGGGGGTTTTTAGGGAGGTGAATGCAAAGTTTGGAAAGAGGAGCAGGGTTTAGTCTGTTGGGGTGAGAGGCTTGGGTTGGGATTTGTTGTTCGTGATGATAAGGTGGTGGTGATTCATGTGAGAAATGCAGAAGTGGTGACTAGTTTTTGGGAAAATGTGTGAAAGAAGAAAGTTAAGAGTAAATGTGAATAGAGCAAGGTTATTGGTACAGTAGGGGTTTAGGGTCAAATCAGTTGGGAGGTAAATTTGAATGGAGAAAACGGAGGAAGTAAAATGTTTTGTATCGGGAGTGGGTTGGCAGCGGATGGAACCCTGGAAACGGAAGTGGTATGGGTGGGGGAGGGGGGGAAAATTCTAGGAGCCCTTTAGAATGTGTGGAAGTCGAGAACTTATCTCGGAAGCAAAATGGGTATTTTGAAGGAATAGGGTTCAACTGTTTAGGTTGCGAGGGTGGGTATGGTTTGAGTTTGGCAGGGGGGGATGTGCTGGAAATGGATGTTTTAGGACAATGTGTGGTGTGAGGTGGTTTGATGGAAGTTAGTAAGGGTAAGAGAGATGTGTGGAAAAAAAAGAGGTGGTTTAGAGAGCAAAAGAGGGTGTTTTGAAATGGTTTGGGCACTTGGAGAGAATGAGTGAGGAATTTGACCCAAAAGGTATGTGTGTCGGAGGTGGAGGAACGAGGAGAAGTGGGAGACACAAATGAGTGAAAGATGGAGTGAAAAGTATTTTTGTTATAGTGGTCTATAACATGCTATAGTGAAACCAAATATATGAGTGAATTGGGGATCGATGTGGTATCCGGGTTGATGTGCTGCAGTGGATTGAATCAGGGCATGTGAAGCTCTGGGTAAACCATGGAAAGCTGTGTAGGTATGTATATTTTCATGTGTGGACATATGTATTTACATGTGTATGGGGGTGGTTGGGCAATTTCTTTTGTTGTTTCCTTGCGCTACCTCGCACGCGGGAGACAGCGACAAAGGAAAAAAAAATAAAGGGCCCAACCAATCCCCATACACATGTATATACATACGTCCACACACGCAAATATACATACCTACACAGCTTTCCATGGTTTACCCCAGACGCTTCACATGCCTGATTCATCCACTGACAGCACGTCAACCCCGTATACCACATCGATCCAATTCACTCTATTCCTTGCCCTCCTTTCACCCTCCTGCATGTTCAGGCCCTGATCACACAAAATCTTTTTCACTCCATCTTTCCACCTCCAATTTGGTCTCCCACTTCTCCTCGTTCCCTCCACCTCCTAACACATATATCCTCTTGGTCAATCTTTCCTCACTCATTCTCTCCATGTGCCCAAACCATTTCAAAACACCCTCTTCTGCTCTCTCAACCACGCTCTTTTTATTTCCATACATCTCTCTCACCCTTATGTTACTTACTCGATCAAACCACCTCACACCATACATTGTCCTCAAACATCTCATTTCCAGCACATCCATCCTCCTGCGCACAACTCTATCCATAGCCCACGCCTCGCAACCATACAACATTGTTGGAACCACTATTCCTTCAAACATACCCATTTTTGCTTTCCGAGATAATGTTCTCGACTTCCACACATTCTTCAAGGCTCCTAGAATTTTCGCCCCCTCCCCCACCCTATGATCCACTTCTGCTTCCATGGTTCCATCCGCTGCCAGATCCACTCCCAGATATCTAAAACACTTTACTTCCTCCAGTTTTTCTCCATTCAAACTTACCTCCCAATTGACTTGACCCTCAACCCTACTGTACCTAATAACCTTGCTCTTATTCACATTTACTCTTAACTTTCTTCTTTCACACACTTTACCAAACTCAGTCACCAGCTTCTGCAGTTTCTCACATGAATCAGCCACCAGCGCTGTATCATCAGCGAACAACAACTGACTCACTTCCCAAGCTCTCTCATCCCCAATAGACTTCATACTTGCCCCTCTTTCCAAAACTCTTGCATTCACCTCCCTAACAACCCCATCCATAAACAAATTAAACAACCATGGAGACATCACACACCCCTGCCGCAAACCTACACATTCAATGAGAACCAATCACTTTCCTCTCTTCCTACACGTACACATGCCTTACATCCTCGATAAAAACTTTTCACTGCTTCTAACAACTTGCCTCCCACACCATATATTCTTAATACCTTCCACAGAGCATCTCTATCAACTCTATCATATGCCTTCTCCAGATCCATAAATGCTACTTACAAATCCATTTGCTTTTCTAAGTAGTTCTCACATATATTCTTCAAAGCAAACACCTGATCCACACATCCTCTACCACTTCTGAAACCACACTGCTCTTCCCCAATCTGATGCTCTGTACATGCTTTCATCCTCTCAATCAATACTCTCCCATATAATTTACCAGGAATACTCAACAAACTTATACCTCTGTAATTTGAGCACTCACTCTTATCCCCTTTGCCTTTGTATAATGGCACTATGCACGCATTCCGCCAATCCTCAGGCACCTCACCATGAGTCATACATACATTAAATAACCTTACCAACCAGTCAATAATACAGTCACCCCCTTTTTTAATAAATTCCACTGCAATACCATCCAAACCTGCTGCCTTGCCGGCTTTCATCTTCCGCAAAGCTCTTACTACCTCTTCTCTGTTTACCAAATCATTTTCCCTAACCCTCTCACTTTGCACACCACCTCGACCAAAACACCCTATATCTGCCACTCTATCATCAAACACATTCAACAAACCTTCAAAATACTCACTCCATCTCTCTCACATCACCACTACTTGTTATCACCTCCCCATTTGCGCCCTTCACTGAAGTTCCCATTTGCTCCCTTGTCTTACGCACTTTATTTACCTCCTTTCAGAACATCTTTTTATTCTCCCTAAAATTTAATGATACTCTCTCACCCCAACTCTCATTTGCCCTCTTTTTCACATCTTGCACCTTTCTCTTGACCTCCTGTCTCTTTCTTTTATACATCTCCCACTCAATTGCATTTTTTCCCTGCAAAAATCGTCCAAATGCCTCTCTCTTCTCTTTCACTAATAATCTTACTTCTTCATCCCACCACTCTCTACCCTTTCTAATCAACCCACCTCCCACTCTTCTCATGCCACAAGCATCTTTTGTGCAATCCATCACTGATTCCCTAAATACATCCCATTTCTCCCCTACTCCCCTTACTTCCATTGTTCTCACCTTTTTCCATTCTGTACTCAGTCTCTCCTGGTACTTCCTCACACGAGTCTCCTTCCCAAGCTCACTTACTCTAACCACCCTCTTCACCCCAACATTCACTCTTCTTTTCTGAAACCCCATACAAATCTTCACCTTAGCCTCCACAAGATAATGATCAGACATCCCTCTCAGCACATTAACATCCAAAAGTCTCTCTCGCGCGCCTGTCAGTTAACACGTATTCCAATAACGCTCTCTGGCCATCTCTCCTACTTACATACGTATACTTATGTATATCTTGCTTTTTAAACCAGGTATTCCCAATCACCAGTCCTTTTTCAGCACATAAATCTACAAGCTCTTCACCATTTCCATTTACGACACTGAACACCCCATGTATACTAATTATTCCCTCAACTGCCACATTACTCACCTTTGCATTCAAATCACCCATCACTATAACCCGGTCTCGTGCATCAAAACCACTAACACACTCATTCAGCTGCTCCCAAAACACTTGCCTCTCATGATCTTTCTTCTCATGCCCAGGTGCATATGCACCAATAATCACCCATCTCTCTCCATCAACTTTCAGTTTTACCCATATTAATCGAGAATTTACTTTCTTACATTCTATCACATACTCCCACAACTCCTGTTTCAGGAGTACTGCTACTCCTTCCCTTGCTCTTGTCCTCTCATTAACCCCTGACTTTACTCCCAAGACATTCCCAAACCACTCCTCCCCTTTACCCTTGAGCTTCGTTTCACTCAGAGCCAAAACATCCAGGTTCCTTTCCTCAAACATACTACCTATCTCTCCTTTTTTCACATCTTGGTTACATCCACACACATTTAGACACCCCAGTCCGAGCCTTCGAGGAGGATGAGCACTCCCTGCGTGACTCCTTCTTCTATTTCCCATTTTAGAAAGTTAAAAAAAATACAAGGAGGGTAGGATATATATATATATATATATATATATATATATATATATATATATATATATATATATATATTTTTTTTTTCTTCATACTATTCGCTGTTTCCCGCGATATTCTTTTTTTATCCCTGGGGATAGAGGAGAAAGAATACTTCCCACGTATTTCCTGCGTGTCGTAGAAAGTGACTAAAAGCGGAGGGAGCGGGTTGCTGGAAATCCTCCCCTCGTTTTTTTTTTTTTTTTTAAATTTTCCAAATGAAGGAACAGAGAAGGGGGCCAGGTGAGGATATTCCCTCAGAGGCCCAGTCCTCTGTTCTTAACGCTACCTTGCTAATGCAGGAAATGGCGAATAGTTTGAAAGAAAGATATTCTTTTTTATTATACTGTGTTGCAGTCTCCCGTGTTAGCGAGTTAGCGCAAGGATACAGATGAAAGAATGGCCGAACCAACCTACATACACATGTATTTACACATAAATGCCCACACACGTACATATACGTACCTGTACATTTAAACGTATACATACATACACATATGCAGACGTGTACATATATACACATGTACATATTCATACTTGCTGCCTTCATCCTTTCCTGTCGCCACTCCGCCATACATGAAATAGATGTTTTGGAAGGAGGTAAATAAAGTGTGTAAGACAAAGAGAACAAATGGGAACATCAGTGAAGGGAGCAAATGAGAGGGTAATAACAAGTAGTCATGGTGTGAGAAGGAGATGGAGTGAATATTTTGAAGGTTTGTTGAATGTGTTTGATGATAGAGTGGCAGATATAGGGTATGTTTGGGTATGTTTGAAGGAATAGTGGTTCCAACAATGTTATATGGTTGTGAGGCATGGGCTTTAGATAGGGTTGTGCAGAGAAGTGTGGATGTGTCGGAAATGAAATGTTTGAGGACAATATGTGGTGTGAGGTGGTTCGATTAAGTAATGAAAGGGTAAGAGAGATGTCTGGTAATAAAAAGTATGGTTGAGAGAGCAGGAGAAGGTGTGTTGAAATGGTTTGGTCACATGGAGGGAATGAGTGAGGAAAGACTGACAGAGGATATATGAGTCAGAGGTAGAGGGAACGAGGAGAAGTGGGAGACCAAATTGGAGGAGGAATGATGGAGTGAAAAAGATCTTGAGCAATTGGGGCCTGAACATTTACTCTGAACTTTCTTCTTTCACACAGTTTACAAAACTCAGTCACCAGCTTCTGCAATTTCTCACCGAAATCAGCCACCAGCGCTGTATCATCAGCGTACAGCTGAATCACTTCCCGAGCCCTTTCATCGACAACAGACTGCATACTGGCCCATCTCTCCAAAAATCTTTCATTCACCTCCCTAACAACCCCATCCATAAACAAATTAAACAACCATGGAGACATCATGCACCCCTGCCGCAAACCGACATTCGCTGGGAACCAATCACTTTCCTCGCTTCCTACTCGTACATCCTCGATAGAAACTTTTCTCTGCTTCTAGCAACTTACTTCCCAAACCATATGCTGTAACACCTTCCACAATGCATCTCTATCAACTCTATCATATGCCTTCTCCAGATCCATAAATGCCACATACAAATCCATTTGTTTTTTAGTATTTCTCACATACATTCTTTCATAAACGATTTTGCATCAAAAGATCTGTCCATAGGAGCTGTGCTTCATACTCTGTTAAAAAGTTTGAGAGATATACTATCTCTATCTTGACATTCCCACCACTGACCTCACCTGCTCCTACCCTGCACCAATCATCCACTCAAACTTTTCCGTTACCTCACTACTTCAGAATATATGAGCTGGTGCTTTGATGTAGTTAGTCCATGACATGACAAAGCTCATGAGAAAGAAGACATTGTCATCTCCAATAAAGGACTTCTCCTTAACTTCGATGATTCATACATTACTGTTAACTTCCTTAGGGTGTACTTGTACCTATGACTGCATTGTCATGATGTTGGTTAATAGTTCATTTTCTGATATCTCCTTTCATTTTGAGCTGAGTATTGATTTGTATTGTTCAATTACTCATGCATATTTCCTTGTGAACATAGACTGACAGACTGGGAAGGAAATGGAAGGATGGAGTGCAGGAAGCTTTGGGGTATTGAGGCCTTAACATTCGGGAGGGTAAGAAGCATGAATCAGATGACATGAATTGGCTTGATGTGGTGTATGAAGCCTGACATGCTATCATTGGGCTGAAACAGGACACATGAAGCAGTCAAGGTAAACTACAGAATAGTCTATGGGTTTTGGCTATGGATGGGAGATGTCCCTTTATGCACATTATACATGACAGCTAGAGAGTGGATGTCTGTAAATGAGGTCATTGTCCATATTTTCCAGATGCTAGCTTGACAAAATGGGAGAAGCAATTGAGAAGGAACATTAGGCTGAGCATTAGTTAGAAATATTAGGTAGAAGTAGTAGGTAGTAGTAGTAGATTGGAACATTAAGTAGAATGAAGTAGCTGGTAAAAACATTAGATAGGACCTTCTGCAAACACTGTGTTAGAACTGTCCTCTGTCAGTGGCCTATCAAGGGTGACACTAAAAGCTATGAAGTGGCACTGAAGTTCACCAGTTACATTGACAGTTTCGCTGTGGCCAACCCCTTGAGGGAGTTCCAGAAGGAAAGGGCATCAGAGACGTAGATAGACATAAAAAATGACGAATAGATAGTGATTAACCTAAAAATATTATATAGTAAATGATTTTTTAGTTGTGGAGGTAAGTGAAACATTAAACATAACTGTAAGTCTGCTTAACATGAATTTTATTGTTTATAAAATCTCTGTTCACAATAGAATATAGTACACTATAAAATCTTTACAAGCCATGCCTTTGAAATAAATAGAATTTGAATGAATTGTAATTAAGCAAAATCAAAATATTCAGACAGACCCATTCAGATATAAATTAGTGAGGTAAAATAAAACAGAAATAGATATCCAATATGAAACATAACCATATCCCTTATTATTGAAACAGGAATATGAAAGAAATATAGATATCTTATAGCATTATCAATAAGTCAATAAAAGAGGTTATCAAAAAAAATTTTTTTAATTACACTGTTTTTGTAAATTAGTGATTAGTGACCTGTGAAAAGCATACATAGACTGTTGTGACCAAAAATAACACCGACAGTATGATTTTTTTCAAGTGTCTAAGATAAATACTTAGTCAGTCTTGTATGATTAATATTCAGCAGCATATATTAATGTCTAATTTCCACAGGCACTTTCCTTTTCAATCAAGAAAATATCATCTTGTCTTCTGTATTAGAAACAGAAAGAATCAGTTTCACATGAATGCAAGGAATATATTCTTAAAGACTTTTTGGCAAAAATATTTGTGCAAAATGCAATAGAAATGTATTCTCGTGATCCATTATAAAATTCATTCTTAAAATTTTAACAAGGAAAATAAAATTCTCCCTTGAAGCTTTTACATCCATACACTCAAACCTTGATGGTGAGCAGTGTTAGCTAAGGCAGTTGAGTTCCATGGCTAATAATCTGAAGATTCTTCATGAACTTTTTGAAAAAAAAAATCCAGAACTCGTTTGAATATGTTGGTAAGGCTGAATCTGCATTCAAATTCAGCACATAAATACTGCTATTTGGTAACTATATAATTAGGTAAGCATAAATTTAGATATAAATTGCATTATAAAAGTTTATAACAGTACTATGGCAAGAATTCATGTCTGATGCTATTTCAAGCTTTCTTTAAAGTACAAAAATTTATTCCACCAACTTTAAAATTCTAATTAGATATCCAAAATCAGGATATGCACCATCCTAAGTCTGTACAATAAATGTCTTCTGGTACTGGCCTATCTTGGTAGCAACAAGGAATGAGGAGCATAAATCAATTCATAATTTACTGCTGGCACTGGCTTGGTTTGGTAGCCTGATGGAATGAAGTCCAGACAGCTTCAACCTAATGACTTTTTTCATTAGGGGAATAACACACACAAACACACACACACATATATATATATATATATATATATATATATATATATATATATATATATATATATATATCCTATCCCTGGGGATAGGGGAGAAAGAATACTTCCCATGTATTCCCTGCGTGTAGTACAAGGCAACTAAAAGGGAAGGGAGTGGGGGGCTGGATATCCTCCCCTCTCGTTTTGTTTTTTTCATTTTTTTTTATAATTTTTCCAAAAGAGGGAACAGAGAAGGGGGCCAGGTGAGGATATTCCCTCAAAGGCCCAGTCCTCTGTTCTTAACGCTACCTCGCTATCGCGGGAAATGGCGAATAGTATGAAAAAAAATATATATATATATATATATATATATATATATATATATATATATATATATAATCCCTGGGGATAGGGGATTAAGAATACTTCCCACGTATTCCCTGCGTCGTAGAAGGCGACTAAAAGGGGAGGGAGCGGGGGGCTGGAAATCCTCCCCTCTCGTTTTATTTTTTTTTAATTTTCCAATAGAAGGAACAGAGGGGGCCAGGTGAGGATATTCCAAAAAAGGCCCAGTCCTCTGTTCCTAACGCAACCTCGTTAACGCGGGAAATGGTGAATAGTTTAAAAAAAAGAGTAAATGTGAATAAGAGCAAGGTTATTAGGTACAGTAGGGTTGAGGGTCAAGTCAATTGGGAGGTAAGTTTGAATGGAGAAAAACTGGAGGAAGTATATGTATATATGTATATATGTGAATATATACATATATATGGGGTTGTTAGGGAGGTGAATGCAAGAGTTTTGGAAAGAGGGGCAAGTATGAAGTCTGTTGGGGATGAGAGAGCTTGGGAAGTGAGTCATTTGTTGTTCGCTGATGATACAGCGCTGGTGGCTGATTCATGTGAGAAACTGCAGAAGCTGGTGACTGAGTTTGGTAAAGTGTGTGAAAGAAGAAAGTTAAGAGTAAATGTGAATAAGAGCAAGGTTATTAGGTACAGTAGGGTTGAGGGTCAAGTCAATTGGGAGGTAAGTTTGAATGGAGAAAAACTGGAGGAAGTAAAGTGTTTTAGATATCTGGGAGTGGATCTGGCAGCGGATGGAACCATGGAAGCGGAAGTGGATCATAGGGTGGGGGAGGGGGCGAAAATTCTGGGAGCCTTGAAGAATGTGTGGAAGTCGAGAACATTATCTCGGAAAGCAAAAATGGGTATGTTTGAAGGAATAGTGGTTCCAACAATGTTGTATGGTTGCGAGGCGTGGGCTATGGATAGAGTTGTGCGCAGGAGGATGGATGTGCTGGAAATGAGATGTTTGAGGACAATGTGTGGTGTGAGGTGGTTTGATCGAGTAAGTAACGTAAGGGTAAGAGAGATGTGTGGAAATAAAAAGAGTGTGGTTGAGAGAGCAGAAGAGGGTGTTTTGAAATGGTTTGGGCACATGGAGAGAATGAGTGAGGAAAGATTGACCAAGAGGATATATGTGTCAGAGGTGGAGGGAACGAGGAGAAGTGGGAGACCAAATTGGAGGTGGAAAGATGGAGTGAAAAAGATTATGTGTGATCGGGGCCTGAACATGCAGGAGGGTGAAAGGAGGGCAAGGAATAGAGTGAATTGGATCAATGTGGTATACCAGGGTTGATGTGCTGTCAATGGATTGAATCAGGGCATGTGAAGCGTCTGGGGTAAACCATGGAAAGCTGTGTAGGTATGTATATTTGCGTGTGTGGACGTATGTATATACATGTGTATGGGGGTGGGTTGGGCCATTTCTTTCGTCTGTTTCCTTGCGCTACCTCGCAAACACGGGAGACAGCGACAAAGAAAAAAAAAATATATATATATATATATATTTATATATATATATATATATATATATATATATATATATATATATATATATATATATATATATATATGGCGAATGGTATGAAAAAAAAATATATTTATTTATTTATTTTGCTTTGTTGCTGTCTCCCGCGTCAGCGAGGTAGCGCAAGGAAACAGATGAAAGAATGGCCCAACCCACCCACATACACATGTATATACATACACGTCCACACACGCAAATATACATACCTATACATCTCAAGATATACATATATATACACACACAGACATATACATATACACACATGTACATAATTCATACAGTCTGCCTTTATTCATTCCCATCGCCACCTCACCACACTTAATATATATATATATATATATATATATATATATATATATATATATATATATATATATATATATATATATGATTGCCGTTTCCTGCATTATCAAGGTAGCACCATGAAACAGATGAATAAAGGAACATTTGCTCATATACACATGTATAGCACATATTTAGACATATATATACATGTACACATGCATTCATACTTGTTTGCCATCATCCATACCCGATGCCACCCTGATCTACAGGAAATAGCACAAATGAATGAGAAAAAAAAAATGTATACTCTTCTCCCCCTGACCTGATTGCTGCCCCCTGCATCTGAGGGAGTGCCAGGAAATAGACAAAGAAAGGTCACATCTACTCGTATAAATAAATTATTTGTCTTAGATGGAAAATTCCTCATTTGACTCCGTACTCTGTTCGTTCATTTGCAAAGTAATAAAAGAAGGTAGGATTTCCTACCACCCATTCCCACCCCTCTGAGATGCCTTTTACAACAAGCAGGGAATACGTGAGCAGTATTCTTTCTCTCCTATCCCCAAGGATAATACACACACAAATATATTTCACGAGTGTGAGTGGATGTGGCTTTTTTTGTATGTTTCCTGGTGCTACCTTTGCTGATGTGGGGGTGATGCCGGGAATGGATGAAGGCAAGCAAGTATGAATATATGTGAATATATACATATATATGTACTGTTTGTCCTTTTAGAAAGTTAAAATACGAGGGGAGGGTTTCTAGCCCCCTGCTCCCGTCCCCTTTACTTGCCTTTTATGACACACGGGGAATGCGTGGGAAGTATTCTTTCACCCCATCAACAGGGATAGAATTGGTAAACCATGGAAAATTTTGTGGGGCCTGGATGTGGAAAGGGAGCTGTGGTTTCGATGCATTACATGAGACAGCTAAATAATGAGTGTGAACGAATGTGGCCTTTGTTGCCTTTTCCTAGCACTACCTCATGTGTGCGTGTGCGCTTGCTGTTTCATGTGAAGTGGGGTGGCGACAGGAATGGATGAAGGCAGCAAGTATGAATATGTACATGTGTATATATATATATATATATATGTATATGTCTGTGTGTACATACCTTGAAATGTATAGGTGTGTATGTGTGTGGGCGTTTATGTATATGCATGCGTATGTGGGTGGGTTGGGCCATTCTTTCATCTGTTCCCTTGCACTACCTCGCTAACGCATGGATAGCGACTAAATATGAAAATGATAAAAATAAATGTATATGTATATATATGTATCCCTGGGGATAGGGGATTAAGAATACTTCCCACGTATTCCCTGCGTGTTGTAGAAGGCAACTAAAAGGGGAGGGAGCGGGGGGCTGGAAATCTCCCCTCTCGTTTTTTTTTCATTTTCCAAAAGAAGGAACAGAGGGGGCCAGGTGAGGATATTCCAAAAAAGGCCCAGTCCTCTGTTCTTAACGCTACCTCGCTATTGCAGGAAATGGCTAATAGTTTAAAAGAAGAAAGTATATATATGTATACGTGTGCTCATATATATGTGTATACGAATGGATTGGTCTTTCTTCCTGCTCATGAAAGGTGTATGATCAACTCAACAATAGTGGAACATGAAGAAATGTAGTTATTCCCCTAAGTAACTTCGTCATTCAAGCATATGAGCAAACTGTACTTACGCAACACTGACAGTCTAACAAAAGTATTGAATTGTGACAAGTAAGCTGTATAACATGGACAGAAGAAACCAGAGAAGCAGGAAAACTTTTTCATCTGAAACAAGTATATAAATATACTACATAGACAAAAGTAAGCATGAAGCAAAAGATAAAATAAGAGAAAATCATCCAAAGGATGAAACACTACAAAAAAGAAAAAAAAAAAAAATTGTTGCACATATAGAGAAAAATCATAAAAACAATTGCAAGAAAATAATCTAATCATTATTATTACATTTCTGTATTATATCACTATTATTACATAACTATACAACCACTTTTCAGGGACTTCTGCAGCTTTAAGGCTGCATTTCACACAGGAGCAGGTTAAAGTGGTCTTCTTTGGGTGAGACTGTCCTTGATGGTCCTTTACTCTTTTCTATCAACTGATGATGATACATCCTTGTTGAAAGTGACTTTTTGCTCCCAATGTTATCACCTACAGGTGAAGTGCCATAAAATCATTAAGAGGCTATATCACCACATGGACATGACAGGAAGGGGAACAAGGAAAGGGAGCATGGTAACACTGCTCGTCTCCCTTGTATTAAATGCCATACAATGGTTTAATAACATGAAAAAAAAATAGCTTGAAATGCATCACACTGCCCGAGACCTCTAAATCTATGAACCCAAAGATATTTTTGAAAGACCCCTAACCATGCTGACTTTTCATTCTTTCCTAATGATTGGTGTTTCTTGTTGAAATAAATATTGTCATGCCACCAAATAAAAGAAAATGAGGGTAGAAGAAAGTGAATAAGAAAGATATAATGAATAAGTAATTCAAACATTCAGTAGAATTGGTTCTTAATGAAGAAAAAGTTTGAATGTTTATGAAATCAATAAATATTAGTTAATCACTGATAAAGGTAGCAATGAATTGTATACAGTATAAAACTAAAAGTTCTGAAGATAATATGTAATTACATATATATCAAATCTGGAGAAGGCATATGATAGAGTTGATAGAGATGCTCTGTGGAAGGTATTAAGAATATATGGTGTGGGAGGCAAGTTGTTAGAAGCAGTGAAAAGTTTTTATCGAGGATGTAAGGCATGTGTACGTGTAGGAAGAGAGGAAAGTGATTGGTTCTCAGTGAATGTAGGTTTGCGGCAGGGGTGTGTGATGTCTCCATGGTTGTTTAATTTGTTTATGGATGGGGTTGTTAGGGAGGTGAATGCAAGAGTTTTGGAAAGAGGGGCAAGTATGAAGTCTGTTGGGGATGAGAGAGCTTGGGAAGTGAGTCAGTTGTTGTTCGCTGATGATACAGCGCTGGTGGCTGATTCATGTGAGAAACTGCAGAAGCTGGTGACTGAGTTTGGTAAAGTGTGTGAAAGAAGAAAGTTAAGAGTAAATGTGAATAAGAGCAAGGTTATTAGGTACAGTAGGGTTGAGGGTCAATTCAATTGGGAGGTGAGTTTGAATGGAGAAAAACTGGAGGAAGTGAAGTGTTTTAGATATCTGGGAGTGGATCTGTCAGCGGATGGAACCATGGAAGCAGAAGTGGATCATAGGGTGGGGGAGGGGGCAAAAATTCTGGGAGCCTTGAAGAATGTGTGGAAGTCGAGAACATTATCTCGGAAAGCAAAAATGGGTATGTTTGAAGGAATAGAGGTTCCAACAATGTTGTATGGTTGCGAGGCGTAGGCTATGGATAGAGTTGTGCGCAGGAGGATGGATGTGCTGGAAATGAGATGTTTGAGGACAATGTGTGGTGTGAGGTGGTTTGATCGAGTAAGTAACGTAAGGGTAAGAGAGATGTGTGGAAATAAAAAGAGCGTGATTGAGAGAGCAGAAGAGGGTGTTTTGAAATGGTTTGGTCACATGGAGAGAATGAGTGAGGAAAGATTGACCAAGAGGATATATGTGTCGGAGGTGGAGGGAACGAGGAGAAGAGGGAGACCAAACTGGAGGTGGAAAGATGGAGTGAAAAAGATTTTGTGTGATCAGGGCCTGAACATGCAGGAGGGTGAAAGGAGGGCAAAGAATAGAGTGAATTGGATCGATGTGGTATACCGGGGTTGACGTGCTGTCAGTGGATTGAATCAAGGCATGTGTATGGGGGTGGGTTGGGCCATTTCTTTCGTCTGTTTCCCTGCGCTACCTCGCAAACGCGGGAGACAGCAAAAAAAAAAAAGAAAAAAAAAATGTAAAATAGTAATTTGAAAGTGATTATTACAAAAGCTATATTACAGAGGTAAGGACCCAGTGAAAGGCTTTGAGAGTACAAGAAAATAAAGTGACGATCTTTTAAAAAGGTATTAATTGGTACATGGGATAACACCATTTGGAGACTACATCATTAAATTGTAAAATAAAAATCAGTAGCTAAACATATCTGTATAATCTATTTTCTCACCACTAGCCAGAATCATGGGGAAGTGTAAAAGATGTTATTACTATTATCAAATTTTGAATGAGAAAACCTCCATGTGTCAAGCAGTAGTCATCCTAATCTCATAATCAAGAGATCTTACTTACTGTAAATGTATCCTAATATGTACTTCTTGAAATGACAAGGATTTCTAAAATCCTCATTCAATCATTTTAGCTTTATCTACATGACACCTTGTTATACGTTTTACATGCTTCATAACTATCCTCTACATATTCAAAATTTGCGTTCTTTCATGTAAATCCAACACATTTTGATAATAAATTCTATTGCTTAAAAATATCCATATGGCATTATGCTATGCTTCACTCTGAAAATTTCAATTATCTTAAAAACAGAAAGATATTATTGAAATTACTTAATGACAAAACATCTTGAAAAAAGGTCTAACCCTGTTTTTAAGACTTTTTATGTTTACTAGTCAATTTAGAAATATACTCGTACATACATGGAAACTATAAACAAGGTATTTGGAGCTATCAACCATGATCATATAGATTCAAGACCTAGATACCAGTTTCAGAAGGCAGTGCAATTAATATCATTAATAATCTGTGCAAAATCATCTACGGCAGCCAACTGAGTATTGATTCATCAAGTAAAATAACACTTGATAGCGACAGTCTGTAAAATAGATAGACACACAGACATATACACAAATACTCCAGACTAAAATTACTATATAGTCAGCTGGGAAAATGGTTAATACTTGCTCCAACTGACTACTATACATTTCTGCCTTTATGGTTATTTTTCAGTGACACAGCTAAGTTAATGAATGTAAATGCTCCTCACCTGTTAATCTAGATATATATTAGGATATTCAAATAACTGAAACTCAAAAAATCATTGGCCGGTAAATAAATATACAAACAGTGTCTGATCAAATGTAAATATTACACTACATCTGAATTAAAAGATCAAGAATGGCAACACAAGCAAAAGCATGAATCACCATTTTATAATGAATGAAGCTAGTATATACATCTCAGTGATTGATTTACATTTCAGTGCTCTCTGAATTTTATATACATATTGTTATCCCTGGGGATAGGGAAGGAAGAACACTATCCACATAACACCTCCTGCCTGTCACAGAAGGCAACTACATGTGGTAAATGCAGGAGGCTGGAAATCCTCCCTCTGTTTATCACTTTCTAAAAG
This sequence comes from Panulirus ornatus, assembly GCF_036320965.1. NCBI lineage: Eukaryota > Metazoa > Arthropoda > Malacostraca > Decapoda > Palinuridae > Panulirus > Panulirus ornatus. The sequence goes on from NC_092243.1 coordinate 49,044,424, forward strand.
CAAAATTGAAGAACAAGCCAAGCAAGGCTTCTTCCTTGGCTCAACTGAATGAGCCATAGATTGTGTGAGGGAGCAAAGGTCTTAAGCTCACTGAAAAATGAGTGGAAAGAGAGTTTACTGTCTTTAAGAGCAAAGATGGGTATGTTCGATAGTATAGTAATCCTATTGGTGCTGTATGGATCTTAGATAAAATTGTAAAGCAGAGGGTGAAAGTTTTGGAAATGAAATGTCTAAGGACAATACGTGGTATAGGGAAGGTTCATCAAAAACAAAATCATAGGGCAAGAGAAAGTATGGTATAACAGGAGTGAGAGCTGAAGAGGCTGTGCAGAAATGATGAGGACATATTCAAGGGATGAGTGAGTTGAGGGTGACTAAGAGGGTATATATGTCAAAAGTGGTGGGAACAAGGAAAAGGGGAACCAAGGAGGTGGAAGGATAAAGCAGAAAATGCTGTGAAAGTTTGGGGCTCCAACAAGCAGGAGGGTGTGAAACGTGGAAGGAATTGAGCAAATTAGAGCAATATGGTATGCGAGGGATGACAACATGACAATGAATTGAACTAGAGCACATGAGGCAGTTAGGGGAACCCACGGAAAGTTCTATGTGGGGCTTATTTGTGGATAGGGGGCTGTGGTTTTGGAAAGTTGTACATGAAAGTTATAGAGTGGATGTGAGCAAACAAGGCCATTTCTTTGTCTGTTACTGGCACTGTCCTAATACAAGATATGACAAACACGTATATATATATATATATATATATATATATATATATATATATATATATATATATATATATATATATATATGGACGGAACAAGGGGCTAGGAATCCTTCCCTTCAGTTTTACTTATCCATAAGAAGTAACAGAGATGGGGCCAAGTGAGGAGTTTTTCCTTTAAGGTTTAGTCATCTGTTCTTGAACACTACCTTGCTAACACGGGACATGGCAAGTATGTATGGAGGAAAAAAAAAATATATATATATATATATATATATATATATATATATATATATATATATTTATATATATATATATATTTTATACTTTTTTTATTCTTTATTTATTTATTTTTTTTTGCTTTGTCGCTGTCTCCCGCATTTGCGAGGTAGCGCAAGGAAACAGACGAAAGAAATGGCCCAACCCACCCCCATACACATGTATATACATACGTCCACACACGCAAATATACATACCTACACAGCTTTCCATGGTTTACCCCAGATGCTTCACACACCCTGGTTCAATCCATTGACAGCACGTCGACCCCGGTATACCACAACGTTCCAATTCACTCTATTCCTTGCACGCTTTTCACCCTCCTGCATGTTCAGGCCCTGATCACTCAAAATCTTTTTCGCTCCATCTTTCCACCTCCAATTTGGTCTCCCACTTCTCCTCGTTTCCTCCACCTCTGACACATATATCCTCGTGGTCAATCTTTCCTCACTCATTCTCTCCATGTGACCAAACCATTTCAAAACAACCTCTTCTGCTCTCTCAACCACTCTCTTTTTATTACCACACACTCTCTCATAACCTATTATTACTTACTCGATCAAACCACCTCACACCACATACTGTCCTCACATATTTCATTTCCAACACATTCACCCTCCTCTGCACAACCCTATCCAGAGCCCATTCCTCGCAACCATATAACATTGTTGGAACCACTATTCCTTCAAACATATCCATTTTTGCTCTCTGAGATAATATTCTCGCTTTCCACACATTCTTTAATGCTCCCAGAATCTTCTTCGCTCCTCCCCCCACCATTACCCGATAAGTGGGGCAGTGCTAGGAACAAACAAAGAAATGACTTCTTTCACTCATGTCCACTCTCTAGCTGTCATGTATATTACCCCAAATCCCCCCCCCCCCAACCTTTGTCCCCTTCCCCACCATTACCCGTGTAAGCGAGGCAGGGCTAGGAACAAACAAAGAAACGACCTCTTTCACTCATGTCCACTCTCTAGCTGTCATGTATTTTACCCTAAATACATCCCCCCCCCACCTTTCCAATGTTTCCTTGGCTGCTTCACTTCATATGTCCTGGTTCAGTCCACTGACAGTAATGTGTATACATTTTTCTTTTTTCATTCATATTCGCTATTTCCCACATTAGCGAGTTAGCATCAAGAGTAGATGACCGAGTCCTGCAGTGAATAATCCTCACTTGGCCTCCTTCTTTGTTCCTTCTGTGTGTGTGTGTGTGTGTGTGAGTGAAGGGGCAGGGTTTTACACTAGTGTTGCCATTTCTTAACCTTGCATGCATACACACACACATACACACCTCAATGTGTATGCGTGTGTTTTTCTCAGCATTCACCTGTAAGTGGGAAGGCACCTTGAATGAGGTTGTATCATTTTCAGTGGGCAGAAAGAGGTACAGCCTTTTTTAGAACCTTCCTACCAAAAAGAAGCCCACTTACCCTGATCATATGTAGAGTGCAGCCTTAAAGCTGCAGAGGCCTTAGTAAATGAGGTCATTGGGTTATGTATCTATATAACTATCCAGTTGTGATATGGAGCTCAAGTAAATAGCTTGGGAAGTAATTATTTTCAGTGACAACTAATTTTCACACATCCTATCTTAATAATACTGGGAGATGTGAAACAGTAAGAAAGTTCCTGATAATGAAAACAATTTTCATGGGACAGAACCATGAATAGTACCAACTCTATATTTTCTATAAATGTCATTCACAATGATGTACATATACTGGAACATCATACTTTGTTCTTCTAGTGTAGTATGACTCTTCAGCACATGTAATACAATATCATACACATTAACAAATAAATGAATTCCAATATGGTTAAGCCTCAAAAATGAGCTCAAGCATATGAATATCAAGCTCCTCCTCAAGATGAATATCACTTTCTCTCTTCAAACCTATATGATATATAATCAAACCGATATGATATGTAATCCAACTGCACCAGTGAATGTGATTTCCACTATCACAGTACTGTATTGGATTACTATTATCATACATGAAAAGATTTTAACTTGATACAATATGGCATGAACAAACTATGAAATTCTTATTCAACATGTATTCATGCCCTTACTACATTACATACTCCCTCACTAAAATGTGAGTAATCCAATTAATATACATGGTATATGTATTTCAAAATTAATATTAATTAATAATTCCTTTATCATGCATTCTGTCTCCCATACTATGTAGAGTGTTCCCTACAGGTGAACAGTGGCTAGTCAGAGGGCCGAGTTATGGTGGCAGTGACAGACTGCTTTAAACATTTTAACAGCTTGCAGCATATATATTATCCAACTAGATATAAAGAACACTAAGCAAAGTTAACTCTTTTAAGTTACTTGGTGCACAAAGAGATGAAATGAAATTGCTCTAACATTACTGAAGAATTCTATCTTTTTTCGACACAATGTCATAAAAAAGTGGATATAAGTTCCTCCTGATGAAAGAAGAATCATATTCATTCAAGATGTGGTCAACAAAATATATGATAAGTAAAATCAAATATACTTTTAACTAGTTATGGGTAATTAAAAAAAGCATCTAAAAGAGATAAAACATTCTATGGTAAACATTACTGTACAAGTACCATTTTGTACTCATAAACTAGGGACCTTGTTTGTTTACAAGGATAAGCACATCACATTCATTCATTTTTGTCACCAACTGAGCCCTAACTACTTAAATCGTCATGTTTTATGTGAATGCCACTTTCTGCAAAAAAAAAACCACTTCAGCTAAAGAACTGTTATCTGACACAATATACTGTGAAAGCACTAAATGACTGTGTATAGTGAGATAATCCCACAAGTGAGTATGAAAATACATATAAATATAAATTACTCTACAACTACTAATTAAGACATACTAAAGGTTAGAAGTTTGCTAGAGATTATCTCACTGCCAAGATCATGCTGAATACAGCCAGCAATTAACTAATGGTACTTCAAAAAATAAATCTTCAACTATTCTGTAAGAATGAAAACTTCACAAGAGTAATGGTAATATACTATCTAATCATAAATCCACTAATGTGTCACCAAACAAAGAAATCACATCATGACCTGTCTTCGAGGTGTTAAACAAGGGTAGTAATATCAAAAAGGCTCTGCTATGGCCTACAGTGTGATTTTCATTCATATCACAAATCAGCTGTCACAGCATAAGTATTTCTGTACTTTTTTTACATTATGTAGATAAAAAGGCACAGTATCAAGGTAATGATTCAAATGTACTGTCAGCAACTTCAACAACATGAGTATTATTCAATTTCAGTGAAAATGATTCTGTAATAAAAATATTCTTCAACAGAATATACCTGTAAAACTATGTGAAGTTCTATAATTGAATGAATCTTATTAGACATTAATGGTCACTATAACCTAGTACATGTATTATCTGCAGCAACAGCTGGATCAGGATGAGTGAGCACCATCACAGCATCATGTGTAGAGTGGAAAATGAGCTCAGGAGGTATGATTTTAACAGTTCCACATTCTTCCAGGGTTTCCAACACATTTTCTGCAAAGTACATTTTTTTCATCTTGATGGTATAAATATTTCTCTATAATTTCTACCAATAATTTCTTAAGTAATACTTCTTAAAGAATAAAATCCTGTATGAATATTCTTAAAAAGTCTATTAAAACAAAACACTTATGCTAACTGCTGTATTCAAAATATGTTGACGGAAGCACAATTCTCTCAAAACACTTTAACAACCACACATCATTTAGTCCTTAACAACTTGAATAGCAAATGTGAAACATTCTCTGGGACAGAAGTAAGGCTGCAATAAAATGATAAAAAACAAAAGAAAATAATTACCCAGAGACATATCATTATCCTATCATTTTATTTTGTTCATGCAGAACATAAAGAATCCAGATATCAGAACTCTGGCAATTCAAAAATAATGAAATATCTTTTTAAGACTCTGTTAAGATAAATTTTATTTTATGCATTACTTAGTCACTCTTTTTCAGTTTACAAACATTATGACATTGTTCATATATCTAATATGAGAGACAGACAGAAGGAAACTATACTTTTGTACTGGTGTGATAGCCTAGAAAGCATTTACTCAATATATGATAAGTTTGAGCTTTTTTAGACAAATCCAAAGAGCTGGAATAATCAAGTCTAGAGTGTTTACATTACAAGCATTCTAGATTTCTGAAGGTACACCTGTATTACTCATCCATACTCATGATTGAGTGATATGCAGAATCAGTCTACAAATATATTTCAGTTAACTGGCAATGGGGATGCCATATAGGAAAAAGAATTGGGTTTTGATGAATCAATTCCAGAATAGTATAAACTAAGAAAAAATATATATATATATTATTATGTGATTTATACATATATGTATACCTTGCCTTACTTTTCTGTCCCCGAGTTCCCCTCTATGGGGCTCCCGCAGCACTAAGGAAGTAAGCCACATTATATAAGGGATGGTAGGTCAATAAGTGTGATAGTGATGTGCTTATGTCTGTGTGGGGTGAGCACAATGAACTGAAGAGTAAGCATTCGATGTCTTCAGTGTGGGAGTTGCATCCTGGGCATGGGGAGGTCTTGTGATATGCTGAATTGGTATTTGTAATGTTGGAGAGAAAAGTAATGTCCAAAACAGAAATACTTAAGCATAAAATGCACATGCCCAGGGAATATATTTAAGACTGGATTAAATGACAAATATTTAACAACTGCCATGTTATTACAGTGTGTATATAGTGTGTCAATGTTTTGTTTGCTGGGGAAAGGATGATCTGTAGACATGGATTTCTGAAGTGTGAGGCTGGAGAAATCTTTACAATTCTTCCTAAGAGACTGGTTGGTTGTGAAGAGGTTTTGGAAGACAGTTAAGTGAGAACTTTTGCGATAATAAGAAACTATAATGGAAGGAGGTGAAAAAGGAAAGAGGTGGACGTAAGAGTGGAAAAGTTAATGTGAGAAGTAATGAAGGGGAGTTGCGGAATCAAGAGTATTATGAAGAACTGATGAACAAGGCAGAATGGGAGGCAGCAGTTTTTACATGCATGGGTATGGAGGATGAAAGGAAGAGGATACAAGTGCAAGGGCTTATAGTAAAAAGGGAGGTAAGAAAGGCAATAATGAGGCTGAAGGTAGAAAGACACCTGGAGTGGATGGGATTATGGCTGAAATGCAGAAGTATGGAGGAGAAAATGTAACAGGGAATGCATCTCATATGTAATTTAGCATGGAAACAGAAGGTTGTGCCTGAGAACTGGGTGAAAGCTATTAATTGTTCTTCCTTTCTTCAAAGGAAGAGGTGATAAGGATACATGGAGCAATTATAGGCAAATAAGTTTTCAGGAAAGGAAGGGGATGTGTGAATCAGATTTTTGTGGTAAAGATGACTGTGGAAAAGTATTTAGCAAAAGATAAGAAGTTGTATCCAACTTTTATGGGTCTGAAGAAAGCATATGACAGAGTCGAGTGGAAAGCTATACACTGTGTTAAGGATACATGGGGTAGGGGAACAACTGAGAGATGGTGTAAAAGCCTTCTATTGAGGAGCAAATGTATGTTTAAGAGTGGATGGAGAGTTAAGCGAATGTTTTGGTAAATGTGTAGGTGTGAAACAGGCCTGCATGATGACACTGTGGCTTTTTAATGTATATATGAATGGAAGGATAAAAAAGATGAAAGAAGAACTAGGTAAAAGGGGGGCAGAGATGCAGTGTGGCAGTGAGATATGGTGGCTATTGGCCTGTTTGCAGTTGGTACTGTTTTGTTTGCTGAGAGTGAAGAGGAGTTGCAGAAGGTTGTGTGTTTTATGTGTGTAAGCTTAGGCGACTGAAGGTAAATGCAAGTAAAAGTAAAGTAGTTATGTTTAAAAGGAAACTGAGTATAGATTTTGTAAAACCTATTAAGTGAAAACAGAGAGTGTACTAAACTGTGCTTTGGATATGGAGGGAGAAAGACTAGAAAAATGAGAGAATTTAAGCATTAAGGAGCTGTCCTAAGTAAGTTTGGAGTTAAAGATTGGATTGGAAGGAGGGTTGTTTCATACTTGTCACAAATCCATGATATATATATGGTTTGTCAATGTTGCATTTGCTCAAGGAGGAAGATCTACTGATACAAGTTGATGGTGTAAAGCAGGTGTAAACTTTTCATTTCAACATGGAAGGTGTGGTTGGTTACGAAGTGGTTTGTATGGAATCTAATACAAGGAAAAGAGCACCAAGCAAATTGAGGCGAGATTGCCCTGGAAGTATTTTTGTTTCACTGTGCATGTATAGAATGTATGTGGGCATTCAGCAGCAAGTGACTGTTCTGAGTACTCTATCTTGTGTTGTTGGCAGCTGTTGTAGCTGCTTTTGACAGGATGGATGAAGGCAAGGCATAATATAAGATGAAGTGGATAAATTTATAAATTTTTTTCATACCAGGAACAGATGGACGATGGCCTCATTTACTCGCATCAATACTAAATCTGTCATATGTAATTCATCCAAAACCAGCATCATCCCAAACCAAGCCCTACAAACTATTCCATGGTTTCCCCTGAATAATTCACATGCCATGATTCAGCATAGTTACCACACTGATCCATTTCATTCTGTCCAAGAATACCTCTCACCCTTCAAAATGTTCAAGCCATGATACCCTAAAGCCTACTTCATCCTATCATCTCATCTCCTTCCTGGTCTTCATCTTCCCATTACTCCCGCTTCTGACATGAATATACTCTTTGCCGGTCTTTCTTTGCTCATTGCTTTATGTCCAAGCCATTTTACCACGCTGTGGTCAGCTCTCTCAATCAAACTGCATTAACTACCACAACTTGCTATTACACAGTCATTTCTTTACATGACTGGCCTAACAAGACATGATGACATCAAATATTTAATTTCCAACATGTCTACCCCAGTTTCAAATCCCATTTTCACATCCATAAAACAACAATGGGACTACTATATCTTCAAATATATCCAACATTGCTTGTGGTCAGGGATTTGGACACAAACTGGAATGCTATATCTTGGAATATGAAAAATGGAGCCTATTTGGGATAGATTTGAGCAAGCACTGTAAAGGGTGTCACAGCACCTTGTTGTTAATGACAGGATGCCTGAAGTTTTGAGTTTGTATCCACTTTTTGCATTTGGTTGGTAAGGCTCACTGTGTGGAACTGTGTAATGTACATAATGAAATACCTGTTATGAACTGTAACGTCCTATGTAATATCAACCCACTGGGGTCTGACTATGACCCTCTGTGACCCCTGTAATTCTTTTGCGCTATTGCTCACAGGATGAGCATGGGATGCACAATGAATTTGCCGTGGTTGCCAGCACAAATCAAATCTACTTCTCTCAAGACCTCTTCATTCAATTATATACTCAAATCTTTCCTTTTCATCCCTCTGCTGCACCTATCATGCGGTTTTTGCACAAAATCAATATCAACTGTCTTCTTTCACACACTTTTCCAAACTCTGTTACTAGCTCAAACAAATATTGTTAGTTTTAAAATATTCATTTGCACACATACCACTCCTGAATATTCTCTCTTAAATTTCCATTTCCTACTCAATAAACCAGTCAAGGTTATACAATGAATGTGTCCAGACTTCCCCTGGATTCTCCCTATAGGTATAAGGAAAAGATTCCTCACATAAACTTTTACATGCCACCTAAACTGACACACAAGAATTATCCAGTCATAATAAAGTTGAAGATAAAAAAAGATGGCTTTACTTCATATTCTACCCCTTGAAAAAATTGAGTCAGAATTCATCAAAAACATTTATCTGAGTTTCATGAAAAAATAAAAGACAATAAGTACAACAGCTCCACAACAACACTTGTCTACTCACTCATCTGAATGTTGAAGAGATAAGGGCAACATTAACCAAATATACAAGAAAATAAGCAACTAAATTAAGTGCATATACCATGGTATACATTATATAACCTGATAGCAGAATATATGAAGAATTTCATCAATACCAATAATATGATGGACATATCTCAAGGAATTTATCTTAGCTTTGAAAGAATTGGCCTAACATTTGAGTCTAACTAAAGATTGCTATATGATGAAACTTGACCTTCCACAGATAAAGATTAACACTGAGATAATTCTTAGATAGAAAGCTATATTCTTAAAAAGAAAATCAAACTATTTGATTATGAAAATCACAGCAAAAGAAGTCTGTGACATATCAAGGAGGTGATTTCACAAGTTCTAAAATGACTTCAGAATGCTCAGCTTTTGACTCGTTCACTGAAGCTGTCGTGTAAATGTGACAAATAAATCATATGCCTGGTAGCACCTACTGTCCTAAAACCTTACCTGACGGCTCTTTACACCTGTAAATGCCACATGGGACAACTTCAGGCTTTAAGCCTCTGATTGTGAATAAGTTACAATCTAGATGAAAACTTACAAAACTTTACCACTGGTATCTCTATCACTGGAGTATGATTTAAGTTCTTCACAGTGAAGTGCCATGTATGGAGAATGATGGGGAATGAAAACAAATTCTGTTACATAACAAGAGATACATCTTAACAACCCATCATGAATGTGGTGAACATAGTGCATAACAAAATGTTTCATGTTACATGACAAAGCACACTCTTGAATACTGACTATGAATACTGTTGATTCATCACATCAAGGTGGTTGTAACAGGAAAGCAATGAGTATCTGATCAGCTTTGCATTCATAATGTATATTTCAATCAATGTAAGGTTTTCCAATGTTTAATGTTACAACTAATCAATCAAAGAAATGTTACATATTTGCAGTCCAGAGTTTATTGAAGATGAGTTTCAGAAGATATATTCAACTGGATCTAAGTTAAAGTACCCTAGATCTTTCATTAATAAATCCCTTAAGTTAATAAAGAAATCATTCTATAGAGTTGAACCCAAACCTCCCATTAACACCAAGAATCTTTAAGTTCTCCCTTTTAAAAATAATTTTGCTTTACTTCCCATGTTACTTAAATCCTTTCATGTAAATGTTGCCTTCATCAACAATAATACTATATACAATATCTTAATCAGGAACTCACCAGAAAATTCTCCTAGATGCATATATAAAGTGCCATGGAGAAATTGATGTTTCATGTTGGAAAGACTGGTAAGGATTTTTCTGCTAGACTTAAGCAACATAGATATAGTATAAGAACAGGAAAAGAACCAAATGCCTTGTTTAATCATGTTAAAAACTATGATCATTGTACTGAGTGGAGTAATGCCATCTCAGTTATCAACTCTTACTCCAGTACCACGAGAAATATCATTGAATCTTCTATTATTAAATAAACAAAGAATTATAACCTTAATATCAGTGAAGGTCTATACAAATTGGATAGCTTTTTGTTGATAAAATTCATAAACAATTCACCTTGTCCACATAATAAGTTTATGATGTGCTCATGGTCTATCTTGGACAATCACTTGTTTGCCAAATGGCGTCCTAGCTATGTCTCTTTGTTGTATATCAACTGACATATTTCTTTCTTGTATCTCCCCTGATTATGTGATTATTACATGAAAATGCAATTGGAAACTTATCGTGTTTCATTTTCCCTGTGAACAAACAGGAATATACTTGATCACGCACAAAATTGTGAGCCTTTCCTACATACATGTACATATCAACCTATACATACATATACAGACATAAACATATATATGCATGTAAATATTCATACTTGCTTGCCTCCAATCCATTCCCAGTGCCATCCCATCCCACATGAAACAGCATCGCTTACCTCCACTTCAGCGAGGTAGCAATAGGAAAACACAAAAAAGGCCTTATTCATTCACACAGTCTCTAGCTGTCATGTGTAATGCACTGAAACCACAGCTCCCTATCCACATCCAGGCCCCAAACACATTTCCATGGATTACCCCAGACGTTTCACATGCCCTGGTTCAGTCCAATGACAGCATGTCAACCCCAGTATAATAATGATGATAATAATAATAATAATAATAATAATAATAATAATAATAATAATAATGATTTGGTAAACAGAGAAGAGGTAGTGAAAGCTTTGCGGAAGATGAAAGCCGGCAAGGCAGCAGGTTTGGATGGTATTGCAGTGGAATTTATTAAAAAAGGGGGTGACTGTATTGTTGACTGGTTGGTAAGGTTATTTAATGTATGTATGACTCATGGTGAGGTGCCTGAGGATTGGCGGAATGCGTGCATAGTGCCATTGTACAAAGGCAAAGGGGATAAGAGTGAGTGCTCAAATTACAGAGGTATAAGTTTGTTGAGTATTCCTGGTAAATTATATGGGAGGGTATTGATTGAGAGGGTGAAGGCATGTACAGAGCATCAGATTGGGGAAGAGCAGTGTGGTTTCAGAAGTGGTAGAGGATGTGTGGATCAGGTGTTTGCTTTGAAGAATGTATGTGAGAAATACTTAGAAAAGCAAATGGATTTGTATGTAGCATTTATGGATCTGGAGAAGGCATATGATAGAGTTGATAGAGATGCGCTGTGGAAGGTATTAAGAATATATGGTGTGGGAGGAAAGTTGTTAGAAGCAGTGAAAAGTTTTTATCGAGGATGTAAGGCATGTGTACGTGTAGGAAGAGAGGAAAGTGATTGGTTCTCAGTGAATGTAGGTTTGCGGCAGGGGTGTGTGATGTCTCCAAGGTTGTTTAATTTGTTTATGGATGGGGTTGTTAGGGAGGTAAATGCAAGAGTTTTGGAAAGAGGGGCAAGTATGAAGTCTGTTGGGGATGAGAGAGCTTGGGAAGTGAGTCAGTTGTTGTTCGCTGATGATACAGCGCTGGTGGCTGATTCATGTGAGAAACTGCAGAAGCTGGTGACGGAGTTTGGTAAAGTGTGTGGAAGAAGAAAGTTAAGAGTAAATGTGAATAAGAGCAAGGTTATTAGGTACAGTAGGGTTGAGGGTCAAGTCAATTGGAAGGTGAGTTTGAATGGAGAAAAACTGGAGGAAGTGAAGTGTTTTAGATATCTGGGAGTGGATCTGGCAGCGGATGGAACCATGGAAGCGGAAGTGGATCATAGGGTGGGGGAGGGGGCGAAAATTCTGGGGGCCTTGAAGAATGTGTGGAAGTCGAGAACATTATCTCGGAAAGCAAAAATGGGTATGTTTGAAGGAATAGTGGTTCCAACAATGTTGTATGGTTGCGAGGCGTGGGCTATGGATAGAGTTGTGCGCAGGAGGATGGATGTGCTGGAAATGAGATGTTTGAGGACAATGTGTGGTGTGAGGTGGTTTGATCGAGTGAGTAACGTAAGGGTAAGAGAGGTGTGTGGAAATAAAAAGAGCGTGGTTGAGAGAGCAGAAGAGGGTGTTTTGAAGTGGTTTGGGCACATGGAGAGAATGAGTGAGGAAAGATTGACCAAGAGGATATATGTGTCGGAGGTGGAGGGAACGAGGAGAAGAGGGAGACCAAATTGGAGGTGGAAAGATGGAGTGAAAAAGATTTTGTGTGATCGGGGCCTGAACATGCAGGAGGGTGAAAGGAGGGCAAGGAATAGAGTGAATTGGAGCGATGTGGTATACCGGGGTTGACGTGCTGTCAGTGGATTGAATCAAGGCACGTGAAGCGTCTGGGGTAAACCATGGAAAGCTGTGTAGGTATGTATATTTGCGTGTGTGGACGTATGTATATACATGTGTATGGGGGGGGTTGGGCCATTTCTTTCGTCTGTTTCCTTGCGCTACCTCGCAAACGCGGGAGACAGCGACAAAGTAAAAAAAAAAAAAAAAAAAAAAAAAATAATAATAATAATAATAATAATGTTATTATAATTATTAATTTGTTTAGGGATGGGCTTGTTAGGGAGGTGAATGCAAGAGTTTTGGAGAGAGGTGCAAGTATGCAGTCTGTTGGGATGAGAGGGCATGGGAAGTGAGTCAGTTGATGATACAGCGCTGGTGGTGGATTTGAGTGAGAAACTGCAGAAATTGGTGACAGAGTTTTGGTAAAGAAAGCAGAGAGTAAATGTGAATGAGAGCAAGGTTATTAGGTTCAGTAGGGTTGAGGGACAAGTAAATTGGAAGGTAAGTTTGAACGGAGAAAAACTGGAGGAAGTGATGTGCTTTAGGTATCTGGGAGTGGATATAGCAGCAGATGGAACAGTGGAAGCGGAAGTGAGTCACATGGTGGGGGAGGGGAAGAAGGTTCTGGGAGTGTTGAAAAAATGTGTGGAAGGCGAGAACATAATCTCAGAGAGCAAAAATAGGTATGTTTGAAGGAATAGTGGTTCCAACAATGTTATATAGTTGTGAGGCATGGGCTATAGATAGGGTTGTGCGGAGGAGGGTGGATGTGTTGGAAATGAAATGTTTATAAGGACAATATGTGGTCTGCGGTGGTTTGATCAAGTAAGTAATGAAAGGGTAAGAGAGATGTGAGGTAATAAAAAGAGTGTGGCTGAGAGCAGAAGAGGGTGTACTGAAATGATTGGTCACATGGAGAGAATGAGTGAGGAAAGACTGGCAAAGAGGATATATGTGTCAGAGGTGGAGGGAACGAGGAGAAGTGGGAGACCAAATTGGAGGTGGAAGGATGGAGTGAAAAAGATTTTGAGTGATTGGGGCCTGAACATACAAGAGGGTGAAAGGCGTGCAAGGAATAGAGTGAATTGGAACGATGTGGTATACTGGGGTCAACGTGTTGTCACTGGATTGAACCAGGGCATGTGAAGTGTCTAGCGTAAACCATGGAAACTTTTATGGTGCCTGGATGTGGAAAGGGAGCTGAGGTTTCGGTGAATTACACATGACAGCTAGAGACTGAGTGTGAATGAATGAGGCCTTTGTTGTCTTTTCCTATTGCTATCTTGCACATGGGAAGGAGGGGGCTCCTATTTAATGTGTGACAGGGGGTGGCGGCAGGAATGGATGAAGGCAGCAAGTATGAATATGTACATGTGTATATATGTATATGTGCCTGTGTCGGCATTTATGTATGTACATGTGTATGTGGGTGGGTTGGGCCATTCTTTTGTAAGTTTCCTTGTGGTACCTCGCTAACGTGGGAGACAGCGACTAAGTATAATGAAAAAGAATATAAATAGAAAATAATAATAATAAAAATAATAACAACAATAATTATACCATCATTACTATTATCATCATCATCATTATTCAACCACAGGACTCCTTTTATAAGGCTCCTGCAGTTTCAAGGCTGCACTCTATGCAGTAGCAGGGAAATTATGGTTTCCTTTAGAGCACTAAGGTCCACTACAAAATTGTATGTGTTTCTGTCTGTTGATAATGATATGGCCTCTTTATAGGAGACCTCTCATTTGTGGTTTAACTGTCTGTTGGCAAAGTCTGGTTACATTCCCTAATCATGTGCATATATAAAGTCACACACATAAGTAAGTTCAAAGATGGTACCAAAATTACAAGAGATGAGTTACAGGAGGACTATCGGCTTTAAATAGGGGCCACCTCGGAAGAAAGGAGAGTGAAGGGTGATGTGGCATCTCAAGTAGATCACCAAAAATGTATTCTGAGATGGGTAACTTTTAAGTGAATCATGATGTAACAGTCTTAGTCACTAGCTATTTGTCATGTGGCACAGGGTTTGATCCCGGGCACATGTTGGTGAAATGATTTACGTTGATTCCACATGCTATTACATGTTGGAGATACAGATGGATGACACCTGAGTTACTTGTCTTGATTCAAAATAAAACCTTCCAAGTGTGGTGGTGGGTTACTCCCTAGGTCACAGGTCATCTGACAGATGTGTTCTGAGATGGATAACTTTTAAGCCACCTATGATGATCTTAGTCATAGGCTAACATTCATATGGTGACAGGTTCTATCCTGGCAATATTCTGGTGAAGGGGGATATATCGATTCTACAAGTTACAATGTGTTGGAGATATAAATTCCTCAATATTTTTTGCAAGGGGTAAAAGCTACAAGAATCAGACCATGAAAAGGAACTAGGATAAAACATTAGGCATGACTTATCCTAAGAAAAGCATGTAAGGAGACAAATCATACTGCTGTTAGCACAAAAACTGGCAATAAGCATACAGACAATGAGATGCTCATGGCAATACGTGAGATGTACGTACATTCAACCCAGTATAGAGAAGGTTTTACTGGATAAGTCTTCCAACAGTATGTCGCACACAAAAATCAATTACAAATGTGCCAGATTTAAAAGGGATGAGCTATGGTGAAAGAATAGGAGCCCTTGAGCTACTCAAATTAAAGGAAAGATGGTTAAGGCGGCAAAAATAACAACTGCCAAAAATCCTATATGTCATAATGTTGATGATGTTGACCAATCCTTCAGAACAGACATGTATATCACAACTAGACTCTACAGATCTCCAGTTCAAGACTGCCAAAAAGAGTCAGGAAGGACAAAATATGATAGTCATGGAATAGGTGAGAGGTGGAATGAGCTATCTGGAGAAAGAGACATTCCTCAAAGTAATGAGAAATTTAGAAGCTTATCTATCATGAACATTAGATTGTGTTGGAGCATTAAGAATATAAAGCCCTAAATCTGCTTTCAAACATGTTGCCACAAAGTAAAGGAGAAAGCTACAGGGAGATGACAGCAGCTACAGACTTGCCCACATGAGAAGAATGGAAGAAAAGAGAAAACATGATTACAGCTTAAACTTTTTATTCAGTATCATGGTTTAGCAGCTTTTTGAAACACGAAGGATACAATCATATAGAGGGCACTGTGGAATGGCTACCAGACTGCAGCTGCAACTTTCTTCAAAACATGTGGATAATGGAGAGAGCAAAATGAGGAATAGGAAACCATAGGATGATATAAGTGGGGAATCATTTGTATCTAAAGGAAAATATGAGAAAACATGACTGGGAAAGGTTAGCTGTACTAGATATAGAAAAAGACTGAGGGGAAGGGAAATTTGGAGGAACACAGTAAGAGAAAACATTTGTGAAAAGGGAGACTTGGGAAGATTACTGCTAGGGTCTGCAGATGAGGTTCTGCCTAAACTACCTTACTCTGCAGTGGGAAAATGAATTGAGGATACAGCTACATAGTAAATAATTAGACAAAACAATATGACATACCTGAAAGTGCTGCTAGACACAGTGTGATTCCTGCCTCCTTATACTCTTTATGAAGCTGAGCAAGAAGATTACCACCACTTGAATCTGTATAGCTGACACCACTCATCTCAATCACTAGCCACTGTACTTCCTGCAGAATAATTCATAACATAATTTAGAAAACATTCCTAATTACCAAAAATTTTATTTTGCAATTAAAACCTTATAGTGCAGCTTTCATGTACCTATTCTCAGTACTCCATAGTATCATCTAATCACTAGGTAAATTCAGACTTTTTCTAACAACTCTCATCAATGTTCATGTATTGGCTAGAATAGAGAAATAAAGGCAGGGAGGTATCTGGAAGGCAATTTCATGCTTCTGTATTATCAAAGATTACATGAAATGCCACTGATATTCTGCTCAGTTTCAAGTGAAATGTTAACAATTCCAAAATAAGGGTAGAGAATATTCATTTCAAAGTCAGATCACTTGTAATATGAAGAGGTTGCATGAAAAAACAAAATAGGCAAGGCAGTTTATGTTAGCTGAAACAGTGACTGTAATCTCTTCTTTGATTTCAGTGGTACTATTCAACTTTAAGTCCAATAATTTGTCCAAATTCCTGGAACTTTAACTCCCATGTGATGAATATCAGATATAAAAAATATCAGATGTAAAAAGTGTTAACTTCAAATAACACAATCTGCTTATTCTTCTTCCTTTTCCTTACAAAGTTCCATTTCACAAATGTAAATTTCATGCCACCTCAAGCAATCTACTGTGCTCGTGATCCGTTATATATCAAATACAATAATTCCATAGTTTGTGTTAAACTACTCCAATGAATAACTTTTTTCAACAAATACCACTTACTCTATCATCTTCCTCAACACTTTTCCAAAAATGATATTCAAATAAAATATTGATCTGTAAATCGTAAAAGTTTTATCTTTTTTTTTTTTAAAGTAGTGTATGATGCAATAAAAAAATTTGCAGAAGTAAGAATGATGCAAAAAAGGATGCATTTATCATTCAAAAACTAATATGCTTATGAAATTAGTCCTTTTGCTAAATTCATATAAAAGATATGGGAAGACAAATTCAAGAACTTAAACAGAATTCATGCTTAAACACTTAACCACAATATATATATATTTTTTTATATTTATTTTGCTTTGTCGCTGTCTCCCGCATTAGCGAGGTAGTGCAAGGAAACAGACGAAAGAATGGCCCAACCCACCCACATACACATGTAAATACATACACGTCCACACAAGCAAATATACATACCTATACATCTCAATGTATACATATATATACACACACAGACATATACATATATACACATGTACATAATTCATACTGTCTGCCTTTATTCATTCCCATTGCCACCCTGCCATACATGAAATAACAAACCCCTCCCCCCTCATATGCACGAGGTAGCGCTAGGAAAAGACAACAAAGGCCACATTCGTTCACACTCAGTCTCTAGCTGTCATGTAATAATGCACCGAAACCACAGCTCCCTTTCCACATCCAGGACCCACAGAACTTTCCATGGTTTATCCAAGACGCTTCACATGCCCTGGTTCAATCCATTGACAGCACGTTGACCCCAGTATACCACATCGTTCCAATTCACTCTATTCCTTGCACGCCTTTCGCCCTCCTGCATGTTCTGGTCCCGATCACTCAAAATCCTTTTCACTTCATCCTTCCACCTCCAGTTTGGTCTCACTTCTCATTCCCTCCACCTCTGACACATATATCCTCTTGGTCAATCTTTCCTCACTCATTCTCTCCATGTGACCAAACCATTTCAAAACACCCTCTTCTGCTCTCTCAAGCACACTCTTTTTATTACCACACATCTCTCTTAACCTATTATTACTTACTTGATCAAACCACCTCACACCACATACTGTCCTCAAACATCTCATTTCCAGCACATCCACCCTCCTGCGCACAACTCTATCCATAGCCCATGCTTCGCAACCGTATAACATTGTTGGAACCACTATTCCTTCAAACATACCCACTTTTGCTTTCTGAGATAATGTTCTTGACTTCCACACATTCTTCAAGGCCCCCAGAATTTTCGCCCCCTCCCCCAACCTATGATCCACTTCCGCTTCCATGGTTCCATCCGCTGCCAGATCCACTCCCAGATATCTAAAACACTTCACTTCCTCCAGTTTTTCTCCATTCAAACTCACCTCCCAATTGACTTGACCCTCAACCCTACTGTACCTAATATCCTTGCTCTTATTCACATTTACTCTTAACTTTCTTCTTCCACACACTTTTCCAAACTCAGTCACCAGCTTCTGCAGTTTCTCACATGAATCAGCCACCAGCGCTGTATCATCAGCGAACAACAACTGACTCACTTCCCAAGCTCTCTCATCCCCAACAGACTTCATACTTGCCCCTCTTTCCAAAACTCTTGCATTTACCTCCCTAACAACCCCATCCATAAACAAATTAAACAACCATGGAGACATCACACATCCCTGCCGCAAACCTACATTCACTGTGAACCAATCACTTTCCTCTCTTCCTACACGCACACATGCCTTACATCCTCGATAAAAACTTTTCACTGCTTCTAACAACTTTCCTCCCACACCATATATTCTTAATACCTTCCACAGAGCATCTCTATCAACGACATCATATGCCTTCACCAGATCCATAAATGCTACATACAAATCCATTTGCTTTTCTAAGTATTTCTCACATACATTCTTCAAAGCAAACACCTGATCCACACATCCTCTACCACTTCTGAAACCACACTGCTCTTCCCCAATCTGATGCTCTGTACATGCCTTCACCCTCTCAATCAATACCCTCCCATATAATTTACCAGGAATACTCAACAAACTTATACCTCTGTAATTTGAGCACTCACTCTTATCCCCTTTGCCTTTGTACAATGGCACTATGCACGCATTCCGCCAATCCTCAGGCACCTCACCATGAGTCATACATACATTAAATAACCTTACCAACCAGTCAACAATACAGTCACCCCCTTTTTTAATAAATTCCACTGCAATACCATCCAAACCTGCTGCCTTGCCGGCTTTCATCTTCCGCAAAGCTTTCACTACCTCTTCTCTGTTTACCAAATCATTTTCCCTAACCCTCTCACTTTGCACACCACCTCGACCAAAACACCCTATATCTGCCACTCTATCATCAAACACATTCAACAAACCTTCAAAATACTCACTCCATCTCCTTCTCACATCACCACTACTTATCACCTCCCCATTTGCGCCCTTCACTGAAGTTCCCATTTGCTCCCTTGTCTTACGCACTTTATTTACCTCCTTCCAGAACATCTTTTTATTCTCCCTAAAATTTAATGAAATTTAAAATTTAAAATTTAATATATATATATATTTTTTTTTTTTTTTATACTTTGTCGCTGTCTCCCGCGTTTGCGAGGTAGCGCAAGGAAACAGACGAAAGAAATGGCCCAACCCCCCCCCATACACATGTATATACATACGTCCACACACGCAAATATACATACCTACACAGCTTTCCATGGTTTTCCCCAGACGCTTCACATGCCTTGATTCAATCCACTGATAGCACGTCAACCCCGGTATACCACATCGCTCCAATTCACTCTATTCCTTGCCCTCCTTTCACCCTCCTGCATGTTCAGGCCCCGATCACACAAAATCTTTTTCACTCCATCTTTCCACCTCCAATTTGGTCTCCCTCTTCTCCTCGTTCCCTCCACCTCCGACACATATATCCTCTTGGTCAATCTTTCCTCACTCATTCTCTCCATGTGCCCAAACCACTTCAAAACACCCTCCTCTGCTCTCTCAACCACGCTCTTTTTATTTCCACACATCTCTCTTACCCTTACGTTACTCACTCGATCAAACCACCTCACACCACACATTGTCCTCAAACATCTCATTTCCAGCACATCCATCCTGCTGCGCACAACTCTATCCATAGCCCACGCCTCGCAACCATACAACATTGTTGGAACCACTATTCCTTCAAACATACCCATTTTTGCTTTCCGAGATAATGTTCTTGACTTCCACACATTCTTCAAGGCCCCCAGAATTTTCGCCCCCTCCCCCACCCTATGATCCACTTCCGCTTCCATGGTTCCATCCGCTGCCAGATCCACTCCCAGATATCTAAAACACTTCACTTCCTCCAGTTTTTCTCCATTCAAACTCACCTCCCAATTGACTTGACCCTCAACCCTACTGTACCTAATATCCTTGCTCTTATTCACATTTACTCTTAACTTTCTTCTTCCACACACTTTACCAAACTCAGTCACCAGCTTCTGCAGTTTCTCACATGAATCAGCCACCAGCGCTGTATCATCAGCGAACAACAACTGACTCACTTCCCAAGCTCTCTCTTCCCCAACAGACTTCATACTTGCCCCTCTTTCCAAAACTCTTGCATTTACCTCCCTAACAACCCCATCCATAAACAAATTAAACAACCATGGAGACATCACACACCCCTGCCGCAAACCTACATTCACTGAGAACCAATCACTTTCCTCTCTTCCTACACGTACACATGCCTTACATCCTCGATAAAAACTTTTCACTGCTTCTAACAACTTTCCTCCCACACCATATATTCTTAATACCTTCCACAGAGCATCTCTATCAACTCTATCATATGCCTTCTCCAGATCCATAAATACTACATACAAATCCATTTGCTTTTCTAAGTATTTCTCACATACATTCTTCAAAGCAAACACCTGATCCACACATAACTCTACCACTTCTGAAACCACACTGCTCTTCCCCAATCTGATGCTCTGTACATGCCTTCACCCTCTCAATCAATACCCTCCCATATAATTTACCAGAATACTCAACAAACTTATACCTCTGTAATTTGAGCACTCACTCTTATCCCCTTTGCCTTTGTACAATGGCACTATGCACGCATTCCGCCAATCCTCAGGCACCTCACCATGAGTCATACATACATTAAATAACCTTACCAACCAGTCAACAATACAGTCACCCCCTTTTTTAATAAATTCCACTGCAATACCATCCAAACCTGCTGCCTTGCCGGCTTTCATCTTCCGCAAAGCTTTCACTACCTCTTCTCTGTTTACCAAATCATTTTCCCTAACCCTCTCACTTTGCACACCACCTCGACCAAAACACCCTATATCTGCCACTCTATCATCAAACACATTCAACAAACCTTCAAAATACTCACTCCATCTCCTTCTCACATCACCACTACTTGTTATCACCTCCCCATTTGCGCCCTTCACTGAAGTTCCCATTTGCTCCCTTGTCTTACGCACTTTATTTACCTCCTTCCAGAACATCTTTTTATTCTCCCTAAAATTTAATGATACTCTCTCACCCCAACTCTCATTTGCCCTTTTTTTCACCTCTTGCACCTTTCTCTTGACCTCCTGTCTCTTATATATATATATATATATATATATATATATATATATATTCTTTTTTTTTTATTATACTTTGTCGCTGTCTCCCGCGTTTGCGAGGTAGCGCAATGAAACAGACGAAAGAAATGGCCCAACCCCCCCCATACACATGTATATACATACGTCCACACACGCAAATATACATACCTACACAGCTTTTCATGGTTTTCCCCAGACGCTTCACATGCCTTGATTCAATCCACTGACAACACGTCAACCCCGGTATACCACATCACTCCAATTCACTCTATTCCTTGCCCTCCTTTCACCCTCCTGCATGTTCAGGCCCCGATCACACAAAATCTTTTTCACTCCATCTCTCCACCTCCAATTTGGTCTCCCTCTTCTCCTCGTTCCCTCAACCTCCGACACATATATCCTCTTGGTCAATCTTTCCTCACTCATTCTCTCCATGTGACCAAACCATTTCAAAACACCCTCTTCTGCTCTCTCAACCATGCTCTTTTTATTTCCACACATCTCTCTTACCCTTACGTTACTTACTCGATCAAACCACCTCACACCACACATTGCCCTCAAACATCTCATTTCCAGCACATCCATCCTCCTGCGCACAACTCTATCCATAGTCCACGCCTCGCAACCATACAACATTGTTGGAACCACTATTCCTTCAAACATACCCATTTTTGCTTTCCGAGATAATGTTCTCGACTTCCACACATTCTTCAAGGCTCCCAGAATTTTCGCCCCCTCCCCCACCCTATGATCCACTTCCGCTTCCATGGTTCCATCCGCTGCCAGATCCACTCCCAGATATCTAAAACACTTCACTTCCTCCAGTTTTTCTCCATTCAAACTCACCTCCCAATTGAATTGACCCTCAACCCTACTGTACCTAATAACCTTGCTCTTATTCACATTTACTCTTAACTTTCTTCTTTCACACACTTTACCAAACTCAGTCACCAGCTTCTGCAGTTTCTCACATGAATCAGCCACCAGCGCTGTATCATCAGCGAACAACAACTGACTCACTTCCCAAGCTCTCTCATCCCCAACAGACTTCATACTTGCCCCTCTTTCCAAAACTCTTGCATTCACCTCCCTAACAACCCCATCCATAAACAAATTAAACAACCATGGAGACATCACACACCCCTGCCGCAAACCTACATTCACTGAGAACCAATCACTTTCCTCTCTTCCTACACGTACACATGCCTTACATCCTCGATAAAAACTTTTCACTGCTTCTAACAACTTGCCTCCCACACCATATATTCTTAATACCTTCCACAGAGCATCTCTATCAACTCTATCATATGCCTTCTCCAGATCCATAAATGCTACATACAAATCCATTTGCTTTTCTAAGTATTTCTCACATACATTCTTCAAAGCAAACACCTGATCCACACATCCTCTACCACTTCTGAAACCACATATGTATTACAATGTAATCATGCATGTATGTATTAGGTTCTAAAGACTAGAGCTGTATTTCAAATGGCATCCCCAAGCCCCTCAAAATGGTTACTCATATATTCTTGCTACAACTAATGACCCTGAATCACCTCTTTATTCTCCCTCTGAGTTTGACAAAGTTCAGGAATGTGAAATA
Source organism: Panulirus ornatus (assembly GCF_036320965.1). Lineage (NCBI taxonomy): Eukaryota > Metazoa > Arthropoda > Malacostraca > Decapoda > Palinuridae > Panulirus > Panulirus ornatus. The sequence goes on from NC_092243.1 coordinate 49,067,546, forward strand.
TATATGCAGAGAACACCCTGAAAGTAAAGAATATACATCACAGTGCATACATATTTCTTTAGGGGCACTAAAGTGTTCTGAGGAAATTCAGTTTGTTTAAGGTCTTAGTGTATATGTATTTCTGGTGTTCATGCAGAAAATTGTGGCTGACAGTTTATACATGTTATCTATCTGCAAATAAAGCACACTAAAGTAACACATCAAATTGAGCTTATGTAGCATGAGTATGATTTACCAGAGAATATTGCACAAGCAAAGTTAAAGTTGGGCTTTGTGTTTATGTCTGTGGTGTTGGTAATTAAAATCATGTATATGCATTGTACATGATGCCCCATATTGTTTGAGCTTTACTGAGTAGGAATGGATGACAATTTAGGGTGACAGGAGGGTGTAGGTTGTCCTTAAGTCTGTCAAATTGAAAGGGCGATGAATGACTTTTTCGGTGATACAGACAATCTTTCTTTTTGTGAGCCAGTGTTCTAAAAAAGCGAAATAGTGATGTATTATTGTTGTTTCTTAAGAAGTGATAGGATGCCATGATGTGACTGTGAGGTCATCTGCAAAACTGAGGATTTCCATGCTGAGATCTACAGGAGGTAAAGTTAAGTCACACAGTCAGTGACAGAAAAAGTTTGGAAAAAAAGTTTCTCCTTGGGAATTCCCTTGTACAGCTTGAGGATTTTAGGAAAACCTTTGTGAGAGACTGTGGTTTAGTGGCCAGCTATGAAGCTAGATAATATATTAAAAAAGTGAGAAATAACAACTTTAATATTCTCTTAACCCTCTCACTGCAGTTATGCACAGTTATGTGAGGACAAATCAATCCCCATTCATCACAGGAGTGCACCTATGCCACAGACTTCAAAAAGTTTTCTAAAATTCTACACTTGCACCCCCTTGACACCCACCACAGTAATGAATGGCCAGGGTTGTCCAGCAAGTGCTCCCAACTTGGTGTAATGAATTAAATCCAGATGCAGCTGAGCTGTATGCCACCCATACAGGGGTGTTTACCTCCCATAGCACAGAATGGCCATAATTGTCCAGTATGTGTTGCAACCTTCTGGAGTGGTAAATTACATCCTGATGCATCTGAGTTGCATACATGATATCTTAAAGTAATCAATGATTAGATATGAAAATTTTAAGGTCTTTTCATACCAGAAAAGTAATCAATTATTTAAACTGAACTCTCATTTTCTATGGGAACCAACAGTTCAACAATATGCTGCAACAGAAGGGTTAAATGCCTGACAATATATATACTGAACAGTTCTTGAAAATTCATAAGAACCAGAAAAGAAGAGGCAACTAGAACTAACTAAATATGAGAAAAGTGAAAAAAAAAGAAAGAATACGTCTATGGAAATAAATAACAGAAAAATGTATCTAACTGGAGCTAAATGCAGGAACAGTGAACACAATGCATTGAAATGTTCAAGAATCTGAGTTATAGGAAAGAAAGGTTAAGAAACTGGGCCCAGCAAGTTTGAAAATTCCTACTGGTATGCAAAACTAGGTACATCCAAGTAAGTAGGTGATTAGAGTACTTGCAGGCAAAGGAACTCAATTATCTATGACATTCTAATACTGCAATGAACTGCTGATACATTGCAGATTTGGTATTATGTAATACATCATCGATACCACTGCATTCTAAGAAGTTTAACATGTGTACCATAACAAAATTATATAATCTAAGTACACCAACTTTCTGTCTTCACTTTGCACTAAATAAATACATGAAATTGCAAATGGTGAATAAATCTTACACAACTGTTGATCAACAAATCTTACACAACTGTTGATGAAAAAAACAGCAAATACAACCTAGGCATTTTGGCACTATACTGCAGCAACAGGAATTGTAAGCAGATTTCTGCAAGAAGTTTAGCTCAATAACTCAACCTTAACCCTGTTGGAATGACTTTTTATATTTCAAAAGCATTGCAAACTAGATATCTTTCAAATCTACTAGGTACAGCTAACATCTTTTACTTTCTCAACCATTACACAGTATCTCCAAAGAACCAAAGAATCTATCTAAAGATTTCAGTGTAATGTAATGATCTGCATAATGCAAGTTACAATGAATAACTTCATGCCAACCGCCTAACCTAAAAAGAAACAGGCTTTGAATGTAGATGATTACCACTGATTACTGCTTGGTACACTATGCACTGCATCATATTTAAGAAACATTCAAAAACAGTTAAATCATAAGCTCTATATCAACCCAGCACAATATCAGAAAACTAGAATTCCTTGAAACATATGGTCTTACCGGTACATCAAGTGTCACATTCTTGGACTTCTTGGCACTGATTTTTTTGATGAACTTCACAATCTTGTTCGTTTCCTCAGTGACCTCAACTGTGGCACTTCCATTGATTTCCTATTGTTTGATACATTAAATGTTCTCTATGAGATATGCACACAGAATTCAACAACAAAATATAAAAATATGTAAGTAAAGAAATAGGTTACTTTTGTAACCCTTTGCCATTTCTTAACAAATCCATTATTACAAATATACATTAGCAAGACATATATAAAACAAATGAGTTAGTTCTGTGAATATGGACTTTGCTTTCATAGAAGATATTCATTTTTGTACCGAACGATTGGGCACATAAACCAGAAAAATTTAGATATCTATCAAAGCAGAATACAAAAAGTAGTTTCTCAAAACAATGATCATCTGTTTAATCACTACATGGACTGCTCTTTTAAAAAGAACTGAACACATCCTGTAACTTTTGCTCTTTCAAAAATGAGCTACTGAAAAATATGAAAACATGTAAAACTCTTTGATATAAAACTACCTGTTTTCACTTGCTATATTAATTGTAATACATCCTTAAAACTGATATGTGCCAATCTATTTCACAATCTAAAAAAAGAAAAACATTCTTATTTTACTTTGAGAAATGATATCACTTATACTTCAACCTCTTCATGGCAAAGGGACAAAATAAAGCACTAAAACAAAATGAAGAAATAAATGATGTATATACAAAATCATGGTGCTGTAAAATTTCAATGTGATTACTAAAGTATATGGTTTTGCGCAAAATTAATTTGTATTTCACTTCATACTACCACAAAACTCAGCAGCAAAAGAGATAGGCCTTATGAAGTGCACATGCAACGCCAGTGCCACAATAAAGAAATATCTTACTGGGTCTGCCTGTGTAAAGAGAAATGTTTGTATAACCACAATGTACAAGATGCAAAAACATACAAAATTTTGCAATTAACACTACTACTCACCCACCCTTCACTGCCACTGACACTCAAAACTCATTTAAAACTCTTCACAACTCATCTGCAACAGGCCCTGAAAAACATATCTTAAAGGAAAAAAAAACACTTTGGTCCAATTGTAATCTTCTGTAGGCCAAGAGGTGTGCATAACACTAAATGAACTGGAATGATGTGGTATATAGGGATGATGTACTACTGATGAGCTAAACCAGGGAACATGAGGTGGGCAAATTAAACCATGGAGTAGTCTGTGGGGCTTAGCTTTGGATGGTAGGCTCCATTTTCAGAAATAATACCTGACAACAAGAGTGTAGATGTGTGCACATGAGATCACTGTTTGTTGTTCTTGATGCTACCTTAGTAAGTTGGGAGAGTCGATCAGTATCAAAGAAAGAAAAAACATACCACAAGTACTTTTATCAATATGACTGAGTTTCTATATCTTGCTGTTGACTGTGATTTGTTCTGTGCTGAGTGGTGTTAGCATGTGAAATGTGAAATGTTTTGTTTATGGTTATAGAGTCATACAGTGATTGAGCTATCGAAGGGAGAGGATGTGGATGTGGGTGTAAATCTGGTTTCTTGGACGGGGGCTAGATGTATGCTGTGTTCTTGGAGTAGGTTGAGTACTTCTGCATGTTTGTTTAGTAATGCTGAAGAGATGGGTGGTGTACAGGGTGTAGAAAAGAGTGTAACTTCAGATGAGAATATGTTCTGGTGGAGTGCAGTTTAGAACTGGGTTGTGATAGCAGTTGTTTAGTGCTTGGTGTTAAATTACACTGTGAATAAATTTTCTGCTTGAGTGTTGATGGTTGGTTTGAGTGGAATGGGTCTCATACTGTTGCAAAGAATTAGATGCCAAGACTGTCAAGTTGTGATTACACAAGAAGCACTTTTGTCTTATTAAGCAGAGCAGTTGTTGAATGTTTGTGATTGTTAAGTAACTAGTAATTGATTTAAGCACTTTTTGTGAGGTTTGCAATGACATTACACTTGCTCTTGAAACAGTGGTTGAATGGACAGGTGAAGTATAATCTAAGTTGGAGCATATGAACTGTTTGTGATGATACTGGGGGATTTTCTTCACATCCAAAGTCAATGCCTGTAAGGGTTCTGATGGCGTATGATTTGTTTTTAAGGTCTTTATGTTGATGTTAACAGTGGATAGAACAAACATCAAGTGTGTGTCTTATGTGGCACATAGTATGGTTGGGGTTTTGCCAAGTGGGGAATGTTGATTATTCAGGGTTAAGGAATGATACACATTAGAATGATGTGCTGCTAGGGGTCAAGACAAGGATGGTGAACTTCTGTGGGGATGCAAACTACCAAAAGACCCCTTATGCCTAAGATGCTACTTCCATAATGTACTCATTGAACTCTTCCTCCTCAACTGTCCTACGCTCACTTTGCAAAGACATGCACATAACATAATCACATTTCTTGACATGTGGTCCAGCCTCATAGATGTGGCCACTTTTCTGAGAACTACAGGAGCCCCAGAGAAGGAGATCTGGGAAAGGAAGGTAAAATATGGTATATACAGGCATTAACTGATTAAGGGGGTAAATAATTTACTTTCTAGCTTCGAAATTCCCTAAATACGTGAACACCGAGATGTTCTTAAAAGCATTTATGGCATATTTGAGACCCAATATGCTTCACCAGTCTGGTCATCCCACTTGGGGGTACAAACTGACCTGCCTGAGAAGTACCAGAGGCAGGCAACAAAGATTGTCCCAGAGGAAGGTGATGGAAGGAAGAGAGGAGAGGAATGACAAAATAACAATATGCAAGTTCCTAATGACATTTGATGAAGTTCCACAAATTAAGAATTACAGCAGACAAAAGAATTTAGCTGGAAACTAAACATAAATTCAATTTCATGAGGAAAAAGAATGCTTCTCAAGTAAGAAAACTGTAGCCAGGTGGGTCATGCTGAAGTGAAACTGGAAATACAGGCAGTATAATAAGTTAAAAAAACCTTATGATACAAAAGAAAGCTTAAGAGACAGGGTCCATACATGTGAAACTCTCTCTGTATTGTGCAAAAAGGCTGTCATAAATGGATAATTCCATGCAATTTCAAAGGTAGCAGTTTATCACAATTTTGGAAAAGCAAGCCTATCCCAAAAAAATGTGCTTGTAGCTATGATTCACAAAATTCAGTATAATCTAAAACTTTTTGAAATTCCATTCCAGTCATAGTAAGAACCTGTAAATCTCAACCTACCTTACTGGGTTGAGTGGTAAGATCTGGTTCAGGAAGCTGCTGTTTTTGGATTAATGACTTGGTGGCAGCAATTGCTGATGGTTCTAGGCCAGTTACATTAATCAACTGCTGGCGGAAGTACTCACTGTTTGCAAAGTGTAAAGGTCCACAAAACTGGAAGATACTCACAGATGGAATTTCCACTGCCTGTGAAAAATATCAAAAGAAATACTTATAAATCAGCCAGTTTACCGCACTCTTAATTAACACATATAACAGAGATATCACTTACATCAAAACTTCATCATAAACAATAATGTTGCCCTTAATTAAATCTACACACTAAAGCATCACACATCTAAAAATTCAATTTCTTTATCCATACTGTATCGCTGTTTTGATCTACCTGGCACTAATCTAACTGGCATATTGTATAGATATCTTCCAGTCTTACCTTTAGATAATATCCTGGGAAACTGGGTCATCCCCCTCAAAATGATGGACAAGAACAATAACATATTTTTAATAAGCTCCTCATCAGTCACAGAAGAAAAACAGGTGCCCAGTATAAGGAAAACATAGGCAATACAATGTTTGTACTTTACTGTAATTTGCAAATGTGGACAAGGAATAAGAAAAAAAAATTATGTCTTGCATCACATAATAGTCAACCACCAATGAGTCAACCAGTGATCACATACTCCATATTCAACAAATCGCCAACCTCCAAAATTAGCCTTCATAGCACATACCTTAAGCAAAATAAATGTTTTGTATTTAACAAAACTTTTGTCATGCAGTATATTTATTAGACAAAAATAATAGACTAGAATTCAATTTCCAACCTTCTCGAAAAAGCAGAAGAGAAAATGGTAAAGGACAAGGAAGGTAGCCAACTTAATTCTAGAATTACTCTAATGTTACTGTGTCATACTGGATAAATCTGTATGCTTCACACATAATATCCTATTTCTCTTTATTCAATTCTAGTCCCTTAATCACTCTTATACCTTCTTATTATGAAAAATTATGAAGTGTTCTTTCACTTCCTTTGACATTTATTAGGTATTTATACTGCATTCTTTTACAGATTAACAATAACCATTGACAAGTCAACGGTGACACAAAGTTGAATTTCCTCTTATGTAACTCCCTTTCATGCTTAACATTTATCTATTACCCTTAGAATAATTTCTACAACTACATTAGTGGGGACAGAATACTTATCACATTCATGCATTTTCTTGGCATTAACAGCGTATTTCATCTTTTGTTTAAATAAACTGATATGTATACATAGAATCATTCATTATCTTCTTTGAATTATAAACTCTGTCACTATCATTTTCATGATACTCAAAAGTCTGAAAGCCTGAGCAATGTCTTTTGTTCTTTATATCACAAATATTCCTACTGAAGATGTGACCATTCCTAACTCTTTTGAACATGACTAGTTTTCCATTCTCTTGAAATCAACTTCAACTTCTAGTTTTACGTCTAAGGATCTGATTTATAGTTTTATAATGCTAAGATAATTAAAAATTATGTTTTCTTTCATGTTATTACACATTTTATACAGTTTTCTTTGATCCAGTCACAATAGCCATTGGCTATTATGGCATGACATTTACTAAATTCAATGCCTATTGAATGATAAATGTGAACTTATCACCACTTTCATAAATTTTTTTTAGCATTACTACTATATTCTATCTTCTGTTTATAAAATGATATGCATCCAGAGCATCCCTCATTCTGCATTAATTTTTCATTGTTGCTGTCTAGATTACTTTAATTGCACTTACAAGCATGGAAGTCTGAGCAATGACTTTTATATCATCTTTTACCAGCAAGCCTCACTTGGTGACAAGGTTACATTCCTGGAGATCTGTCTTGACAGCAACCAGCCATCATACAAGTAATTGAAACCCATGTTATAAGGGGGTTGTTTCAAAGAAAAAAATTTCCCAATCTTAGTCATGTGTATAAACAACACCTGAAACAATTTATCATACCACCAATATAACACATTTCATCATGATGTAATTCAGATGATATCTAAAAAAATCTTATGAAAAAGGGTACTGAAAAAGGTGGTATTGAGAGCTGGTGAATGGAATGGAATGCAAGGAGCACTTACTAATGAGTAATTGTATGAACTTTTCCATTAAGGCAGGGCTAATGAATGGTGCTCACTGCACCATGAAGGTTACTTGGAGGTACAGAGAGGGGACTTGGCTTGTCTGTGTCATCCCAAAAGTATTTAATTCAGGTAATGCTGATGAAAGTTAATGAGTACTCATCAAGAATGGTGGTGATAAGGGCATGAGGTGTTGCTAGAGTAGGATGGGGTGGAGTGATTTTCTGTCTTTGCCACTCTCTGAACTATCTGATTCTGTAACTGTTGCCAAATCACAAGTAATGAAGATTTTTCCATAATCCTATGATTTTCTGAATGAAATACCTATGGCTTTCTTATGCTCACAATCTCCAGCAGTTTTTCCTTTAAGTATTACCATCCAGCGATCTCTCATAGTCTCAAACCTTGTTTCTTTCCTGCTAATGAATGTCCTGGCAGGTATTCTTTTCCAAAATAAGCCAGTGTCATTCACACTAAACATATGCTGAGCTACGTAACCTCCTTTCTCAATAGTTTTCTCTAGATATGCTTAAAATAGCAGGTAAAAGCAAGAAAACTGTAGCAAGAGTGCATGTTGTATCACAAACTAGTGAGTTGGATACAAATCCAGATATATTTTGCCAGTGCTTGCAGGATATCTAATCCTTTCACCATGCAAATCAACTAATGTCAATCTTTTTTTTGTCAGCTTTTGCTGAAACTGGCTTTTTCTCCAAGGCTACTGAAAAAAAATTTCCACTTCCAATGTGGTTGATTACAGTCCTTAGGATACTAAGCTACAACAAAAAATTGGTTGCACTACCATCTGCCAACAGGACTGATAATGGGACAGGTGCATAAAAAGCGATTATATAATGAAGCCAGAGCATCCTTATGATTGAGATTTTGTGTATCCATTATATTTTCACCAAAAATATGGGTACGTTATGGCATCATTACATCTGTAGATACAGCAGAAACATTTATATCAATTATTACTCTACATGACAAAGCAACTGATTAAGTAAATAATGGACACTTAGAGAAATATGATAGCAAGCTTTTCCAGTGCCATAACACCCTCAAGTGCACTTTTCTTTTGATAGATATTTCTTTTTTCCCTTCCAGGGGCCAGTAACACAATAGGAAGTTGATAGAACTCTCTTAGCATATATCCATTTATGCACTGAATTTTCATTCTTTGCCTAATACTGTATTATCTATCTTTATCTTTGATGCCTGCTTCCATCAAGAACCCCCTTAAGGGGGTGGCCACAGCAACAGAGGCTCCATAACTAAAAAAAAATACAGTGCTGCTTCTTAGCTTTTAGTACCTCACCCTTAATAGGCCACTGGCAGAGGGCCAGTCTAGTGCAGTGTTTGCAGAAGCTCCTAAATAACGTTCTTACTGACTACTTTTACCTAATGTTCCTACCTATTGCTCCTGCCTATTCATACCTGTTCACCATTATCCATTCCTGATTCCACCCACCCCACAAGAGACAACACAAATGCATGAAACAAAAATGATAATGTATACAATCTTATCTTTTCTTCCACACCCGATAACCACCCCCTGCGTCAGCAAGGTAATCTAAATCTTTTTTCTTATCCCTGGAGACAGGGGAGAAAGAATACTGACCATGTATCTCCTGCATGAAGTGAACACTACCTCACTCACACAGGAAACAGTGAAGGTGCATGAAAATCTTTTTTATAAGGATGATAATTGCTCTGCAGTTATATGGAGGTAGCGCAAAGAAACAGACGAAAGAATGGCCCAACCCACCCACATACACATGTATATACATACATGTCCACACACGCAAATATACATACCTATACATCTCAACATATACACATACATACACACAGAGACATATACATATATACACATGTACAAAATTCACACTGTCTGCCTTTATTCATTCCCAACGCCACCTCGCCACACATGAAATAACAACCCCTTACCCCCTCATATGTGCGAGGTAGCACTAGGAAAAGACAACAAAGAGCCACATTCGTTCACACTCAGTCTCTAGCTGTCATGTAATAATGCACTGAAACCACAGCTCCCTTTCCACATCCAGACCCCACAGAACTTTCCACGATTTACACCAGACGCTTCACATGCCCTGGTTCAATCCATTGACAGCCCGTCAACACCGGTATACCACATCGTTCCAATTCACTCTATTCCTTGCACGCCTTTCACCCTCCCGCATGTTCAGGCCCCGATCACTCAGAATCTTTTTCACTCCATCTTTCCATCTCCAATTTGGTCTCCCACTTCTCCTCGTTCCCTCCACTTCTTACACATATATCCTCTTGGTCAATCTTTCCTCACTCATTCTCTCCATGTGCCCAAACCATTTCAAAACACCCTCTTCTGCTCTCTCAACCACGCTCTTTTTATTTCCACACATCTCTCTTACCCTTACGTTACTTACTCGATCAAACCACCTCACACCACACATTGTCCTCAAACATCTCATTTCCAGCACATCCATCCTCCTGCGCACAACTCTATCCATAGTCCACGCCTCGCAACCATACAACATTGTTGGAACCACTATTCCTTCAAACATACCCATTTTTGCTTTCCGAGATAATGTTCTCGACTTCCACACATTCTTCAAGGCTCCCAGAATTTTCACCCCCTCTCCCACACTATGATTCACTTCCGCTTCCATGGTTCCATCCACTGCCAAATCCACTCCCAGATATCTAAAACACTTCACTTCCTCCATTTTTTCTCCATTCAAACTTACCTCCCAATTGACTTGACCCTCAACCCTACTGTACCTAATAACCTTGCTCTTATTAACATTTACTCTCAACTTTCTTCTTTCACACACTTTGCCAAACTCAGTCACCAGCTTCTGCAGTTTCTCACATGAATCAGCCACCAGCGCTGTATCATCAGCGAACAACAACTGACTCACTTCCCAAGCTCTCTCATCCACAACAGACTGCATACTTGCCCCTCTTTCCAAAACTCTTGCATTCACCTCCCTAACAACACCATCCATATACAAATTAAGCAACCATGGAGACATCACACACCCCTGCCGCAAACCTACATTCACTGAGAACCAATCACTTTCCTCTCTTCCTACACGTACACATGCTTTACATCCTCGATAAAAACTTTTCACTGCTTCTAACAACTTACCTCCCACACCATATATTCTTAATACCTTCCACAGATCATCTCTATCAACTCTATCATATGCGTTCTCCAGATCCATAAATGATACATACAAATCCATTTGCTTTTCTAAGTATTTCTCACATACATTCTTCAAAGCAAACACCTGATCCACACATCCTCTACCACTTCTGAAACCACACTGCTCCTCCCCAATCTGATGCTCTGTACATGCCTTCAACCTCTCAATCAATACCCTTCTATATAATTTCCCAGGAATACTCAACAAACTTATACCTCTGTAATTTGAGCACTCACCTTTGTCCCCTTTGCCTTTATACAATGGCACTATGCAAGCATTCCGCCAATCCTCAGGCACCTCACCAGGAATCATACATACATTAAATAACCTTACCAACCAATCAACAATATAGTCATCCCCTTTTTTTAGTAAATTCCACTGCAATACCATCCAAACCCGCTGCCTTGCTGGCTTTCATCTTCCGCAAAGCTTTTACTACCTCTTCTCTGTTTACCAAATCATTTTCCCTTACCCTCTCACTTTGCACACCACCTCGACCAAATCACCTATATCTGCCACTCTATCATCAAACACATTCAACAAACCTTCAAAATACTCACTCCATCTCCTTCTCACATCACCACTACTTGTTATCACCTCCCCATTAGCCCCCTTCACTGATGTTCCCATTTGTTCCCTTGTCTAACGCACTTTATTTACCTCCTTCCAGAACATCTTTTTATTCTCCCTAAAATTTAATGATACTCTCTCACCCCAACTCTCATTTGCCCTCTTTTTCACCTCTTGCACCTTTCTCTTGACCTCCTGCCTCTTTCTTTTATACATCTCCCACTCATTTGCATTATTTCCCTGCAAAAATCGTCCAAATGCCTCTCTCTTCTCTTTCACTAATAATCTAACTTCTTCATCCCACCACTCACTACCCTTTCTAATTTGCCCACCTCCCACGCTTCTCATGCCACAAGCATCTTTTGCGCAAGCCATCACTGCTTCCCCAAATACATCCCATTCCTCCCCCACTCTCCTTACGTCCTTTGTTCTCACCTTTTTCCATTCTGTACTCAGTCTCTCCTGGTACTTCCTCACACAAGTCTCCTTCCCAAGCTCACTTACTCTCACCACTCTCTTCACCCCAACATTCTCTCTTCTTTTCTGAAAACCTCTACAAATCTTCACTTTTGCCTCCACAAGATAATGATCAGACATCCCTCCAGTTGCACCTCTCAGCACATTAACATCCAAAAGTCTCTCTTTCGTGTGCCTATATATTAACACGTAATCCAATAATGCTCTCTGACCATCTCTCCTACTTATATACGTATACTTACGTATATCTCTCTTTTTAAACCAGGTATCCCCAATCACCAGTCCTTTTTCAGCACATAAATCTACAAGCTCTTCACCATTTCCATTTACAACACTGAACACCTCATGTATACCAATTATTCCCTCAACTGCCGCATTACTCACCTTTGCATTCAAATCACCCATCACTATAACCCGGTCTCAAGCATCAAAACTACTAACACACTCATTCAGCTGTTCCCAAAACACTTGCCTCTCATGATCTTTCTTTTCATGCCCAGGTGCATATGCACCAATAATCACCCATCTCTCTCCATCAACTTTCTGTTTTACCCATATCAATCTAGAGTTTACTTTCTTACACTCTATCACATACTCCCACCACTCCTGTTTCAGGAGTAGTGCTACTCCTTCCCTTGCTCTTGTGCCTCTCATTAACCCCTGACTTTACTCCCAAGACATTTCCAAACCACTCTTCCCCTTTACCCTTGAGCTTCGTTTCACTCAGAGCCAAAACATCCAGGTTCCTTTCCTCAAGCATACTACCTATCTCTTCTTTTTTCTCATCTTGGTTACATCCACACACATTTAGACACCCCAATCTGAGCCTTCGAGGAGGATGAGCACTCCCCACATGACTCCTTCTTCTGTTTCTCCTTTTATAAAGTTAAAATACCCATATATATATATATATATATATATATATATATATATATATATATATATATATATATATATATATATATATATTTTTGCTTTGTCGCTGTCTCCCACGTTTGCGAGGTAGTGCAAGGAAACAGACGAAAGAAATGGCCCAACCCACCCCCATACACATGCATATACATACGTCCACACACCCAATATACATACCTACACAGCTTTCCATGGTTTACCCCAGACGCTTCACATGCCCTGATTCAATCCACTGACAGCACGTCAACCCCGGTATACCACATCGATCCAATTCACTCTATTCCTTGCCCTCCTTTCACCCTCCTGCATGTTCAGGCCCCGATCACACAAAATCTTTTTCACTCCATCTTTCCACCAATTTGGTCTCCCACTTCTCCTCGTTCCCTCCACCTCTGACACATATATCCTCTTGGTCAATCTTTCCTAACTCATTCTCTCCATGTGCCCAAACCATTTCAAAACACCCTCTTCTGCTCTCTCAACCACGCTCTTTTTATTTCCACACATCTCTCTTACCCTTACGTTACTTACTCGATCAAACCACCTCACACCACACATTGTCCTCAAACATCTCATTTCCAGCACATCCATCCTCCTGCGCACAACTCTATCCATAGCCCATGCCTCGCAACCATACAACATTGTTGGAACCACTATTCCTTCAAACATACCCATTTTTTCTTTCCGAGATAATGTTCTCGACTTCCACACATTCTTCAAGGCTCCCAGAATTTTCACCCCCTCCCCCACCCTATGATCCACTTCCGCTTCCATTGTTCCATCCGCTGCCAGATCCACTCCCAGATACCTGAAACACTTTACTTCCTCCAGTTTTTCTCCATTCAAACTTACCTCCCAATTGAATTGACCCTCAACCCTACTGTACGTAATAACCTTGCTCTTATTCACATTTACTCTTAACTTTCTTCTTTCACACACTTTACCAAACTCAGTCACCAGCTTCTGCAGTTTCTCACATGAATCAGCCACCAGCACTGTATCATCAGCGAACAACAACTGACTCACTTCCCAAGCTCTCTCATCCCCAACAGACTTCATACTTGCCCCTCTTTCCAAAACTCTTGCATTCACCTCCCTAACAACCCCATCCATAAACAAATTAAACAACCATGGAGACATCACACACCCCTGCCGCAAACCTACATTCACTGAAAACCAATCACTTTCCTCTCTTCCTACACGTACACATGCCTTACATCCTCGATAAAAACTTTTCACTGCTTCTAACAACTTGCCTCCCACACCATATATTCTTAATACCTTCCACAGAGCATCTCTATCACCTCTATCATATGCCTTCTCCAGATCCATAAATGCTACATACAAATCCATTTGCTTTTCTAAGTATTTCTCACATACATTCTTCAAAGCAAACACCTGATCCACACATCCTCTACCACTTCTGAAACCACACTGCTCTTCCCCAATCTGATGCTCTGTACATGCCTTCACCCTCTCAATCAATACCCTCCCATATAATTTCCAGGAATACTCAACAAACTTATACCTCTGTAATTTGAGCACTCACTCTTATCCCCTTTGCCTTTGTACAATGGCACTATGCACGCATCCTCAGGCACCTCACCATGAGTCATACATACATTAAATAACCTTACCAACCAGTCAATAATACAGTCACCCCCTTTTTTAATAAATTCCACTGCAATACCATCCAAACCTGCTGCCTTGCCGGCTTTCATCTTCCGCAAAGCTTTTACTACCTCTTCTCTGTTTACCGAATCATTTTCCCTAACCCTCTCACTTTGCACACCACCTCGACCGAAACACCCTATATCTGCCACTCTATCATCAAACACATTCAACAAACCTTCAAAATACTCACTCCATCTCCTTCTCACATCACCACTACTTGTTATCACCTCCCCATTTGCGCCCTTCACTGAAGTTCCCATTTGCTCCCTTGTCTTACGCACTTTATTTACCTCCTTCCAGAACATCTTTTTATTCTCCCTAAAATTTAATGATACTCTCTCACCCCAACTCTCATTTGCCCTCTTTTTCACCTCTTGCACCTTTCTCTTGACCTCCTGTCTCTTTCTTTTATACATCTCCCACTCAATTGCATTTTTTCCCTGCAAAAATCGTCCAAATGCCTCTCTCTTCTCTTTCACTAATAATCTTACTTCTTCATCCCACCACTCACTACCCTTTCTAATTAACCCACCTCCCACTCTTCTCATGCCACAAGCATCTTTTGCGCAATCCATCACTGATTCCCTAAATACATCCCATTCCTCCTCCACTCCCCTTACTTCCATTGTTCTCACTTTTTCCCATTCTGTACTCAGTCTCTCCTGGTACTTCCTCACACAAGTCTCCTTCCCAAGCTCACTTACTCTCACCACCCTCTTCACCCCAACATTCACTCTTCTTTTCTGAAAACCCATACAAATCTTCACCTTAGGCTCCACAAGATAATGATCAGACATCCCTCCAGTTGCACCTCTCAGCACATTAACATCCAAAAGTCTCTCTTTCGTGCGACTGTCAATTAACACGTAATCCAATAACGCTCTCTGGCCAGACTTACATACGTATACTTATGTATATCTCGCTTTTTAAATCAGGTATTCCCAATCACCATTCCTTTTTCAGCACATAAATCTACAAGCTCTTCACCATTTCCATTTACAACACTGAACACCCCATGTATACCAATTATTCCCTCAACTGCCACATTACTCACCTTTGCATTCAAATCACCCATCACTATAACCCGGTCTCGTGCATGAAAACCACTAACACACTCATTCAGCTGCTCCCAAAACACTTGCCTCTCATGATCTTTCTTCTCATGCCCAGGTGCATATGCACCAATAATCACCCATCTCTCTCCATCAACTTTCAGTTTTACCCATATTAATCGAGAATTTACTTTCTTACATTCTATCACATACTCCCACAACTCCTGTTTCAGGAGTACTGCTACTCCTTCCCTTGCTCTTGTCCTCTCACTAACCCCCGATTTTGCTCCCAAGACATTCCCAAACCACTCTTCCCCTTTACCCTTGAGCTTCGTTTCACTCAGAGCCAAAACATCCAGGTTCCTTTCCTCAAACATACTACCTATCTCCCCTTTTTTCACATCTTGGTTACATCCACACACATTTAGACACCCCAGTCTGAGCCTTCGAGGAGGATGAGCACTCCCCGCGTGACTCCTTCTTCTGTTTCCCATTTTAGAAAGTTAAAAAAAAATACAAGGAGGGGAGGATTTCTGGCCCCCCGCTTCCGTCCCCTCTAGTCGCCTTCTACGACACGCGAGGAATGCGTGGGAAGTATTCTTTCACCCCTATCCCCAGGGATAATATATATATATATATATATATATATATATATATATATATACATATACACACACATACACATACATATGCAAATATACACACACACACATATACATATATATAAATATGAAAAATGTAAGAAATAATTTAGAAACTGAAACTTCTAGCTTGAAATGAAATGAAAAAATGAATGTCACATAATGGTTCAACCTCTGGCTATGGAAAAGGGAAAATGTATAATTTATTTACACAAACGTCAATAGTAGTTCTCATCAATTTAACCACTGCATCAATATATATATATATATATATATATATATATATTTTTTTTTTTTTTTTTTTTTTTTTTATACTTTGTCGCTGTCTCCCGCGTTTGCGAGGTAGCGCAAGGAAACAGACGAAAGAAATGGCCCAACCCCCCCCATACACATGTACATACACACGTCCACACACGCAATATACATACCTACACAGCTTTCCATGGTTTACCCCAGACGCTTCACATGCCTTGATTCAATCCACTGACAGCACGTCAACCCCTGTATACCACATCACTCCAATTCACTCTATTCCTTGCCCTCCTTTCACCCTCCTGCATGTTCAGGCCCCGATCACACAAAATCCTTTTCACTCCATCTTTCCACCTCCAATTTGGTCTCCCTCTTCTCCTCGTTCCCTCCACCTCCGACACATATATCCTCTTGGTCAATCTTTCCTCACTCATTCTCTCCATGTGCCCAAACCACTTCAAAACACCCTCTTCTGCTCTCTCAACCACGCTCTTTTTATTTCCACACATCCCTCTTACCCTTACGTTACTTACTCGATCAAACCACCTCACACCACACATTGTCCTCAAACATCTCATTTCCAGCACATCCATCCTCCTGCGCACAACTCTATCCATAGCCCACGCCTCGCAACCATACAACATTGTTGGAACCACTATTCCTTCAAACATACCCATTTTTGCTTTCCGGGATAATGTTCTCGACTTCCACACATTTTTCAAGGCTCCCAGGATTTTCGCCCCCTCCCCCACCCTATGATCCACTTCCGCTTCCATGGTTCCATCCGCTGACAGATCCACTCCCAGATATCTAAAACACTTCACTTCCTCCAGCCTCTCACCATTCAAACTCACCTCCCAATTGACTTGACCCTCAACCCTACTGTACCTAATAACCTTGCTCTTATTGACATTTACTCTTAACTTTCTTCTTCCACACACTTTACCAAACTCCGTCACCAGCTTCTGCAGTTTCTCACATGAATCCGCCACCAGCGCTGTATCATCAGCGAACAACAACTGACTCACTTCCCAAGCTCTCTCATCCCCAACAGACTTCATACTTGCCCCTCTTTCCAAAACTCTTGCATTTACCTCCCTAACAACCCCATCCATAAACAAATTAAACAACCATGGAGACATCACACACCCCTGCCGCAAACCTACATTCACTGAGAACCAATCACTTTCCTCTCTTCCTACACGTACACATGCCTTACATCCTCGATAAAAACTTTTCACTGCTTCTAACAACTTGCCTCCCACACCATATATTCTTAATACCTTCCACAGAGCATCTCTATCAACTCTATCATATGCCTTCTCCAGATCCATAAATGCTACATACAAATCCATTTGCTTTTCTAAGTATTTCTCACATACATTCTTCAAAGCAAACACCTGATCCACACATCCTCTACCACTTCTGAAACCACACTGCTCTTCCCCAATCTGATGCTCTGTACATGCCTTCACCCTCTCAATCAATACCCTCCCATATAATTTACCAGGAATACTCAACAAACTTATACCTCTGTAATTTGAGCACTCACTCTTATCCCCTTTGCCTTTGTACAATGGCACTATGCAAGCATTCCGCCAATCCTCAGGCACCTCACCATGAGTCATACATACATTAAATAACCTTACCAACCAGTCAACAATACAGTCACCCCCTTATATATATATATATATATATATATTACATACTCGATAAAAACTTTTCACTGCTTCTAACAACTTGCCTCCCACACCATATATTCTTAATACCTTCCACAGAGCATCTCTATCAACTCTATCATATGCCTTCTCCAGATCCATAAATGCTACATACAAATCCATTTGCTTTTCTAAGTATTTCTCACATACATTCTTCAAAGCAAACACCTGATCCACACATCCTCTACCACTTCTGAAACCACACTGCTCTTCCCCAATCTGATGCTCTGTACATGCCTTCACCCTCTCAATCAATACCCTCCCATACAATTTGCCAGGAATACTCAACAAACTTATACCTCTGTAATTTGAGCACTCACTCTTATCCCCTTTGCCTTTGTACAATGGCACTATGCACGCATTCCGCCAATCCTCAGGCACCTCACCATGAGTCATACATACATTAAATAACCTTACCAACCAGTCAACAATACAGTCACCCCCTTTTTTGATAAATTCCACTGCAATACCATCCAAACCTGCTGCCTTGCCGGCTTTCATCTTCCGCAAAGCTTTTACTACCTCTTCTCTGCTTACCAAATCATTTTCCCTAACCCTCGCACTTTGCACACCACCTCGAACAAAACACCCTATATCTGCCACTCTATCATCAAACACATTCAACAAACCTTCAAAATACTCACTCCATCTCCTTCTCACATCACCACTACTTGTTATCACCTCCCCATTTGCGCCCTTCACTGAAGTTCCCATTTGCTCCCTTGTGTACGTGTAGGAAGAGAGGAAAGTGATTGGTTCTCAGTGAATGTAGGTTTGCAGCAGGGGTGTGTGATGTCTCCATGGTTGTTTAATTTGTTTATGGATGGGGTTGTTAGGGAGGTGAATGCAAGAGTTTTGGAAAGAGGGGCAAGGATGAAGTCTGTTGGGGATGAGAGAGCTTGGGAAGTGTCAGTTGTTGTTCGCTGATGATACAGCGCTGGTGGCTGATTCATGTGAGAAACTGCAGAAGCTGGTGACTGAGTTTGGTAAAGTGTGTGAAAGAAAAAAGTTAAGAGTAAATGTGAATAAGAGCAAGGTTATTAGGTACAGTAGGGTTGAGGGTCAAGTCAATTGGGAGGTGAGTTTGAATGGAGAAAAACTAGAGGAAGTGAAGTGTTTTAGATATCTGGGAGTGGATCTGGCAGCGGATGGAAACATGGAAGCGGAAGTGGATCATAGGGTGGGGGAGGGGGCGAAAATTCTGGGAGCCTTGAAGAATGTGTGGAAGTCGAGAACATTATTTCGGAAAGCAAAAATGGGTATGTTTGAAGGAATAGTGGTTCCAACAATGTTGTATGGTTGCGAGGCGTGGACTATGGATAGAGTTGTGCGCAGGAGGATGGATGTGCTGGAAATGAGATGTTTGAGGACAATGTGTGGTGTGAGGTGGTTTGATCGAGTAAGTAACGTAAGGGTAAGAGAGATGTGTGGAAATAAAAAGAGCGTGGTTGAGAGAGCAGAAGAGGGTGTTTTGAAATGGTTTGGTCACATGGAGAGAATGAGTGAGGAAAGATTGACCAAGAGGATATATGTGTCGGAGGTGGAGGGAACGAGGAGAAGAGGGAGACCAAATTGGAGGTGGAAAGATGGAGTGAAAAAGATTTTGTGTGATCGGGGCCTGAACATGCAGGAGGGTGAAAGGAGGGCAAGGAATAGAGTGAATTGGATCGATGTGGTATACCGGGGTTGACGTGCTGTCAGTGGATTGAATCAAGGCATGTGAAGCGTCTGGGGTAAACCATGGAAACCTGTGTAGGTATGTATATTTGCGTGTGTGGACGTATGTATATACATGTGTATGGGGGTGGGTTGGGCCATTTCTTTCGTCTGTTTCCTTGCGCTACCTCGCAAACGCGGGAGACAGCGACAAAGTATAATAAAAAAAAAAATAATATATATATATATATATATATATATTTTTCAGCTCTGGAAGACTTTCTTTCACATTTTATGGAAGACATATTCTCTAGCAGCATCTAACCCTTTGCGTTATGGAAGACAAATTTTCTTTCCTGAGAGGCAGACCTATTCTTTCTTTAATGCTGCTACAATAATAGTTCATTTTTCATGACTTACATATTAAGGCAGTATAATCTGTTGATTCACCTCCCATTTTCAGTCATATAAATTCTAAAAGATCATTATTTCCCTGAAAAAATAAAGGTTCTTCTACCTACAGTAAAGACTACAAAATTTATCTGCTTATAAAACATGCATATTAACATCTAACACATACCACATATTTTTCCACATTATAAGGTGTATTGTCTTAAAAATACTTCCAACTGACTCTTCGGTATTCAAGCTAAGAAGTTTGAGTTAGGGTACAAATGCATATGAAAAAAAATACAGTAAGAGTGTAAGATCAACTTCATTGCACTTTATGTTCAAGGCACAATATTCCCAATATACAAGTCAACATTTATCATCTTAGCCCAACTGGCTGTAATTAATGGAGTTGTAGATGATGCTAGAGACTGTACCAAGCAATCTTATACAGTTCCCATCTGGGATAGCTTATTTTGCAATGTAGGAGGCAATTTGCCACTGACTGAGTAGGATGTGATCGTACCAGAAGCCTCAGTAAACACCATCTTGGGAGAATACTGTATTATATAGAAGTTACTTTTAAACTGGTTATCTATAATGCATGGATTATGCTTTTGGTGCATTTTTGGCATTATTTTTCATACATGTTTGGCATTCCCACTATCAGTGAGGTAAAGCCAGGAACAGTGTATAGTTCAACCCATGTTCCTGCACTCCTTTTTCATATGAAGGTCAGACACTTATCCATTTCCATTCCCTTGGCATTATGCTCTTCTCCAGTAACATCTTAAACAATAATTCAAATGATTCATCTGGCATATCTGTATATATCTTTAGTACATATGATGAACTTTCATCAGGACCATGAGCCTTGTATGAATCAAGTCCTTTCAGTATTATGTTAACGTCTTTTCTAGGTATCAGCAATTTCCAAAACCTCTTCCCCATTCCATCTCACTGGTGTTGGGGGCTAAAGTGTTTTCCACTGTGAAAGCTTTTATGAATCCATTATTCAGTTCCTTACATATCCTTACACCATCCCCTACAATTTTCCCCTCTGAATCCCTTCGCCTGATTAACTGCTCCTTAACTGAAAACAGACTGCTGATGAATTCATGGAAAAGTTTTGGATTTTCAGCCGTCTTGTCTATAAAATTCTTTTTAAAGTTTCTTTGTTCCTCTTTCCTTATCCTGCTAAACTTTTTTTGTGCTCTCTTATTCCTTGCAAATACTGGCTGGCTAAGTGCCTTTTATATCTTTGTCACTGCATATCTCAAAGCTGGTTTGTTTTACATCTCTCATTAAACAGGCATCAGAGATGTATATATATACAGATTGTCTGTGTGAAGTGAGGCGTTACAAATTTCACAGAACCTCTCAACAGAAAGCCCTGGTTACTGAATTCCATTTCCCATTCTACATTACCAAAGAATATTACTGAGGTTTTTGTAGTTTTCACAATTATCCCTCTTCCTTGTTTCCTGTATCACCTCTGCTCTTTTAAAGTCCTTTTCTACTACATAAACTTGAGCATTACATGATCACTTCTTCCAACTGGAGTATCATATATAATGTTCTTAATATTCACGCTAGCATATGTAAAGATAAGTCTTGTAATAATGGTGTATCAGTCCTATCATCCTAGTCTACTCCATGACATGTCCATAAAGGAAATTTTCCAGTATACACTCCACAAACTTGTATATACACTCCACAAACTTGTATCTGCATGAGTATCCAAATTTCCTCAGTCTATTTCATTATAACTGAAATCTCCCATTATCAGAACCTTTCCATCTGTAAGAAGTTAGTGTATCACTGCTTTGTGTACCATTCTGATTGTTCCTTCATTGTTAAAATTGCATCTCCATGACTCCTTATCTCCATGAGCATCCAAATTCCTCCAGTCTATCATTCCCTCATTGTTATAATTGTATCTCCATGACTCCCTATTTCCATAAGCATCTAAATTCCTCCAGTCTATCTCATTATAACTGAAATCTCCCATTAATTATCAGAACCTTACATTCTCTAAGAAGTAGGTGTTTCACTGCTTCATGTACTATGCTGATTGTTTCCTCATTTGTTCTGAATCACTGCAATTCTTTGGAGGATTATAAAGTAACAACACTACAATGCTCTTCTTCCTTACAGATACCATTCCCATTTTGTTTTGTCAGAATTGACCACCTTCCATCCATTCTTCAAACTTCAAATCTGCCTTTAATTGCCTCAGCTCACATACATCATTAAGCACACTTACAACCATCTGCAACTCCTTTTCACTCTCAGTGAACAACAAAATATCATCCACAAATAAGCTCATTACTTGACACCATATATCACCAACATACTCCATCTCTGCACTTACTTTCCCTAGTGTTGCCTTCATTTCTCTTATCACTCAATTGCCCTGTACTGTCTATACATAGGGGCACACAAAACATCATAACCTATGACCTGTGATCCAACTGGTGGATGTAGCCAGTTTCCTGGCAGAAGCCTAATAAAGACAGAAGGGACTCCTCGGGCAGAAAGTATGTAAATGCTGAGTGAGTATGTCAACAGTTTTGATGCAAGAGACAGGGTACAAGTGAAGAGTGATTTAAATGTGAATCTGAGTAATATGGTATTTGAAGGTATAACTGAGGAGCATGGGGTATTCAGCAATATCAATGGAAAAGGTGAACAGCTTGTGGAGTTGTGAGCTGAAAAAGGACTGGGGACTGGGAATACCTGGTTTAAAAAGAGGGACATACACAAGCATACATATGTGGGTAGGAACGATGGTCAGTGGGCATTACTGGATTACAAATCAATCGAGAAACTTTAGGATGTAATGTGGAGAGAAGGGCAGCTGATGGGATGTCTGATCACTACCTTATGGAGACAAGGGTGAAGATTTGTAAAGGCTTTAGGGCAAAAGGAAACAATATGGTGAGAAGAGAGTCATGACATTGAGCTTGGAAAACAGACCTGTGTGCACAAATGACAGGAAAGACTGAGTGAAAAATATAAAAAGTGAGTGTAAACAAAGCTTTCGGAGTGGGTAAGGAATGGGAGGAACTTAGGGAAGCCATGATGGCATGTGCATGAGATGCATGTGGCATGTAAAAGGTGGGAGGTGGACAGATTAAAAAGGGTAGCAAATGATAAAAGAGAGGTATATGGGCACTACTCACAAGAAAGGAGTGCAAATAACTGGGAGATGTGCAAGGGAAAGCAGCAAGAGATCACAAGGAAGATGCAAGGGTTGAAAAAGAGGACAAATGGGAGCTTTATCAGCAAACTTTAGGGAGAATAAGATGTTTTGGTAGGAGGTTAACAGTGCCAAAAACAAGAAAACAAATGGGAACATCAGTGCAGGAGGCAGATGGGGAAGTGGTAACAGTTAGTGATGAATAGAGGAGGAGATGGAGTGAGTATTTTGAGGAACTGTAGAATGTGTTTGATGGCAATGTTGCATATGTAGGGTGTTTGGGTGGAAGTGGTATGTGAAGTGAGATAGTCAAGGAAAGTGGATTGGTAAAAAAAGAGAGAAGAGGTAGTGAAAGCATTATGCATGACAAAATGTTGCAAGTCAGTAGAAATGGATGGTATGGCAGTTGAATTTCTTAGGAAAGGGGGTGACTGTATTGATGACTAATTAGGTAGGATTTTTAATGTCTGTATGGATCATGGTGAGGTGCCTGAGGACTGGCAGAATACGTGTGTAGTGCCACTAGATAGAGGTAAGGAGGATAAAAGTAAATGTTCAAACTACAGCATGTGTGAGAAATACTTTAAGAAACAGATTTACTTGTATGCGGCATTTAAGGACCTGGAGAAAGCATATGATAGGAATGACAAAGATGCCTTGTGGAAGATCTTAGGAATATATGGTATGGAAAGAAAGCTACTAGAAGCAGTGGAAAGTTTTTAACAAGGGTGTAAGGTAGGTGTGTGTGTGTGTGTGTGTGTGTGTGTGTGTGTGTGTAAAGTAGGAAGAGAGGAGAAACAGTGGCAGGGGTTTATGATATCAACATTGCTGTCTAATTCATGTATGGATGGGTGGTGAGGGAAGTAAATGCAAGAGTCTTGAGAAAGGGGGCAAGAATGCAGTCTATAAGAGCTAAGGGGGCTTGGGTAGAGTCACTTATTGTTGTTTGCTGATGATACAGCACAGGTGGGAGATGAGAGAAATTTCAGAAGTTGGTACAGATTTTGACAGCAAAAGTGAAAAAAACAGGCAATTAGGTTTAGCAAGTAAGAGGGATAGTTAGCTGGGGTGTGGGTAAAAAGATGGAGAAAATGAACTGTTTTAGATACCTGGGAGTGGACATGGCAGCAAATGAAACCATGAAAGTGGAAGTGATCATAGAGTGGGTGAGGGGGCAAAGATTCTGGGAGCACTGAAGAATGTGGAAAGAGAGTTAGTGTCATGGAAGACAAAAATGGGTATGTATAAGAGTCCCAACAATGTTATATGAATGCGAGACATGGGCTACAGATGAGGATGTGCAGAGGATGATGGTGGCGTTGAAAATATGATATTTAGGACAATTTGTGGTGTTAGGTGGTTTGATTGAGTAGGAATAAAAGAATAACAGAAAAGTGTGGTAATATAAAAAAAAAAAGTGTAGTTGAGAGAGTTGATGAGGGTTTGCTGAAATTATTTGGACACATGAAGAGACTGAGTGAGAAGTTGACAGAGAGAATATATGTGTCAGATGTGGAGGATACAAGGAGAAGAGAAAGGTATGCACAGAACATAGTGAATTGGAAGGACATGGTATACAGGGGTCAATATGTTGTCAATGGACTGAACAAGGGCATGTGAAGCAGCCAAGGAAACCATAGAAAGGTCTGTGGGTGTTTGTTGTGGATAGAAAACTGTGGTTTTCATGCATTACACATAACAGCTTGAAAAAGGATGAGTGAAAGTGGCCTTTCTTTATCTGTTCCTTATGCTACTTTGCTTATGTAACAAACAGTGATCAAGTATGAAAAAAATCATAAATAAAAAGTGTGGGTAACAACTACACTATCTATTTATGAATCTATATTTGCATGCTACTTGAAGTAAAGCAGCCTTGGGCTGCAGAAGCTTTTAGAGAAGTTCTGGGTAACACAAGAACTCTTTCACAGATACTGATCCAGGGGTAATTTTCAATAAATGATGAAAAAAGTATTCATCTCTGGACACTATACTTCTCTATGTACACTGAAACATTAAACTAACAAGCAACTAATGTAGAGACAATCTTTTACCTTAGTCTTTGGGCATAAGTTAATGAACTTACCGCAGAATATTTGCTGACATCCAAATAAAGATCAGTATTTGGAACATGACCAAGACGTGCAGTTTTGGGTTGTTGTGAGCGGCCTAGAAGGACAAGCAGTGATGCAATGATGCCCATCAACAGTCCGTAATCTATGTCAATGATTACCACTCCAAGAAATGATGTTATCCATATCATGGCATCAGCACGAGAGACAGCCCATATTTTCTTGAGGTCACCAAACTGCAAAAACATCCCCTTCAAAGCCACGACGATGATGGAGGAAAGGACACACTGTCGAAGAAAATTTCATGGAGTATTTAGGTAAAGAAAAATACATCATATACATTGTGATATACAAAATAAAAGCTTCAAATAGTCTACACTGTTTTCCCCCCTTTAGGAAAGGTGACACATGGAACATTTTTTGAAATATTTGGGTTATTCAACATCACACCTATTGTCAAAGGCCTAACAGAAAATATCTTATCATAAGCTGAAGAGTTCAATAGCTATCATTTGCTTCTGTGATGTACTGGTTAGCACAGCTGAACATCAGTCATGCATGGGTCAGTTTATGGGCAAGGCAGTCATAACATAACCAATCTTGTTGCTCATTCTCTCTTTGGAGCTAGCAGTAAATGGCTACCTGGCTTATGTTTGGGTATTCAATCACATAAATACACCTAAAATTTTTGTGTAGTAGTAGTTACTGTTACTGGCTGTCAAGCATGCATGGGCCAATTGGAATCAAACCACATAGGTTTGAATCCTGGTTGTGGAAGTCAGTCCACGGTTTATCCAGCTGTTCATCTTCTAGGATTTGGTCAATAAAATGGGTTCCTAACACAGGATAGAGTGTGTGTGTATCCGTGCAAACACAGGAGTAAAAAAATGGTGCAAATATACAAAGTTACGAGACAGTGCAACACAAGTGTAAAACTCTCTCCCTGTAACACACAAATAATCTCATACACACACACACACACTCACACACACACACACACACACACACACATACATGTCCATTCAGACATTACATAATAGGAATAGGATCTGTATGGAAGAGCATAGTGAAGTTATCATCATATAATCATCCAAAGAACTGGAACAAATATACAATGATCACATTGAGGGAACAATCAGGATGGTATATGAAGCAGTGAAATACTCACTTTTTAGAGATGGTAAAATACTGAGAATGGGGAATTTCACTTATAAAGAGACAGACTGAGGGAATTTGGATTCTCATGGTGTTAGGGAGTCATGACACAAGTTTTTAGAAAGTATAAAGAATATTTCCTTTACCAACATGTTTTGGAGAACACTATGATGAAAGGGACTGATGCACCATCATTAACAGATCTAACCTTCTCATGTAAAAGCATGGATATTGACAACATTAAATACAATACATTAGTTAGAAGATGTGATCATGTAATGCTCAAATATAGACATGTGGTAAAAGAGGACAATAAAACAGCAGAGGTGACAGGGGAAATAAAATGGAGATATAACCATGGAAACTACACAAACCTCAAATATTTCTTAGGTGACATAGACTGGGAAAAAAAGTTGAGTAGCCAGGAACCAGAACTCTGTGTTGAGAGGTTTGGAAAAATTTACAATAAAGGAGAAGAGGCATGGGTACCTCAAGCCTCTAATACAGAAGAAACGATAAAAAAGAGGATGGGATGGTTTAATGTTATAAAGCAAAAGATCTTTGAGATACCCAGTGGTGAAGATATACACAGTACTCTAGCCAGCCAGCATTTGCAATGTATAAGAGTGCACAGAGTGAGTGTAACAGTATGAAGAAAGACAAAAAAGAAACTGAAAAGAATTTTTGTGGACAAGGCATGGGAACATCCAAAACTTTTCCCTACATTCATCAGGAGTCACTTGTCAGTTATGAAGCAGCTAATCAGGCTAAGAGATTAAAAGAGAAAAACTGTAGATGCTGTAAGGATATGTGTGGAATTGAATAACAAATTTGAAAGCATTTCCACAATGGAAGAAACTCCAGCCCCAACACCAGTGTGATGAAATGGGGAGGAGGTTTTAAAAACACTGAGGTATCTGGAAAAAATATTAACAGAATAACAAAATTAACAAAATACAAGGCTGATGGTTCTGAAGAAATTTCACCATATGTACAGAAGATGTGTGCAGGTACACTAGATAAACCTCTTGAAATACTCTTCAATATGTCACTGGAGGAAGGCATGGTGCCAGGGAATGAAAGAGGGCTAATGTTATACCTTTCAATAAGAAACAAGACTAAGAGCAATGAACTAAACCTGTCTTTCTAATGAGTAGTCTGAAAGGCTCTAAGAAAAGAAAATCAGAAAGCAAATGGATGTCTCTCTACAGCGGAGAAAATACCTGTGTGAGACAGAGCAAGGTCTTTAGGTAAAGGAGGTCATGTGTATCATACATCTTAAATTTCTTTGACAAAGTGAGCTCTGTCTTAGACAAAAGGGAAGGCTGGGTTGATTATTTGTATCTGGACTGCCAGAAAGCATTAGAAACAGTGCTACATGGGAGGCTTATTAAAAAGCTGAATCAAAAGGCAAGAATAATGAGGAAACTCTTTCAACGGACAAAGATGATTTCAGAGGAAGGAAACAAAGGATGCATGTCAGAGGAACCTTTTCTAACTGGGTCAATGTGACCAATGGAGTGCCACAGAGATCTGTTATACAATCATTACTCTCCTTGATCTACGTAAATGACTTGCAAATGATGTAAAGGTCACGAGGGAAGTGAAAAACATGGAGGATTGCATCAACCTACAAGGGAACTTGAATAGAATCCAATGTTGGTATGATACATGGATGATGAAATTCATCCTAAGCAAAAGTAAAGGATAAGACAAATTGAAACATAGCCTCAATATGATTATGTATTATCTACCTAGAAATAAGCTTTAGGATTCTGTACAAGAACCAATGCAGAGGTTTTAGAAATAATTCAGCCATCTGGATGATAAGATATTCACAGATAATAAAAGGTCTCAACCCATAGAAGACTTATAATCCTGATGAAATTTCACCATATGTGGTCCAAGTGTGTACAGATACACTTGAGAAACAATTTGAAATACTGTTCAAGATACCAGAAAGCATCTGACACTGTACTGCCTGGGAGACTAACCAACAAGCCATATCATCTGGCAGGAATCAAGAGGGAAATTCCTATGATGGATAGAAAATCATCTCGGTGGGAGGGAACCAAGGATACATGTGAGGGAAGTCTTTTCCAAATGGGTTGAGGCGACCAGTGGTGTGCCATAGGGTTTGGTTCAGGGACCATTACTCTTCCTGATCTATCTTAATTACTTAATTACCTGAATACATGTTCTATGATGCAAAAGTCATGAGGAAAGTGAAAAAAGAGGAAGATTACATAAGCTTACAAGGAGACCTAAAGAGACTCCAAATTTGGTCTGAAAAATGTTTGATGAAATTCACCCCGGGAAAATGAAAAATGAAGAAGATGGGACAAGGTGAAACACAGCCTCAATACTATTATTACCAAGGGGAGAATAAGCCTTAGGATACTGTGTGTGAGAAATAATTGGGAACTGAAACTGTCCTGTGAGGAACTGTCCTGAACCTGTAGCCAGAGTCCCACAAACTATCCACTGTCCACTGGCAAATATCAGAATAGCTTTCAAGTATATGGATAAGGAAATAGTTAACATTGAGGTAGCAGTTGGTAGGCAACCAATGACCAGGGAGCTATATTACCAGTACTATCTGCCTCGGTATCAGGAGTGTTAGTGACATCTGCTTAGTGAGCTGGCATTCTATTCACAAACATACTTGACAACACTTTACTCACACAGCTTATTCTTCGCAACTCTAGATTTCTTGTGATAAGTGCTATGTGCTAGCCCTGCCTTTTCGCAAAATGGTACATAGGAGCAATAGACAGTAGTAGTAGGTAGGAACATTTAGGAAGGGCTATTAGGTAGAAACATTACACAGAAGTAGCAGGTAGGAACATTAGTAGTAGTCAGAAGGACCATTAGGTAGGAGCTCCGCAAACACTGCACTAGACTGGTCCTCTGTCAGTGGCTTGTTAAGGGTGAGGCACTAAAGGCAAAGAAGCAGCACTGGAGTTCGCTAGTTATGGAGACTCTATTGCCGAGGCCATCCCCTTGAGGAAGTTCCTGAAGGGAACAGGCATCAGAGGTACAGAATAGTTACCAAGCTGTTCATATCCTCCATATGGCTAAAACTACATTTCTCAGGTTTGGTCACTGCACCTAAAGCACAAAGAGCTACTAGAGAAAGTTCAGTGGATGGCAACAAAGATGGTAATGAATCAAGAAAGCTAAGTTGCAAGAAAAGGCTGGAAGTTTTGAATTTACCCTTCTTGGAAGAGAGAGAGAGTGGTGGGTGACCTGATCATGACACTGAAGTTTTTAAATGGGATGAACAATATGAACAGTCAACAATTCTTTGAGGAATGTAGGGATAGAGAAACCAGAAGATCCATGTTTGCTCATTTTTGACTTGCCTTGTTCCAAGAAAAGAATGTTTTACAATTTCTGTTTTATCAATTTTCTTGTTAGGTCCATTAACATCTCTAATGGAAAATGGTTTGTATCTATGTTATCATTACTGACCTCATTCTGCTACTGACTTCTTTCATCTGATCTATTTCCTATTTTTCTTCATTCATTATTTCTGAAATTCCAATCTGTTCTCTGACTCCAAGTCCTTTCATTTATCCTCTGACTCCCAAAGCTGTCATCACTCTTTGTGATTTCCCTTTGCATCCCTCTTTGTGCCCATTCTTGCTCTCTATATCTGTGCTGATCATTTATGTTTCTACTTGCTTTCTATATCTGTGAGGATCATTTATGTCTCTACTTGCTTCCTATATCTGTGAGGATCGTTTATGTTTCTACTTGCTTCCTATGTCTGTGAGGATCGTTTATGTTTCTACTTGCTTCCTATGTCTGTGAGGGTTATTTATGTTTCTATTTCCTTTCTATATCTGTGAGGATCATTTATGTTTCTACTTGCTTTCTATATCTATGATGATCATTGATGTTTCTACTGTCTTTTTCACTTGCCATTTTCCTTTGACTGCAGGTTCCACCATGAGCATATCTGGCTCTATTAGTCCAGCTAGATTCAGAATCTATAACTGTTAGCCCATTAACATTCTTCAAGTCTATCAAAGTGTCTGCATACCTTGGGGTGTGCATATTCACAATTATCATTTATACAACCTTTTGCTTTACAAGTGCCAAAGTCATGCATATTTCTACATAGTCCTGGATGTTGATTTTTGGATTTTCCCCTTTGGTAAAGTTCACATAACTCATTTGTCTCAGCAATAGTTTCATCTACTTCCTCCATATCTTTCTTCACTGCTGGCTTCTATTCAAACCTTGTATTTTACTGATAATAGTTCTTTGGTAATTTCTTCCTCCTACCTTCAGGGTTTTGGGCAGCTAACTAGCTTGAAGCTCAGTTCCTTATCTATACTTGCTGGACAATTGCTGTCTTGCATCTCTATGCACCCCATCACATTTTCTATCTCCCCTACCTTCGCTTACAGTGTCTGTATCTTACACAATTTTTGTTTCATCTATCAGAAAGGTTCCTTTGCATGTCTTGCAAACATTAAAATAAACACTAACACTGTCTTTAAATCACATATTTCAACACTTAAACAGTTATGCAATTCAGTGTTACAATGTACTACTTCTTACAGTGTTTGCACTTGCTGGTCAGAAGTGCTTCAACATTCTTAAAAATTTCACCTAAAGCTCTTGCACCTAAATCTCTCTTATTCTGTGCAATTTTTTTCTATCTGGTAAGCGGCCAACGGTGTGAGAGTACAGGTTTGAGTATCTCCTATTCTAAATGCCTGGAACAAGAAGTGTTTTGGATTTTGGATTTTTCGGATTTTGGAATATCTGCATATACACAATGAGATATATTGGGGATAGGACCCAAGTCAAAACACAAAATCCATTTTGTGTTTCATATAAACCATATAAACATAACCTGAAGATAATTCATACAAGATTTTGATTAATCTTGTGCATGAAAGAAAGTCTGTGTAACACTGAACCATCAGAAAGCTAAGATGTCACAACCTCAACCACCCATCGACAAGCTGTGGTTGTTTGGCATCACCTTCTTTTCTGACTCTTAATTTATATGCTACTGATAAGCTACCATTTTCTTACACTTATTCACACATAATTACTTAACAGCAAAAAATATGAAATACCATTGATAATTTTTCTACTCGTAACATCATGTTGCCACTCAAAAACTTTCGGATTTGGTAGCATTTCAAATTTCGGATTCAGGGATGCTCAACCTGCATATCACCAGTACTACCCGTCTGGGTATCAGGAGGGTTAGTGACCGCTGCATAAAAAGCCAGGACTTCAGTGATGTTAAGTTGCACTCCTCTGACCCAAGTAGTTGTCTTTTCTTTCTGCCTCACCCAAATATGGACTGCTGGCATTCTGTCCAGAAACATACAATCACTTTACTCACACAGCTCATTCTTTGTAATTCTAGATCTTTTGTGGTGAGCGCTATGTGCTAGCCCTGCCTTTTGATAAAATGGAAGGAGCAATAGATATAAGCAGTAGGTAGGAACATTAAGTAAAAGCCTCTACAAAAACTGTGCTAGACTTGCCCATTGCCAGTGGCCTGTGAAGGATAAGGCACTAAAGGGTAAGAAGCAGCAATGAGTTCACTAGTTATGGAGACTATTTCCATGACCACCCCCTTGAGGGAGTCACAGAAGGGAACAGGCATGTCTTACTGTCTAGGAACTGTATTGACTTATTTATCCAAAATAACTTTTTATAACTGTTTATTGACTTTTTTATTCAGAGTAACCTTTTATAACTGTTAATGAATTTTCATGTAAAATAACCTCTTATAATTGTTTATTCTAATCATTCTATCTACATCAAATGACTCCTCTTAGTATGGACTGTAACACTATCATTCAGCTTATCTCTCTATCATTCATATGTTTAGCCAAACTCTATATTTTCTAAGTCTTTTTGATGCTGCCTTGGTATATGTCCAAAACATTTTGTAAAAGAGTGTTCAATGACACATACACTGATTCTGCTCAGCTTGCCTTCCATCAATTGCAAATGGCTCTTGGTGAAGGTTAATGCTTAGATTCATATACTTGAATTTCAATTTCTAAAAGATGGAACAGAAGAAAGATCCCAGTAAGGAATGCTCATTCTCCTTGAAGGCTCAGAGTGGGATGTCTGAATGTGTGTAGATGCAAACAGGACAACAATAAGGAAGAGAAAGAATGCATGGAATGGTGGTGTGACAGGTATGTGAGGACAGGGATAAGTGGAGACTTTTGCTTATATCTATGAGATATAAAAGGATAGATAGAGAGAAAGGTAGTACATTTGGGAACAGAAAACTATATTATGGCCCCGAGTGGAATAAAGCTCAAGGGGAATGGGGAAGAATAGTTTCAAAATTCACTATGGGTAAAGTCTGTGGTTAATGTAAGGGTGAAAGCACAGGAAGGGGTGGTGCACTTCTGTTGAAGGAGATGCTTCCTCCACAGCCATAAATGCTACCTACAAATCCTTGTTCCTCCAAGTACTTCTCACACAAACTCTTCAAAGTGAACAAATGATCCACACATCCTTTACCACTCATGCAACCATATTGTTACATATCATTTACAATGTACATATCACATACATTATTCCTGGGAACAGCAGAGAAAGAATACCGCCCAAAGTATTCCCTGCATGTTGAAGAAGGAGATTAAGAGGCACCAAAGTGGGGGCTGGAAATTTTCCCTTCCTGTATTACTTTCCAAAAGAAGGAGTAGAGTAAGTAGCCAAGAAAGGATTTTTCCTCTTGGGCTCAGTCATCTGTTCTTGAAACTACCTTGCTCATGTGGGAAATGGTGAACATATATGAAAAAAAATCATGTGTATATGTATTAAGTTTGAATGGCTATTGTAGTTGTACTTCAGGTGATAGACTTGTGCTCCTTAAGCTTATAGCTCCTAAATTTCCAGTGACCCATGTCCCTTGACTACCCCTCGTTCCAACCTTAGTGCTCATAAAGCAAGGATGGAGAAATACATCATCTTAATCTTCCCCTAGAGGTAATGAGGCGGGGATATGTGATTCAAGACATGAGATACTCTTTCATAGTGTGTATACACTTCATTACATATATGTAATACTGGCAACACAGCTAGGAAGTGTAATACAAAACATGTGAAATATTCTTTCAGAGCATAGGACATACTCCACAGTGTTCATATTCTTCATTACTGGTATGTAATATTGTCAATGAGAGTGAATGACTCCAAGTAGCAGCCTGGACATGAGGGACAGCTGTCATAATTCCTTTCACCTGTGCTTGCTTGCCTGTTCCATTTCCATTTAGGAACCAAAACTTTTCCTTCTTCTTGGAAGCATGTGTTGATACATCCCATCCCTAAGAAGGGTGACTGTTCTGACCCCTGAAATTACTGTCCTAGTGCTTTGACATCTACCATTTCTAATGTCTTTGAATCCTTCCTCAACTCCCATATCCTTCAATATCTTGAATCTCATAGAGTCTGGCTTCCAATAGGCAAGATCCACTGGTGATATTCTTTCCTATTTTACTAATGTGAGGTCATCATCTCTGAAAGATTTTGGGAAGTCTTCTCTAGATACCCTCAATGTATCTAAAGCTTTTGATAGGGTGTGGCATCAGGGTATCATTTCTAAGCTTCCTCTTTTGGCTTCCCTTCCTTACTTTCCTCCTTCATATCTACCTTCCTCTCTGTCCATTCAATCATTGTTATTACTAATAAATCAGCCTTGCCCACTTTCTACATCAACAGCAGTGTCCCTCAAGGTTCAATCCTTTCCCATACACTTTTTCTCCTTTCTATCACCAATTTCCTCTCTTCCATAAATAATCAAATGCACTCGTATGCTGAAGACTCAACACTGCATTCATCCACATCCTTCAATTCAGCTCTTTCTTCTCTTACTCAATCTGCATCTCATCTTGACATAGATTCTTCAATAAACTCAGACTTAGACAGGAAATCTCAGCGGGGTAGACAAAATCTAGTAAAGTTTAAATGCCACCAAGACCAGTTTCTACCCATCTCTCGATTGAAAAATCCTTACAACTCTCATTTCTCCTTTGATGGTTCTGTAATTCCAACTCTTGACTCAATGAATATACTTGGTATTACTGTAACATCCACTCTTTCTTGGAAACCCCACATTACAGAAATAGCTAAGTCTGCATCAAAGAAACAGGAAGTCCTGTTTATATGTCAAAACTTCTTGTCTTCTGAACAGTTGCTCTGTTTAAACAAAGGAATGATTTGTCCTTGTATGGAGTACTGCTCTCACATCTTGGGTGGTTCTAGCTCTGCATCCTTACTTGCATTAGTCAAGTTGAAAGTGGCCCAACTTATACACTCCCCTGGCTGACTTCAAAACTTGACCCGCTTGCCCTACAATACACTAGGAACAATGATAAAACACACTAGGGTCCTTCACCATGAGGTGGAAATACATGGAAACATGCAAAAGTGTCATGTGAACAAACTATCACAAAAAATGGGTCTACCACCACTTCAAAAATCTTTTGAAAAGACTTATTTCAAGGGCGACCAAATAAGTGGGGACACCTGACTCTTCAATCATTTCTACTTCTCCCACACTATGCCAGTCAAACATCTGGACTTAGGTGCTGAAGATCCAACAACTGTGCAAGGGGGCAGGGTGTTACCACCATGGACTGCTGGAGGCATTCCAACCTGAATATTAGAATTATAGTTCCTACATGAACACTGTACTCTTTCAGAAGTTCTATCTTATCTTACTAACAACTCCAATTCTGTCTGGTCTGCATCTGTATAAAAAATCCTAACCAATGATCAACATTCATGCATACTGTATATTTGCCATGAATTCTATCTCAATAGGTTAAAAGAAACTGTAACCTCTAAACTTTATAAAATGGAGGAAATGTTATGTATCAATTTTCATGTATATATTCATTTTTTTTTATACATATTCGCCATTTCCCATGTTAGCGAGGTAGCATTAAGAACAGAGGACTGAGCCTAAGAGGGAAAATCCTCATTTGGCCCCCTTCTCTGTTCCTTCTTTTGGAAAAGTAAAAACTGGGGTGGAGGATTTCCAGCCCCCCAACTCTCTCCCCTTTTAGTTGCCTTTTATGACACTCAGTGAAT
This sequence comes from Panulirus ornatus, assembly GCF_036320965.1. Classification (NCBI taxonomy): domain Eukaryota; kingdom Metazoa; phylum Arthropoda; class Malacostraca; order Decapoda; family Palinuridae; genus Panulirus; species Panulirus ornatus. The sequence continues at coordinate 49,103,238 of NC_092243.1, forward strand.
ATAAGGGAAGCATTCTCCCCTATTCCCAGGGATAATATATGCATTGTATATAAGTATATATTATATGCATTTAGTTTTAAAGCATGAACTAGCAGTTTAAAGTTCAAATGATTGTTGTATTTCAAATGTTCCTATTCTTCTGATACTGATAACCCCTATGCTCCCAGAGTGATCCATAGTACCTGACACTTCTTGCTCCATCCATAGTGCTTGTAGAATACAAAAGCATAATTACATCATCATATTTCCCCCCTGAGTTAATACATATGGAATATTCTTTAACAGTGTGGATTAAACACTACAATGTAGGTTCAAAGTACTTCATGAAGCAGTGGTGAGGAGGTTTAAGCTCTTGCGGTTTAGCCTTAATTATATCAAAGACAATACAAATCAAGTTTGTTCAAGCTGAGATATTATTCTAATAGAGGAAAATTACCACAGATTCTACTGAGCTTCACAAAGATTTAAAAAAAAAGATACATTGTCATTAAAACTTGACAGGGACATAATGCATTTAATATCAAGGAAATCATACTGATGAAACCAAACTACATATTTCAAATCATCATTCAATCAAACAATTGCAATAAATATCCAATATAGCCATTTTTGATCAGAACTATGAATAATGGATTGAACCTATCTGATTTTTTCTTTTCTTTCATAACTGATCACCAATTCCCACATTATCAAAGTAGGGCCAGAAACACAAAAAGAAAGGCCACATTTGTTCACATCCATTCTTAAGCTGTCATGTGTAATGCACAGAAACCATAGCTCCCTATCCACAACCAGGCCCCATTGACTGTTCCATGGTTTACCCCAGCCACTTCACATGCTCTGGTTCAGGTCACTGACAGCACATCAACCTCTATATACCTAATCATTCCAATGCACTCTATCCCATGGACACCTTTTACCCTCGTGCATGTTCAAGCCTCAACCACTCAAAATCTTTTACACTCCATCCTTCAATCACCAGTCTGGTCTCTCCCTTCTCTTCACTGCCTCCACCTCTGAAATGCATATTCTTTTTTTTATTATTATTTTGCTTTGTTGCTGTCTCCCGCGTTAGTGAGGTAGCGCAAGGAAACAGACGAAAGAATGGCCCAACCCACCCACATGCACATGTACAGACATACACGTCCACCCACGCAAATATACATACCTATACATCTCAACGTATACATATATATACACACTCAGACATATACATATACACACATGTACATAATTCATACTGTCTGCCCTTATTAATTCAAATCGCCACCCCACCACACATGATATAACAACCCCCTCCCCCCTCATGTGTGCGAGGTAGAGCTAGGAAAAGACAATAAAGGCCACATTCGTTCACACTCAGTCTCTAGCTGTCATGTAATAATGCACTGAAACCACAGCTCCCTTTCCACATCCAGGCCCCACACAACTTTCCATGGTTTACCCCAGACACTTCACATGCCCTGGTTCAATCCATTGACAGCACGTCGACCCCGGTATACCACATTGTTCCAATTCACTCTATTCCTTGCACGCCTTTCACCCTCCTGCATGTTCAGGCCCCGATCACTCAAAATCTTTTTCACTCCATCTTTCCACCTCCAATCTGGTCTCCCACTTCTCCTCGTTCCCTCCTCCTCTGACATATATATCCTCTTTGTCAATCTCTCCTCACTCATTCTCTCCATGTGACCAAACCATTTCAAAACACCCTCTTCTGCTCTCTCAACCACACTCTTTTTATCACTGCACATCTCTCTTACCCTATTATTACTTGATCAAACCACCTCACACCACATATTGTCCTCAAACATCTCATTTCCAGCACATCAACCCTCCTCCGCACAACTCTATCCATAGCCCACGCCTCGCAACCATACAACATTGTTGGAACCACTATTCCTTCAAACATATCCATTTTTGCTTTCCGAGATAAAGTTCTTGACTTCTACACATTCTTCAACGCTCCCAGAATTTTCGCCCCCTCCCCCACCCTATGACTCACTTCCGCTTCCATGGTTCCATCCACTGCCAAATCCACTCCCAGATATCTAAAATACTTCACTTCCTCCAGTTTGTCTCCATTCAAACTCCCAATTGACTTGACCCTCAACCCTACTGTACGTAATAACCTTGCTCTTATTCACATTTACTCTCAACTTTCTTCTTTCACACACTTTACTAAACTCAGTCACCAGCTTCTGCAGTTTCTCACTTGAATCAGCCACCAGCGCTGTATCATCAGCGAACGGTGGCTGATTCAGGTGATTCAACCTTTCCACACTCATTCTCTACCTAAGTACATACCTTTTCAGCACACCCTCTACAACTCTCTCAGCCACACTTTTTATTACTAACCATACCTCTCATTCACCTTTCATTACTCACTCAAGCAAATCACCTCACACCACATATTGTCCTCAAACAATTCATTTCCAACACATCCACCCTCCTCTGCACATCTTCGTCCATGGCTCATAGAATATTCATATAATATTTTTGGGACTGTACCTTCAATGATACCCATTTGTTCCCTCACAGTTATTGATATCTCTTTCCACATACTCTTCAGTGCTCCTAGAACCCTTGCCCCCTCACCCACCCTATGACTCACTTCTGTTTCCATGGTTCCATTTGCTGCCATGTCCACTTCTAGGTACCTAAAACACTTCATTTACACCAAATTTTCTCCATTCAAACTCACACCCCAACTAACCTGTCCCTCAACCCTGCTTTTACTGACATTTATTCTCAACTTCCTCCTTTCACATCTCTTCCAATCTGTCACTATCTTCTGCAGTTCCCAGGCCCTCTCATCCCCTATAGATTGCATACTTGCCCCTCTCTCCAAGATTCTTGCAATTACCTCCCTCACCACACCATCTATAAAGAAATCAAAAAGCCATGGGAACATCACAAACCCCTGCCACAGACTAACCTTTACTTGGAACTATTCACTCTCCTCTCTTCCTATATGTACACATGCTTTATACCCTTGATAAAAACTTTCACTGGTTCTAGCAGCTTTCCTTCCACATCATATATTCTTAAGACCTTCCACAAGGCCTCTCTGTCAACCCTATCATATGTTTTCTCCAGATCCATAAATGCCACATACAAATCCATTTGTTTTTCTAAGTATTTCTCACACACATTCTTTAAGGAAAACACCTGATCCACACAACCTCTACCACAACTGAAACCACACTGTTCCTCCCCAATCTGATACTCTGTACATACCCTTGCCCTCTCAGTCATGACACTCCCAAAAAAACTTACCAATTACACTAAAAAAACTTATACCTCTGTAGTTTGAACACTCACCTTTATCACCCCTGCCTTTATACGCTATACACAAAAGCACTATACATGCATTCTGCCAATCCTCTGGTGACTCAACATGATCCATACATACAATGAAAATCCTAACTAACCAATCAACAACACAGTCAACCCCTTTCTTAAGAAATTCAACTGCGATACCATCCATTCTGCTTGCCTTGCCACATTTCATCTTACGTAAGGTTTTCACCATCTCTTCTCTTCACCAAATCACTCTCCATGATTCTCCTACTTCACATACCATCTCCAACCAAACACCTTAAATCTGCCATCATATCATCAAACACATTCAATAGTCCTTCAAAGTACACACTTCTCACTTCATCAGTACCTGCCACCACTTTCCCCTCTGTCCCTGTTACCAACGTTCCATCTATTGTTTTTCACACCTTAGTAATTTCCTTCTAAAGCATCTTATTCTCCATAAAATTTACTGATACTCATTCACCACAACTCTCATATGCCCTCTTTTTCAACACTTGCACTTTCCTCTTGACTTTGTGCTGCTTTCTCTTATACATCTCCCAGTCATTTGGACACCTTCCCTGTAAGTATCACCTAAATGCCTCTCTTTTCTCTTTCACTGGTAACTACTTTTTCATCCCACCTCTCACTACCCTTTTTAATCTGCCACCTCCTACCTTTTACATGCCACATGCATCTCTAGCACATTGCTTCCCTAAATATCTCTTATTCTCATCCACTCCCCTAGGTTCATTTACTCTCACTTTTTGCCAGTCTACACTCAGCCTCTCCTGTTAAGTTTTCACATAAGTCTCTTTTCTAAGTTTACTTACTCTCACCACTCTCCTCTCACCAATAAAGTTTCTTCTTTCCTGAAAACCTCTAAAATTCTTCACCCTCATCTCCACAAGATAGCGATCAGACATCACACAAGCTGTCCCTCTCAGCATGTTCATATCCAAAAGTCTCTCTCTTAAATGCCTATCAATTAATATATAATCTAATAATGACCACCAACCACCTTTCCTTCTCATAAATGTATACTTATGTTATGTCTCTCTTTTTAAACCAAGTATTCCCAATCATCAGTTCTTTTTCAGCACACAGTTCTACAAGGTGTTCACCATTTTCAATCACTTTACTGATTACCCCAAGCCCCCTAGTTATACCCTCAACTGCCATACTACTCACATTCACATCTAAATCGTTTATCACTACTACCTGGTCTCTTGCATCAAAACTGTGGACATGCTCACTCAGCTGCTCCTTAAGCACTTTCCTCTCATGATCTTTCTTCTTATGGCCAAGTGCATAAGCACTAATAATCACCCTCTCTTGCCATCCACTTTCACTTTACCTACATCAATCTACAGCTCACTTCCTCACACTGTTTAACTTGCTCCAACAACTGCTTCAGCAGTAGTGCTACTCCTTCCTTAGCTCTTGTGTTCTCACCAAACCCTGACTTTACTCCTAAGACATTTCCAAACCATTCTTCCTCTTTACCCTCAAGCATTTTTTCACTGAGCCAGAACATCCAGGTTTCTTTCCTCAAGCATGCTACCTATCTCTCCTTTCTTCTCATCTTGGTCACATCCACACACATTCAAACAACCCAGCCTGAGCCTTCAAGGATGATGAATATTCCCTGCTTTGCTCTTAAAAGAGCTGATCATTTTTGATATAACAAAAAGTTATAATGTAAGGAGAATCATGTTTGAGAAACTGAAATTCAAATGATGAAGATACATTGTATTCAAAGTAGAGTATTATTTTACACCATCTTCAATAAAGAATATATTACATTTAAAGCAAACTAGGCTGGATTTTCACACTGCAATGACATTATGGCAAGGATATTTGACTAATGATCATCATTTACACTAGTATCAGCCATTAACTTGGCTTTCAAACATACGATTCAATTTAAGAGCATTTAAACAGAGACTACTCACATTGGGAAGAGTTTCAAACACAGGTCCCACAAACAGTAAGACAAACAGAAGAATACTGCAGCAGACAAATGAAGTTATCTGAGTGACACCACCAACAGCTTCTTGAATTAGTGATCGGGAGAGAGAAGCAGCTACAGGAGCACATCCGAAGAACGATCCACAAACATTGCTCAGTCCCTGTAAAAAGGAGTAATTGCATAATATGTATAAACAAAAGTACAAGAAGTACACATACATTTATCTAATTTGAAAATTTATGATTACAAATTATCTATCTTAATTTTTCATAATCAACTGCTTCTCCTGCCTTACCAAGGTAATGTCAGGAACAGATACAATACAGCCTTACACTCATCTGCTCAAATTTAAACTCAAAAATATCATGTATAATACAATGAAACGAAAACCTACCATCACAATCAAGCCCTACAGATTATATGCCATGAGTTCAGCCCACTGACGCTATCAATGCTGCCACCCAAATACCACATCAGTCCTATTCATTATATCCCATGTATGCCTCTCACCCTACTGAATGTTCATGCCTCAATACCCCAAGGCCTCTTTCATTATATCATTACATCCCAGTCTTCCCTTCCCCTTTCTTACCACCAATTCTGGCATGTAGATCTTTTTAAATGGGTTTTCTTTGTTCATCTTCTCCAAATGTAAAAACCACTTCAGTACATCCTGGTCGATTTACTCAGTTATAATGTACTTGGAACTGCACCTCCCTCTTACACTGTCATTCCTCATATGATCAGCCCACCTCACATGGAAAACAGTCATCAGCCATTTCATTCCAACATGTCCACCCCTTCTATTCTCTTACATTCAAAGCCAAAAACTCGCAGCCATACAAAACTCCTGGGACCACTATACCTTCAAACATGCCCATCTTTGTCCTAGCATACACTAACCTCTCCTCCCACGTACTGTACTTCTCAAAGCACTCAGGACCTTAGCCCTGTCTCCCATCCTATGACTCACTTTAGCACCATAGTTTTAATGATTGCCACGTCCACTCCATATATGTAAATTACTCCAATCCCTCCAAATCCTCCACATTCTAACTTATGTTCAAACCTTCCAGTCTAATCTACATGCTATACCTCATTACGATAATTTTTTCATATTAACTCTCAGCTTCCTCCTTTCACACATTATCCTTAACTGTCACTAGCATCTGGAGTTGCCTCAGTAGCTGTGTCATCTGTAAATTCAATATTTGTAAAAAAAAAAAAAAAACCTTGTCTGCCTCCCTAAACATTTTAAAAGATGATGTCACACTTACATTCTAGTGCTTTGTCATCTCTCCTCTGGCCTTGATTAACACCTGCAAATGTTTGGGCACAGATTTGCCAAGGTTCCTGAAGTATTCTAGGTCTATGTTTTGGGTTTACAGGGTCTTGATCTCCTAAAACAGGTGAGGCACTGATGAGGTGTTGCAGGAAGCAGCCAACTGATCACACATTCCGAATGCCCAGAGCACCTAAAAATCTCAATTGTACCCACATTTTCTTGCTTCCCCTATAGAAAGATATGAGCCAACCATCTTGAAGCACGTGTAGAAGAAATATAGTGCCTAGATGCAAAATACCCAAAATGAAATGGCAGCCAAGAAGACTTAAGAAAGAACACCCTTTCCTTAAGATAGCCTAAGGCACACTGTACAGGGTTGCTGGTGCTCACACATCATGAAATCTTCAAGGGTCTTCATCCCCACAGCCAGGGAAAACCTATCAGCTATCATATGTATGTTAATTTCAACTGTAAAGTGTCATAAGCTTGTATCCACAATAAGCCTTAGCTGTGTATTGCCTCTGAAAATATATGGGGGTCAGACAATGCTTATTGCAGAAACAGTTATAACTCCTTCACTTCCCATGCTCCCCAAACCCCCAGGATACTGGAGATCTGCCCCTGGCTTTAAGACATGCATTTTACTCTCTCATCAGCCTATCCACAAACAGATTAAAGAGCTACAAAGATAATATTTTGATGCTGACCCACATCCACCAAGAACCACTCACCCTCCACACTTCCTACCAGTTAAAACTCCTCACTGCAGACAGTAACTTTCCATTTACCTTGTATATTTGCAGCACCTTCCACAAGGCTGCTTTTTCAACACTACCATACGTTTTCTCTAGATCCATAGATGCAACATACAATCTACTTTTTTCTCCAAATATTTTCAATACATATAATTCAAAGCAAGTATCTGGTCCACATCCTCTACCTCTCCTCATGCCACACTATGAATCCTTCCTGATTAGATGTTCTGTGTATACACCACCCTCTTAATCATCAATTTTCCAGACACCTTACCAGATATACTCAACAAACCTATAACTATATTGTGAGCAACCACTCTTTCTCCCTGCCTTTATATCAGGACATTATACATGCACTCTGTGGGCTTCAGGCACCTAACCCTCAGCCATACAAAATTGGATAATTTGAGTAAACATTTTCACCCACTTCCCTGAGAAACTCTACAGCAAATACATCCACTTGTCCAGCTATGCAACACTTCATCTTACATATGGGTTTCACTAAATCATTCATCAAGATTCTCTCATTCCACATACCAACTTGTACCAAATACATCATATTTGCCATCGTATCACCAATCCTTCAAATTATTCAATCCCTTTTTTCACCTCTGCTCGTTACCATTTCCCAAATCTGTTCCCCTTACTGTTGCTCCCATTCATTCTCTTGTCCTTGTCACGCTATTCACTTCATTCAAAAACATTTTCTTATCCCCTCTAATGTTCCCCAATTCTTTTCCATTTCATCTCTCACTTGCCCCTTTTTCAGTTCCTGTATCTTTCTCTTGACTCCCTGCCATCATCTCTCGTAGTCTTAGTCTCACACTCCTTCCTTACAGATACCATCCATATACCTCTCTTTTGACTTTCGAATGCAAATAAAATTCCTCATCCGACCACTCACCTGATGCCTACATCCCACCTTTGGCATTCCACATTTCACCTGCACATTTAAGTGCTACCTCCCTAAATACCTTCCATTCCTTACCCACTCCTCTTGTTTCATTTACTCTCATCCTATGCCACTCTTTAATCAATCTCTACTCAAATTTCTTTTTATCTCTACACACAGGCCTTCTTAACAAGCTCATTCACTTTTACCACTTCTTTCACACACATGTCAGTTCCTCCTCCTAAAACCATTACAAACTTTCTCACTTGCCTCCACCAACGATTATAAGACACCCCATCTCCTGCCCCTCTTAGCAATTTCACATTCAAAAACTTTTCCACTGCATGCTTATAAATTAGCATGTAATCCAATATTGCATGTTGATGTCCTACCCCTCTTACTCACAAATGCTTATGCATGCACTTTATCAAACCATGTACTCCTAATTATCAATCCCTCTGCAACACACAGTGCAACCAACTTCCCCCTACTTTTGTTTACAATGGATACCCCATGTACCCTAACTATATCCTCAACTTCCATATCACTCACCCTGGCATTTGAACATCCTACAACCAATATAAAATCTCTTGCATCAGAATAACTGAGACACCTACTTGGCTCCTCCCAAAAGGTACACTTTTTCACTCCCTTCACTACTAGGTGCATAGGCATTAATAATCACCAACCTCTTGTGTTTTCATTCCCAACCGTATCCATCTTAAACTCACTTCCTTACACTTTCATGGTCCCACAACTTCTCCTTTATCAGATAAGCCACCCCTTTCTTTGTTCTTGCCCTCACACTAACCCCAAACTTTATCCCCTGAACATTTACATACCATTATATCCCTTTCCATTTCAATTCAGAACCACTAAGAGCCAAAACATCCATGTTCCTCCCATCAAACATACTATTTATCACTCTTGTCTTCTAATCTTGGTTACATCCACGCCTAATCAGACACCCAAGACTGGGTTTAGGAGAAATCAATATTCAGCTCTTTTTACTGTTCCTGATTTTGGAAAGTGATTTCAGTATGGACTGCATAAAAAAAAAAGTCACTACAGGTCAAATAATAGCATTTACTAATGACTCCTTACAAAAATATTACTGCTTCTGTCATGTTACTACCTATCATATTTTCCAGCATCCTGGAAAATATGTTACAGTAAGATCTCATTTTATCATTTCTCCTAGGAACATGGTGCAAAGTATTTTCTTACCAAAGCATACAGTTCTTGAGTTGCATCGACATTATACTTCTGGCGCTTGGCAAAGATCTTGGCCATTGAAAATGATACTGTGTAGGCGACAATGCTGATGACAAAAGAGTCAATGGCCACTGCAGGTAAAAGTTCAAAAGGTGGTGGAGTGGGCTCAGGTAGTCTGAAATAATACATACAAATGGTTGGTTCAACTTCCTTGTAAACTGCATTGTCTTCAAATTCTTTACAAACAAAAATGTCAAGCCTGTCAATAATTCACATCATCACATTAGACATACGACAAAGATCTTACCATAAAATTGGTAAATTAGTGCAGTGAAAGTAAAAAATCTTCTTAATCCCTGTTTTATTTGCCTCAAAAGAAATCAGTGTAACATAACACAGTAAAAAATATATAATAAGAGCAAACACAGCTCCAACTGCACTGTTTGTTCTATCTCTGCCACTGATTGCATATTGCAACAAATTATAAAAGTGCATCATACCTATCATAAGTCTATCCATCTATCTATATCTCTGATGCCTGCTCCTTTCGGGAACTCACTCAAGGGGGTGGCCACAGCAATGGAACCTCCATAACTAACAAGCTCCAGTACCGCTTCTTAGCTTTTAGAGCCTCACCCTTAACAGGCAACTGGCAGAGGACAAATCCAGTGCAGTGTTTGCAGATGGTCCTACATAATGTTCCTACTCACTACTTCTACTTAATGTTTCTGCCTAATGCTCCTATCCAAATGTAGTCAAATGTTATGTGTGACCAGCAGAGATTCTGTGTCTGTGGACAGAATACAAGTAGTCCTCATGTGGGTGAGGCAAAAAGAAGACAGCTATCAGGGGTCAGATGAGTGCAACTTGACAACTACTGAAGTGCTACCATCATGAACCCTCCCAATACCCAGGTAGGCAGTACTGATGGTACAGCCTCCTTGTTGTTGGCTGCCTACCAATGACAACCTACTGATATTATAAGTCATGTTCTTCTATTACTCTAACTTTCCATATAAAAACGACATACACTGTAAACTGACAGTGGCACAAGAGTGATCACTGCTCAATACCCTACAAATAAAGTCAGTTTCATGTGAAAGAACTAGATTTAGTCATAAAAGACATATCTTTAGCTATGTTATCGTAAGTGGTTTGTGTGCAAATGCTTACTGGAAAGTCAGGAGGATATTTTATGCATCTTGTAACAAGAATGTGAAAAAAGGATGATAGGTATAAATGTTTGGTGTTGCCCTATTCTCCTAACTTAGCTAATGTAAGACAGGTACTTAAAAAGCAGTGCTTTTAATGTTGCCTTCCAATACAATTACACTATCATTAAGACCTGAATTAAAATTAGGCCACTGAGAGATGCTATTAGCAGTCATTCAGCATGCATGGATAACCAGTCATGTGGTTACTAAACACTGGCTTAAAAACATTCACCTGTAGACCTTAAAAACCCAATCACACTGTATCCCTCATCTGATTATCCTACCTGTGATGTCATCGAATCTGTCTTAATTACTAATACCACAATCTTTAATTTGTCCCCAGGGAACTTTGAAGTGCATCTTATTATCAACCAAATCATTAAGAAAGAATTATCAATAAACAACAACATAAAAATGTTGAACACATCTTGTTACCCAGGCTAACCTCCCCCACACCACAAGACACCCCCACTTTCCCTTCAACGGTCAGGTCAGTGTATTATCTAGCACGGCATATGGCACATGTATAATGCACTGAAACCATAGCTCCCTATCCACAACTAGGCCCCAAAGAACTTTCCATGGTTTACCCAGGATACTTCACACACCCTAGTTCAGGCCACTGACAGCACGTCGACCCTAGTTTACCATGTTGTTGCAATTCACTCAATCTCTTAATGTCTTTCACCCTCATGCAAATTCCGGCCCCATCACTGAAAATTTTTTTCACTCCATTCTTCAAACTCCAATTTGGTCTCTATCTTCTAGGTAACAACATGAACAGGTGAAGAAATGTCCTCATTCTCTCACATCCAATATCTAGCTGTCATGTATAATACACCAGCACCAATGCCCCATTCTCAACAAGGCCCTACGGACCTTTCCATTGTTTCCCCTGGTTTCTGCAAAAAAGGCAGCACTGTTCTTTGTATACCACATCACTCCAATTTGCTCTATCCTTTGCATACCTCATGCCCTCCTACAAGTCCAGGCGCCTAACCTTCAAAGCGTTTTTCACTCTGTAAAGCCACCTTCTCCTTGGTTTCTCTCCTTTTCCTTGTTACCTTAAATTCTAATGTGTGTACCCTCTTAACCATTCTTTCTTTACTCATTCTCTTCAAATGTCCAAACCATTTCAGCACAATGTCTTCAGCTCTATCACACACATTCCTTTGCTAACACACCTCTCTCTTATCCTATCATTTTTTATTTGATCAACCCTTCACATACCATAAATCATCCTCAAACATTTCATATCCATCACATTTACATTTACTAACTTCTTTACATTTTTGTCTACAGCCCATAGTTCATACCATATAGCACCAACAATACTACTATACCAATCTTTGTCCTTGAAGACAGTGAACTGTTTCCACATATTTCTTAATGTACCAAGGACCATTATCCCCTCATCCAATCTATGGCTCACCTCAGCCCCCATAGTTCCATTTGCTGCCATGTCCACACCCAGGTACCTAAACCACTCAATTCCAAATTCTATCCAATAAAACTCACATTCCATAAACCTCTTATTTAACTGCTAAACCATATACTCTTGCTTTTATTCATATTCATATTCTCCTTTCACACACTCTCAAACATAGGCATCAGCTTCTGCAGTTTCTCAGTTGAATCTGCCACTAGCATCTTGTCATCAGCAAACAAATGACTCACTTCCCATCAGACTGCTTACCTGCGTCTTTCTCCAAACCTTTGTATTCACCTCCTTTAGCACTCCATCGATAAAGAGATTAAACAACCATGACATTACACACCCCCCTGCCATATACCCAGCTCCATTTGGAACTACTCATCTTCCTCTCTAACTGCTTGCAAACATGACTTACTCCCTTGATAAAACTCTTCACTGCATCTAATGACTTTCCTCCCACACCATATATCATAGCACCTTCCACAGAACATCTCTATCAACCCTATCATGTGCAATGTGCACTCATAAATGTCACATACAAAGTCCTCTGTTTCTCTAGATATTTCTAACACACACCACCTAAAGCAAACAACTGATCCATTATCCTCGACCACTTTTGAAACCATACTGTTCTTTCCCTGTCTGATGCTCTGTGCATGCCACCACCCTTTCAATTACCATTCTTCCATACAACTTAACATATAAACTTGACAAACTTATATGTGTTCTGAACCCTTTGCCTTTATAAAATGGCACTATGCAGGCATTCTGCTAATCCTCAGGCATCTCTGCATTAGTTATATATACATTGTAAATCCTAGCTAACTACTCAGTAACATGCACCCCATTTCTTATGAAATTTAACTGCAGTCCCATCCATTCCAGCTGCTTTGACATTCATTTCTCACCTGTCTACCTCCCTCTACCGCACGCCATACTCTTCTCTCAAACAAATAAGCAGTGTTTTTCCAAACACTTCCCATTCCTCAACTACTCCCATACCTTTACTTCCTTTCACCGTTTGCAATGCTGCACTTAACGTCTCACACAAGCCTCTTTATCAAACTCTCACTTTCACAACCCTCTTACCACCCTTATCATCTCTTTTCCTAAGGCCCCTATAAACCGTCACCCTCATCTCCATCAAGCAATGATCAAACATCATGCCAGCTGATCCCCTCAGCACATCCACAGCCAAGAGACTGCTTTGCACACCTATCAATTAGTATATGGTTTATAAATGCTATGTGTATGTCTCTGTAGGGAGAATGAAGGATAATTGGGTAGTAAGTACTCAGTGTCTTCACTAAGGCAACTGGTTCATAGGCAGAAAGGTTTTGAGATATGTTGAACCAGCGATTGTAGTGTTACTGCGATGGGTGATAACCAGAGTATAAACAAGTAAGTGTAACTCATTTTTGTCTGGGGAGCATGGTTTCAGAGAGGTGTGTGACTGGTGGGATGGTGTTTGAGGCTGAGTTGGGAGAGCAGTTGTTTAGTGCCTGTTGAGTCATTTTGGTAATGCAAGTTTTGTTACTGTTGTGTTTGCTGGGGGAAGGGAGACCTGTAAGTATAGTCTACTGAAGTGTGAAGCAGGGGTAAGCTTTTCGTTTCTATTTGGGGTGTGTACTTAGTTGAGGAGGGGTTTGATGGAAAAAGCCTAGACCTGTTGCAGAGAATATCATGCTGAGCATATTGGGGTTAGACTGGATTTGGAGGATGTTTGTTTCATTGTGAAGGTGCTGAGTGTTCATGGTTGCTGGGTCAATTTTGTATGGTTTGCATTTTAATTATATCTGCCTTTAATAGGGAGGATGATCAAGTAGGTATTATAGATATTCTAAGCATTACAGATATTAGGTTCTAAAGACCAAGGATGTTTCTCAAATGATGCACCATTAACTGAAAACAAATACATTCCTACAGTGACCTCTGACCCCTATCCACCCCCACCCATTCTATCCTTAGCTGGAGAATGGAAGAATAAAGATGCAGAACTACATTCTCTCCTTAAGGTTGTAATATGATAAACAGATAAGGAATATATCTTCACAGCATAGGAAATTTACACTAAAGTGTATATATTTACAATGTAGTTACATGGAGATCTATAGAATATAACAGGATCTGTATGGATGAACAACAACTGGCCTCACTGGTATTAGGTTGGTCAAAGAGGGTGAATCCTTATCAATTCAACCTATTCAGAGGGAAGAAACAATGTCTTCATGTCTTAACCTAAAAGTGTGTGCTCTTTCAGATGCTCATAAAATGTTCAATTCATCGAAACATAATTTCTAAATCTTTATTAATGTGGGAAAATAACTTACCCTGTGGGTATTTCACCAACAATTCTGATGTCATAATTGCCATGGAGGTTGCCGAAGTAAGATGCAACAGTTCCGAGAATGACGACAATCAATTCAATAGGTATAGGGATTTTTGTTTTTGTGCGAAACCAGGGCTGATGAAAATTAAAGAAAATTAATAAGAGACAAAACAATGCATATTTTACATAGGTCTATACAGTATTAGCAATTCTTAGTAAATGAAGCGAATGGTATCACTCAGAACTTAGACTTAAATCAGGCTAATATATAATTTACATTACTATAACTTTTGTTGATGAAGAGCCATGATATGAGTGACAAATTACAATAAAACAAAATGAGAAAGTTCCAAAAGGTATTCCTCATCCAAGATAAAAAACTTCAAGTTGTATAACAAAGGTAATATGTTCATCAGAGTACAATAATGCTAAGCTTATTACTAATTTTCCATGACTTTCAGCCTTCTATCACTACAACCCTTCCTTAAACAAAAATGTTTTCCTATAGCATTCCTGATATATCATTCTCAGAATGTTTGTATCTATTTACCTAACTATCTATCTATATATGCATCAATACATTCACCAGTCTGTTTGTCTTTCTGTCTATCTATCTATGTATCTATCATTAAAACTCCATTAACAATCTAAGTGGGTAGACAAGTTACATACAGTCCCTTAAAATCTTCCCATTCATCCTCAACCCAAGTCCATTGCATTAAAGAGAAACATGGACTACCACACTCACAAAAATACTTCTTACTTCTGCAATCATATGACCTCCATGCCCAAAATATTTTAATCATGTCTAATCGCTCATCATTTCTCTAGTGTTTTTATTTGATATATCCCTAGCCCTAAACAAATGTCTACAACTACCCATCTCTCTTAAGTATATCTTATCCACTTTGTACCCTTTATTGTACCAGGAGAGACTGAGTACAGAATGGAAAAAGGTGAGAAAAAAGGACGTAAGGGGAGTGGGGGAGGAATGGGATGTATTTAGGGAAGCAGTGATGGCTTGCGCAAAAGATGCTTGTGACATGAGAAGTGTGAGAGATGGGCAGATTAGAAAGGGTAGTGAGTGGTGTGATGAAGAAGTAAGAGTATTAGTGAAAGAGAAGAGAGAGGCATTTAGAAGATTTTTGCAGGGAAATAATGCAAATGAGTGGGAGATGTATAAAAGAAAGAGGCAGGAGGTCAAGAGAAAGGTGCAAGAGGTGAAAAAGAGGGCAAATGAGAGTTGGGGTGAGAGAGTATCATTAAATTTTAGGGAGAATAAAAAGATGTTTTGGAAGGAGGTAAATAAAGTGCTTAAGACAAGGGAACAAATGGGAACTTCAGTGAAGGGGGCTAATGGGGAGGTGATAACAAGTAGTGGTGATGTGAGGAGATGGAGTGAGTATTTTCAAGGTTTGTTGAATGTGTTTGATGATAGAGTGGCAGATATAGGGTGTTTTGGTCGAGGTGGTGTGCAAAGTGAGAGGGTTAGGGAAAATGATTTAGTAAACAGAGAAGAAGTAGTACAAGCTTTGCGGGAGATGAAAGCCGGCAAGGCGTTGGATTTGGATGGTATTGCAGTGGAATTTACTAAAAAAGGGGGTGACTGTATTGTTGACTGGTTGGTAAGGTTATTTAGTGTATGTATGACTCATGGTGAGGTGCCTGAGGATTGGCAGAATGCTTGCATGGTGCCATTTTACAAAGGCAAAGGGGATAAAAGTGAGTGCTCAAATTACAGAGGTATAAGTCTGTTGAGTATTCCTGGGAAATTATATGGGAGGGTATTGATTGAGAGGGTGAAGGCATGTACAGAGAATAAGACTGGGGAAGAGCAGTGTGGTTTCAGAAGTGGTAGAGGATGTGTGGATCAGGTGATTGCTTTGAAGAATGTATGTGAGAAATACTTAGAAAAGCAAATGGATTTGTGTGTAGCATTTATGGATCTGGAGAAGGCATATGATAGAGTTGACAGAGATGCTCTGTGGAAGGTATTAAGAATATATGGTGTGGGAGGCAAGTTGTTAGAAGCAGTAAAAAATTTTTATCGAGGATGTAAGGCATATGTACACGTAGGAAGAGAGGAAAGTGATTGGTTCTCAGTGAATGTAGGTTTGCGGCAAGGGTGTGTGATGTCTCCATGGTTGTTTAATTTATTTATGGATGGGGTTGTTAGGGAGGTAAATGCAAGAGCTTTGGAAAGAGGGGCAAGTATGAAGTCTGTTGTGGATGAAAGAGCTTGGGAAGTGAGTCAGTTGTTGTTCGCTGATGATACAGCGCTGGTGGCTGATTCATGTGAGAAACTGCAGAAGTTGGTGACTGAGTTTGGTAAAGTGTGTGAAAGAAGAAAGTTAAGAGTAAATGTGAATAAGAGCAAGGTTATTAGGTACAGTAGGGTTGAGGGTCAAGTCAATTGGGAGGTAAGTTTGAATGGAGAAAAACTGGAGGAAGTAAAGAGTTTTAGATATCTGGGAGTGGATCTGGCAGCGGAATGGAACCATAGAAGTGGAAGTGAATCATAGGGTGGGGGAGGGGGCGAAAATCCTGGGAGCCTTGAAGAATGTGTGGAAGTCGAGAACATTATCTCGGAAAGCAAAAATGGGTATGTTTGAAGGAATAGTGGTTCCATGAGATGTTTGAGGACAATATGTGGTGTGAGGTGGTTTGATCGAGTAAGTAATGCAAGGGTAAGAGAGATGTGTGGAAATAAAAAGAGCGTGGTTGAGAGAGCAGAAGAGGGTGTTTTGAAATGGTTTGGGCACATGGAGAGAATGAGTGAGGAAAGATTGACCAAGAGGATATATGTGTCGGAGGTGGAGGGAACGAGGAGAAGCGGGAGACCAAATTGAAGGTGGAAAGATGGAGTGAAAAAGATTTTGAGTGATCGGGGCCTGAACATGCAGGAGGGTGAAAGGCGGGCAAGGAATAGAGTGAATTGGATCGATGTGGTATACCGGGGTCAACGTGCTGTCAATGGATTGAATCAGGGCATGTGAAGTGTCTGGGGTAAACCATGGAAAGTTCTGTGGGGCCTCGATGTGGAAAGGGAGCTGTGGTTTTGGGCATTATTACATGACAGCTAGAGACTGAGTGTGAACGAATGGGGCCTTTGTTGTCTTTTCCTAGTGCTACCTCGCACACATGAGGGGGGAGGGGGATGTTATTCCATGTGTGGCGAGGTGGCGATGGGAATAAATAAAGGCAGACAGTATGAATTATGTACATGTGCATATATGTATATGTCTGTGTGTGTATATATATGTGTACATTGAGATGTATAGGTATGTATATTTGTGTGTGTGGACGTGTATGTATATACATGTGTATGGAGGTGGGTTGGGCCATTTCTTTCGTCTGTTTCCTTCCGCTACCTCGCAAACGTGAGAGACAGCGACAAAGCAAAATAAATAAATATATAAAAATATATATATCCCTGGGATAGGGGAGAAAGAATACTTCCCACATATTCCCGGCGTGTCGTAGAAGGCGACTAAAAGGGGAGGAAGCGAGGGGGCTGGAAATCCTCCCCTCTCATTTTTTTTGTAATTTTCCACAAGAAGGAACAGAGAAGGAGGGCAGGTGAGGATATTCCTTCAAAGGCTACCTCGCTAAAGCGGGAAATGGTGAATAGTATGAAAGATATATATATATATATATATAAAAGGGGAGGGAGTGGGGGGCTGGAAATCCTCCCCTCGTTTTTTTCTTTAATTTTCAAAAAAAAGGAACAGAGAAGGGGGCCAGGTGAGGATGTTCCCTCAGAGGCCCAGTCCTCTGTTCTTAACGCTACCTTGCTGATGCGGGAAATGGCGAATAGTTTGAAAAAAAAAAAAAAAAAAATATATATATATATATATATATATGTTTTTTTTTTTTTTTTTATACTTTGTCGCTGTCTCCCGCGTTTGCGAGGTAGCGCAAGGAAACAGACGAAAGAAATGGCCCAACCCCCCCCATACACATGTATATACATACGTCCACACACGCAAATATACATACCTACACAGCTTTCCATGGTTTACCCCAGACGCTTCACATGCCTTGATTCAATCCACTGACAGCACGTCAACCCCGGTATACCACATCGCTCCAATTCACTCTATTCCTTGCCCTCCTTTCACCCTCCTGCATGTTCAGGCCCCGATCACACAAAATCTTTTTCACTCCATCTTTCCACCTCCAATTTGGTCTCCCTCCTCTCCTTGCTCCCTCCACCTCCGACACATATATCCTCTTGGTCAATCTTTCCTCACTCATCCTCTCCATGTGCCCAAACCACTTCAAAACACCCTCTTCTGCTCTCTCAACCACGCTCTTTTTATTTCCACACATCTCTCTTACCCTTACGTTACTCACTCGATCAAACCACCTCACACCACACATTGTCCTCAAACATCTCATTTCCAGCACATCCATCCTCCTGCGCACATCTCTATCCATAGCCCACGACTCGCAACCATACAACATTGTTGGAACCACTATTCCTTCAAACATACCCATTTTTGCTTTCCGAGATAATGTTCTCGACTTCCACACATTCTTCAAGGCCCCCAGAATTTTCGCCCCCTCCCCCACCCTATGATCCACTTCCGCTTCCATGGTTCCATCCGCTGCCAGATCCACTCCCAGATATCTAAAACACTTCACTTCCTCCAGTTTTTCTCCATTCAAACTCACCTCCCAATTGACTTGACCCTCAACCCTACTGTACCTAATAACCTTGCTCTTATTCACATTTACTCTTAACTTTCTTCTTCCACACACTTTACCAAACTCAGTCACCAGCTTCTGCAGTTTCTCACATGAATCAGCCACCAGCGCTGTATCATCAGCGAACAACAACTGACTCACTTCCCAAGCTCTCTCATCCCCAACAGACTTCATACTTGCCCCTCTTTCCAAAACTCTTGCATTTACCTCCCTAACAACCCCATCCATAAACAAATTGAACAACCATGGAGACATCACACACCCCTGCCGCAAACCTACATTCACTGAGAAACAATCACTTTCCTCTCTTCCTACATGTACACATGCCTTACATCCTCGATAAAAACTTTTCACTGCTTCTAACAACTTTCCTCCCACACCATATATTCTTAATACCTTCCATATTTTTTTTTTTTTTTTTTTTTTTTGCTTTGTCGCTGTCTCCCACGTTTGCGAGGTAGCACAAGGAAACAGACGAAAGAAATGGCCCAACCCACCCCCATACACATGTATATACATACGTCCACACACGCAAATATACATACCTACACAGCTTTCCATGGTTTACCCCAGACGCTTCACATGCCTTGATTCAATCCACAGACAGTACGTCAACCCCGGTATACCACATCGCTCCAATTCACTCTATTCCTTGCCCTCCTTTCACCCTCCTGCATGTTCAGGCCCCGATCACACAAAATCTTTTTCACTCCATCTTTCCACCTCCAATTTGGTCTCCCTCTTCTCCTCGTTCCCTCCACCTCCGACACATATATCCTCTTGGTCAATCTTTCCTCACTCATTCTCTCCAAGTGACCAAACCATTTCAAAACACCCTCTTCTGCTCTCTCAACCACGCTCTTTTTATTTCCACACATCTCTCTTACCCTTACGTTACTTACTCGATCAAACCACCTCACACCATACATTGTCCTCAAACATCTCATTTCCAGCACATCCATCCTCCTGCGCACAACTCTATCCATAGTCCACGCCTCGCAACCATACAACATTGTTGGAACCACTATTCCTTCAAACATACCCATTTTTGCTTTCCGAGATAATGTTCTCGACTTCCACACATTCTTCAAGGCTCCCAGAATTTTCGCCCCCGATGGGAATGAATAAAGGCAGACAGTGTGAATTGTGTGCATGGGTATTTTTGTATGTGTCTGTGTGTGTATATATATGTTTACATTGAGATGTATAGGTATGTATATTTGCGTGTGTGGACGTGTGTGTATATAAATGTGTATGGGGGTGGGTTGGGCCATTTCTTTCATCTGCTTCCTTGCACTACCTCGCAAACGCGGGAGACAGTGACAAAGCAAAATAAATAAAAATAATATATATATATATATATATATATATACATATATTTTTTTTGCTGTCTCCTGCGTTTGCGAGGTAGCGCAAGGAAACAGACGAAAGAAATGGCCCAACCCACCCCCATACACATGTATATACATACGTCCACACACGCAAATATACATACCTACACAGCTTTCCATGGTTTACCCCAGACGCTTCACATGCCTTGATTCAATCCACTGACAGCACGTCAACCCCGGTATACCACATTGCTCCAATTCACTCTATTCCTTGCCCTCCTTTCACCCTCCTGCATGTTCAGGCCCCGATCACACAAAATCTTTTTCAATCCATCTTTCCACCTCCAATTTGGTCTCCCTCTTCTCCTCGTTCCCTCCATCTCCGACACATATATCCTCTTGGTCAATCTTTCCTCACTCATTCTTTCCATGTGCCCAAACCATTTCAAAACACCCTCTTCTGCTCTCTCAACCACGCTCTTTTTATTTCCACACATCTCTCTTACCCTTACGTTACTTACTCGATCAAACCACCTCACACCACACATTGTCCTCAAACATCTCATTTCCAGCACATCCATCCTCCTGCGCACAACTCTATCCATAGCCCACGCCTCGCAACCATACAACATTGTTGGAACCCCTATTCCTTCAAACATACCCATTTTTGCATTCCGAGATAATGTTCTCGACTTCCACACATTCTTCAAGGCTCCCAGAATTTTCACTCCCTCCCCCACCCTATGATCCACTTCCGCTTCCATCCGCTGCCAGATCCACTCCCAGATATCTAAAACACTTCACTTCCTCCAGTTTTTCTCCATTCAAACTCACCTCCCAATTGACTTGACCCTCAACCCTACTGTACCTAATAACCTTGCTCTTATTCACATTTACTCTTAACTTTCTTCTTTCACACACTTTACCAAACTCAGTCACCAGCTTCTGCAGTTTCTCACATGAATCAGCCACCAGTGCTGTATCATCAGCGAACAACAATTGACTCACTTCCCAAGCTCTCTCATCCCCAACAGACTTCATACTTGCCCCTCTTTCCAAAACTCTTGCATTCACCTCCCTAACAACCCCATCCATAAACAAATTAAACAACCATGGAGACATCACACACCCCTGCCACAAACCTACATTCAATGAGAACCAATCACTTTCCTCTCTTCCTACACGTACACATGCCTTACATCCTCGATAAAAACTTTTCACTGCTTCTAACAACTTGCCTCCCACACCATATATTCTTAATACCTTCCACAGAGCATCTCTATCAACTCTATCATATGCCTTCTCCAGATCCATAAATGCTACATACAAATCCATTTGCTTTTCTAAGTATTTCTCAAATACATTCTTCAAAGCAAACACCTGATCCACACATCCTCTACCACTTCTGAAACCACACTGCTCTTCCCCAATCTGATGCTCTGTACATGCCTTCACCCTCTCAATCAATACCCTCCCATATAATTTGCCAGGAATACTCAACAAACTTATACCTCTGTAATTTGAGCACTCACTCTTATCCCCTTTGCCTTTGTACAATGGCACTATGCACGCATTCCGCCAATCCTCAGGCACCTCACCATGAGTCATACATACATTAAATAACCTTACCAACCAGTCAACAATACAGTCACCCCCTTTTTTAATAAATTCCACTGCAATACCATCCAAACCTGCTGCCTTTCCGGCTTTCATCTTCCGCAAAGCTTTTACTACTTCTCTCTGTTTACCAACTCATTTTCCCTAACCCTCGCACTTTGCACACCACCTCGACCAAAACACCCTATATCTGCCTATATATATATATATATATATATATATATATATATATATATATATATATATATATATATATATATATATATCCTGTAGACACAATGTTACCTGACACTGGCTACTTGAGGATATAGTGCAAGCAAAGGTGTATCATCTGCTGATGAAAGATAGTGCAGACTCATCAATGAAATTCTCACTTAAAAGGAGTCCATCCTCTCCCTACTATTGGTTGTAAAGCATCTTTGGGGCTGCAAGAGCTCCTGGATGGATGGGGGGATCCTTGGGTTATAGCTCCAGGACCCCTTTGAGAAAGGGATATTAGGGTAGTATCATAATAGTATTTTTTTCATCTTTCTTCACCATTTCCTGCATTGATGAAGTAATACCAGCAACAGATATAGAAAGGCCTCATTCACTTACATACATTCTCTAGCTGTCATGTATAATGCACTGAAACCACAGACCATTCATAACCAGGACCTACATAACTCTCCATGGTTCCCCCTGGCTGCTTTCTATGCTCTGAGTCTGTCCACTAACAGCACATCTCCCTCTAAATACCACATCACTCCAATTCACTCTAACCCAAGCATGCCTTTCACCTTCCTACATGTTCAAGCCCTGATCACTCAAAACATTTTTCCCTCCCTCCTTCCATCTCCCATTTGGTGTCACCCTTCTCCTTGTCCTCTCTACTTCTGACACATATCCTTTCTCAACCTCTCCCCACCAATTTTCTCCATATGTCCAAACCATTTCATCAGTCCACTTCAGATCTCCCAACCACAATCTATTTATTACCACACCTCTCTCTTACCCTTTTAGTAATCATTCAATCAAACTACCTCATCACATATTGTCCTCAAACACTTCATTTCCAACACATACACCCTCCTACACATATCCTTGTCCACAGATTATGCCTTGCATCCATACAACTCTGCTGGGAGTACAATGCCTTCAAACATATCCATTTTTGCCCTCCTAGATAACAAGCTCCTTTCCCTACATTCCTCAATGTTCCCAGAACCATCACTCCCTCAACCATCGAATGACTCACTTCCATTTCTAGGGTTCCATTCATTGCCATGCCCATTTCCAGGTATCTAAAGACTTCACTCCCTCCAAATTTTCTCCATTCAAACACACACTACAAATGACCTGTTCCTCTGCCCAGCTAAACCTAATAACCTTGCTCCTTGCTTTCATTCACGTTGAAAAAGAAGGCAAATAAGAGTTGGGGTGAGATAGTATCACAAAACTTTAGGGAGGATAAAAAGATGTTTTGAAGGAGGTAAATAATGTGTGTGAGACAAAAGAACAAATGAGAACATCTGTAAAGGGGGCAAGGGGGGAAAGTGATAACAGGAAGTGATGAAGTGAATATTCTGAAGGTTTGTTGAATGTGTTTGATGATAGAGTGGCAGATGTAGGGTGTTTTCATTAGGGTAGTGTGCAAAGTGAAAGGGTCGGGGAGAATGGTTTGGTAAACAGAGGAGGTAGTGAAAGCTATGCAGAAGATGAAAGCCAGCAAGGTAGCAGGTTTGGATGGTACCATAGTTGAACTTATTAAGAAAGGGGGTGACTGTGATATTGATTGGTTGGTAAGGATATTCAATATTCAATCATGGTGAAGTTCCTGATGATTGGCAGAATACATGCATAGTGCCATTGTACAAAGGCAAAGCTGATAAAGGTGAGTGTCCAAACTATAGAGGCATAAGGTTGTTGAGTATTCCTGGGAAATTGTTTGGAAGGGTCATGACTGAGTGGGTGAAGGCACATACAGAGCATCAGATTGGGGAAGAGCAGTGTGGTTTCAGGAGTGGTAGAGGATATGTGGATCAGGTGTTTGCTTTGAAGAATGTATGCAAGAAATACTTAGAAAAACAGATGGATTTGTATGTAGCATTTATGGATCTGAAGAAGGCATATGACAGCATTGACAGAGATGCTTTGTGGAAGGACTTAAGAGGATATGGTGTGGGAGGTAAGCTGCGAGAAGCAGTGAAAAGTTTTTATCAAGGATGTAAGGCATGTGTAGAAGTAGGAAGAGAGGAGAGTGATTGGTTCTAAGTAAAAGTTGGTCTGCAGCAGGGGTGTGTGATGTCTCCATGGTTGTTTCATTCGTTTATGGATGGGAAGGTTAAGGAGGTAAATGCAAGAGTTTTTGAGAGAGTGGCGAATATTCATTCTGTTGGGGATGAGGGGGCCTGGGAAGCGAGTCAGTTGTTGTTTGCCGATGATACACCACTGGTGGCTGATTTGAGTGAAAAACTGCAGAGGTTGGTGATTCAGTTTCAAAAAGTGAGTGAAAGGAGAGAGTTGAGAGTAAATGTGAATAAGAGCAAGGTTATTAGGTTCAGCAAATTTGAGGGACAACTTAGTTGGGATGTAAGTTTGAATGAGAAATATTGGAGGAAGTGAAGTGTTTTAGACATCTGGGAGTGGACTTAGCAGCAAATGGAGCAAATGGAGCTATGGAAACGGAGTCGAGTCACAGGGTGGGGGAGGGGGCAAAGGTTCGGGGAGTGATGAAGAATGTGTGGAAAGAGGGAATGTTATCTCAGAGAGCAAAAATGGGAATGTTTGAAGAAATAGTGGTTCCAACAACATCATATGGTTGAGAGGCATGGGCTAAAGATAGGGTTGTACTTAGGAGGGTGGATGTGTTGGAAATGAAATGTTTGAGGACAATATGTGGTGTGAGGGATTTGATCGAGTAAGTAATGAAAGGGTAAGAGAGATGTGTGGTAATAAATAGAGTGTATTAAGAGAGCAGAAAAGGGTATGATGATATGGTTTGGACATATGGAGAGAATGAGTGAGGAAAGAATGACAAAGAAGATAATGTGTGTCAGAGGTAGAGGGAACAAGGAGAAATGGGAGACCAAATTGGATGTGGAAGGATAGAGTGAAGAAGATTTTGAGTGCCGGGCCTGAACATACAGGAGGGTGAGAGGCATGCAAGGAATAGAGGGAATTGGAGCAATGTGGTATACACTAGAGACTGAGTGTAAATGGATGTGGTCTTTTTGTCCACTTTCCTGGTGCTACCTCGCTGAAGCAGGGATTAGCAATGCTATTTCCTGTGGGGCAGAGTAGCGCCAGGAATGGATGAAGGCAAGCATGAATACGTACAATTGTATGTATGTATATGTCTGTGTATGTATATGCATGTATATGTTGACATGTATATGTACGTATATGTGCATGTATAGGCATTTATGTATATGTATGTGTATATGAAAGGATGGGCTGTTCTTTGTCTCTTTCCTAGTGCTACCTCGCTGACATGGGGAAAAGTGATCTATTGTAATAATAACAACAATACGAGGAGAAGTGGGAGACCAAATTGGAGGTGGAAAGATGGAGTGAAAAAGACTTTGAGTGATTGGGGCCTGAACATGCAGGAGGGTGAAAGGTGTGCAAGGAAGAGAGTGAATTGGAACGATGTGGTATACCGGGGTCGACATGCTGTCAATGGATTCAACCAGGGCATACGAAGTGTCTGGGGTAAACTATGGAAAGTTTTGTGGGGCCTGGATGTGGAAAGGGAGATGTGGTTTCAGTGCATTATACATGACAGCTAGAGACTGAGTGTGAACGAATGTGGCCTTTGTTGTCTTTTCCTAGTGCTACCTCGCGCACATGCGGAGGGAGGGGGTTGTCATTTCATGTGTGGCAGGGTGGCGACGGGAATGAATAAGGGCAGACAGTATGACTTATGTACATGTGTATATATGTATATGTCTGTATGTGTATATGTACGTATACGTTGAGATGTATAGGTATGTAAATGTGCGTGTGTGGACGTGCATGTATATACATGTATGTGGGTGGGTTGGGCCATTCCTCTGTTTCCTTGTGCTACCTCGCTAACATGGGAGACAGAGACAAAGTATAATGAATGAATAAATAAATAAATACATATCTAGCAGTGATCTAACAATGTCATTTTCATTTACCTTTATAATCTCATTGTTGAAGGCAAGAACAGAGATTGTAAGTCCAGAAATCACCATGGCAGCTGGATTGGAAGTAAATAATTGGCTGATGACATCTCTGTATGTCTGTAACAAAAAAGTATGATGACATTTCCAAAAAATATCATAAACATTGATTACAAATCATACTTTATAATCATAAATCATCAGGAAAATATAGCTTATAAGGTTTTATATTGATTCACAAACAGGAAAATCTTATCATTAGCCCATAGAGTTTAGTAAGTAGCATTTAAACAGAATTTCATATACAACATAAGCTGTTCCATATATACACCCTATATACACCTGATCCCCTACTTATGACTTATGCGACATGATGATCTGTACATACAGCTGAAAAAAAAAAAAATATATAAATGATGAAATATGAGTTAAAGAAACTTAAATAAAACAAAAAGAAACTACAGAATCATACAATAAAGCTGGTTAATAAAAAACGAGATGATCATGATAGAAACTGAGGAGGATAAAAGAATGCTGTACAGGTGTATGAATTCTACATGCAATGCTGACATGCACCCAACTTACATCCATTTTGAGATACGAGTGGTTGGTCAGAATGGAATTTGGACATATGTTGGGGAAAGGGTGTACAATGTTGGCAAAAATAATGTACTTGTATGGTCTACTTGTGGTCACTTTATGTACTTAACATCTATTCATATAAAGTTAAAATGAGGATACCATTCCATAAATTGAGAACACACTGGAATAGGCAAAAAAATATTCAAATAATCAAGCCACTGTACATCTCTGCATTTTCTAAAGTCAGAGACTGAATGGGAACACTTGATATCTAATAAGGAACTACAGTGCTTATCTTGGTTAAATCATATGCAAAGCAGTTGTTTTGACTTGGAACACAGCATTAAAAATGATCAAATTGTGAAGTTTTCCCTTGGTTAGATGAGAGGGAAGATGGGAGACATATACTCGAAATGTTTTCATACTTCCTTTCTAAATGGCATGGAAACATCTATACATGTCTGTTTGTTATCCATTTCACTTTTCATGATCAATAGACACTGCTAAGGAAGAGTAAGGGGAATATATGAGAAATGGGGCAGGTCATTTGCTTTAAGACTGAACTGAATTCTAAAACATGCAGCAGACCACTAATTCTTTTACTACAAAATACATATGAATCTGAACAACCATATATAATCCTTAGCTAAATTCAGATTTACCTGATGGCCATAAACAATATGACAACATTCAGTTCCTCTCCAGTTAAGTTAAACTGATTTTATGATACAAGACTTTTACAAAAGTAGGTAGTAGCTGGTAGGCAGCCAGCGACCAGGAAAGTATATTTATCAGTACTACCCTGAGTATCTAGAGGGTTAGTGACATCTGCATAGTGAACCAGCACTTCAATGGTTGTCAAGTTGCACTCCTCAGACCTAGGTAGCTGTCTTTGCTTTCTGGTTCACTCACACTTGGACTACTGGCATTCTGTCCATAAACATACAATCTCTCCTTGTCATACTTAACAAGTGACAACAGCTCATTATTTGCAACTATAAAATTTTCTGCAGTGAGTACTATGTGTTAGCCCTACTTTTGGCAAAATAGTAAGAGCAGTAGAGAGAAGTAGTAAGTAGGAACATTTAGGCAGAAGTAGTAGGTTGGAGCATTAGGGTGTAGTCAGTAGGAACATTAATCAGTAACCTCTGTAAACATTATGCTAAACTTGCCCCGTGCAAGTGGCCTGTTATGCGTGAGGCACTAAAGGCTAACAAGTAGCACTGGCTTTCTCTAGTAATGGAGACTGTATTGCTGTGGCAATCCCTTGAGGGAGTTCCAGTTGGAACAGGCATCACAGATGTAGACAGAGAGAGAGATAAACATAGATAGATAGATAGACAGATATAGATAAACAGATAGATAGATAGATAGACATACAAAGTTTTGTTAAAATATCTGAATGTTTAATTCAGCTTCAAATTTACAGTATACATCAAAATTTGCATTACCTATTTTCTGACCACTGTGTAAGGCACTTAAAGTTTTGTTCACAAATCCTGCACAAACTTGTTATAAAAATGTAGGTGACATAGCTTTACATCATTTCAGTATCATCCTTTGCATTTTTAATGACATAATTTCAGTATCATCCATTACATCTAAAGTTAAAATCACATATAAAAAGCTTATAGATTTATGTGCTGAAAAAGGACTGATGATTGGGAATACCTGGTTTAAAAAGTGAGATATACATAAGTATACTTATGGAAGTAGGAGAGATGGCCGGAGAGCGTTATTGGATTACGTGTTAATTGACAGTCACGCGAAAGAGAGACTTTTGGATGTTAATGTGCTGAGAGGTGCAACTGGAGGGATGTCTGATCATTATCTTGTGGAGGCTAAGGTGAAGATTTGTATGGGTTTTCAGAAAAGAAGAGTGAATGTTGGGGTGAAGAGGGTGGTGAGAGTAAGTGAGCTTGGGAAGGAGACTTGTGTGAGGAAGTACCAGGAGAGACTGAGTATAGAATGGAAAAAGGTGAGAACAATGGAAGTAAGGGGAGTGGGGGAGGAATGGGATGTATTTAGGGAATCAGTGATGGATTGCGCAAAAGATGCTTGTGGCATGAGAAGAGTGGGAGGTGGGTTGATTAGGAAGGGTAGTGAGTGGTGGGATGAAGAAGTAAGAGTATTAGTGAAAGAGAAGAGAGAGGCATTTGGATGATTTTTGCAGGGAAAAAATGCAATTGAGTGGGAGATGTATAAAAGAAAGAGACAGGAGGTCAAGAGAAAGGTGCAAGAGGTGAAAAAAAGGGCAAATGAGAGTTGGGGTGAGAGAGTATCATTAAATTTTAGGGAGAATAAAAAGATGTTCTGGAAGGAGGTAAATAAAGTGCGTAAGACAAGGGAGCAAATGGGAACTTCAGTGAAGGGCGCAAATGGGGAGGTGATAACAAGTAGTGGTGATGTGAGAAGGAGATGGAGTGAGTATTTTGAAGGTTTGTTGAATGTGTTTGATGATAGAGTGGCAGTTATAGGGTGTTTTGGTCGAGGTGGTGTGCAAAGTGAGAGGGATAGGGAAAATGATTTGGTAAACAGAGAAGAGGTAGTAAAAGCTTTGCGGAAGATGAAAGCCGGCAAGGCAGCAGGTTTGGATGGTATTGCAGTGGAATTTATTAAAAAAGGGGGTGACTGTATTGTTGACTGGTTGGTAAGGTTATTTAATGTATGTATGACTCATGGTGAGGTGCCTGAGGATTGGCGGAATGCGTGCATAGTGCCATTGTACAAAGGCAAAGGGGATAAGAGTGAGTGCTCAAATTACAGAGGTATAAGTTTGTTGAGTATTCCTGGTAAATTATATGGGAGGATATTGATTGAGAGGGTGAAGGCATGTACAGAGCATCAGATTGGGGAAGAGCAGTGTGGTTTCAGAAGTGGTAGAGGATGTGTGGATCAGGTGTTTGCTTTGAAGAATGTATGCAAGAAATACTTAGAAAAGCAAATGGATTTGTATGTAGCATTTATGGATCTGGAGAAGGCATATGATAGAGTTGATAGAGATGCTCTGTGGAAGGTATTAAGAATATATGGTGTGGGAGGCAAGTTGTTAGAAGCAGTGAAAAGTTTTTATCGAGGATGTAAGGCATGTGTACGTGTAGGAAGAGAGGAAAGTGATTGGTTCTCAGTGAATGTAGGTTTGTCGCAGGGGTGTGTGATGTCTCCATGGTTGTTTGATTTGTTTATGGATGGGATTGTTAGGGAGGTGAATGCAAGAGTTTTGGAAAGAGGGGCAAGTATGAAGTCTGTTGGGGATGAGAGAGCTTGGGAAGTGAGTCAGTTGTTGTTCGCTGATGATACAGCGCTGGTGGCTGATTCATGTGAGAAACTGCAGAAGCTGGTGACTGAGTTTGGTAAAGTGTGTGAAAGAAGAAAGTTAAGAGTAAATGTGAATAAGAGCAAGGTTATTAGGTACAGTAGGGTTGAGGGTCAAGTCAATTGGGAGGTGAGTTTGAATGGAGAAAAACTGGAGGAAGTGAAGTGTTTTAGATATCTGGGAGTGGATCTGGCAGCGGATGGAACCATGGAAGCGCAAGTGGATCATAGGGTGGGGGAGGGGGCGAAAATTCTGGGAGCCTTGAAGAATGTGTGGAAGTCGAGAACATTATCTCGGAAAGAAAAATGGGTATGTTTGAAGGAATAGGGGTTCCAACAATGTTGTATGGTTGCGAGGCGTGGGCTATGGATAGAGTTGTGCGCAGGAGGATGGATGTGCTGGAAATGAGATGTTTGAGGACAATGTGTGGTGTGAGGTGGTTTGATCGAGTGAGTAACATAAGGGTAAGAGAAATGTGTGGAAATAAAAAGAGCGTGGTTGAGAGAGCAGAAGAGGGTGTTTTGAAATGGTTTGGGAACATGGAGAGAATGAGTGAGGAAAGATTGACCAAGAGGATATATGTGTCGGAGGTGGAGGGAACGAGGAGAAGAGGGAGACTAAATTGGAGGTGGAAAGATGGAGTGAAAAAGATTTTGTGTGATTGGGGCCTGAACATGCAGGAGGGTGAAAGGAGGGCAAGGAATAGAGTGAATTGGAGCGATGTGGTATACCGGGGTTGACGTGCTGTCAGTGGATTGAATCAAGGCATGTGAAGCGTCTGGGGTAAACCATGGAAAGCTGTGTAGGTATGTATAATTGTGTGTGTGGACGTACGTATATACATGTGTATGAGGGTGGGTTGGGCCATTTCTTTCGTCTGTTTCCTTGCGCTACCTCGCAAACGCGGGAGACAGCGACAAAGGAAAAAAAAAAATAAAAAGAAAACTAACAACACAGATGTATTTTTTTTTTTTTTTGCTTTGTCGCTGTCTCCCGCGTTTGCGAGGTAGCGCAAGGAAACAGACGAAAGAAATGGCCCAACCCACCCCTATACACATGTATATACATACGTCCACACACGCAAATATACATACCTACACAGCTTTCCATGGTTTACCCCAGACGCTTCACATGCCCTGATTCAATCCACTGATAGCACGTCAACCCCGGTATACCACATCGCTCCAATTCACTCTATTCCTTGCCCTCCTTTCACCCTCCTGCATGTTCAGGCCCCGATCACACAAAATCTTTTTCACTCCATCTTTCCACCTCCAATTTGGTCTCCCTCTTCTCCTCGTTCCCTCCACCTCCGACACATATATCCTCTTGGTCAATCTTTCCTCACTCATTCTCTCCATGTGCCCAAACCATTTCAAAACACCCTCTTCTGCTCTCTCAACCACGCTCTTTTTATTTCCACACATCTCTCTTACCCTTACGTTACTTACTCGATCAAACCACCTCACACCACACATTGTCCTCAAACATCTCATTTCCATCACATCCATCCTCCTGCGCACAACTCTATCCATAGCCCACGCCTCGCAACCATACAACATTGTTGGAACCAATATTCCTTCAAACATACCCATTTTTGCTTTCCGAGATAATGTTCTCGACTTCCACACATTCTTCAAGGCTCCCAGAATTTTCGCCCCCTCCCCCACCCTATGATCCACTTCCGCTTCCATGGTTCCATCCGCTGCCAGATCCACTCCCAGATATCTAAAACACTTCACTTCCTCCAGTTTTCTCCATTCAAACTCACCTCCCAATTGACTTGACCCTCAACCCTACTGTACCTAATAACCTTGCTCTTATTCACATTTACTCTTAACTTTCTTCTTTCACACACTTTACCAAACTCAGTCACCAGCTTCTGCAGTTTCTCACATGAATCAGCCACCAGCGCTGTATCATCAGCGAACAACAACTGACTCACTTCCCAAGCTCTCTCATCCCCAACAGACTTCATACTTGCCCCTCTTTCCAAAACTCTTGCATTGACCTCCCTAACAACCCCATCCATAAACAAATTAAACAACACAGATGTATACAAATGAAACTTGTTCATTTGATTCTGACATGAACTTGCTAGAGCATCCCCGCGCCCCACTTCAGCGAGGTAGCAACAGGAAAATAGACATGAAAGGGGCCACATTCATTCACACTCAGTCTCTGGCTGTCATTTGATGCACCAAGGTCACATCTCCCTGTCCACATCCGGGCCCCACAGAACTTTCCACGGTTTGCCTCAGACATTTCACCTGCACTGGTTCAGTCCATTGACACAATATCGACCCTGGTATGCCGCATCATTCCAATTCGCTCTCTTCCTTGCATACACACACAAAGAGGATATGGGGGATGCTATTTTGCGTGTGGTGACAGGAATGGATGAAGGCAGCAGGTATGGATATGTACATGTGTATGTCTGTGTATGTATATGCTGAAATGTATATGTATGTATACGTTAAAATGTATATGTATGTATATGTGCATGTGTGGGCGTTTATGTATATACATGTGTATGTGGGTGGGTTGGGCCATTCCTCGTCTGTTTCCTTGCACTATCTCACTAATGCGGGACATGGCGGTCAGGTATAATAATAATGATGATGTATTTTTTCATACACATTTACCATTTCCCGCTTTAGCAATGTAGCATTAAGAACAGAGGACTGAGCCTTAGAGAGAATATCTTCACTTGGCCTCCCTGTCTGTTACCTCTTTTGGAAAAGTAAAAACTAAAGGGGAGGAATTCCAGACCCCGCTCTCTTTCGTTTTAGTCGCCTTCTATGATACGCATGGAATATGTGGGAAGTATTCTTTCTCTCCTATCCCCAACGCACCCACATACAAATGTATATACATACACGTTCACACACGCACATATACATACCTATACATCTCAATGTATACATATATACACACACACAGACATATATATATATATATATATATATATATATATATATATATATATATATATATATATATATATATACACACACATGTACATAAATCATACTGGATGCCCTTATTCATTCCTGTCGCCACACCGCCACACATGAAATAACAACCCCCTCCCCCCTCATGTGCGCGAGGTAGCACTAGGAAAAGACAACAAAGGTCACATTCGTTCACACTCAGTCTCTAGCTATCATGTATAATGCACTGAAACCACAGCTCCCTTTCCACATCCAGGCCCCAAAAAACTTCCAGATGCTTCACATGCCCTGGTTCAATCCATTGACAGCACGTCGACCCTGGTATACCACATCGTTCCAATTCACTCTATTCCTTGCACACCTTTCACCCTCCTGCATATTCAGGCCCCGATCACTCAAAATCTTTTTCACTCCATCCTTCCACCTCCAATTTGATCTTCCACTTCTCGTTCCCTCCACCTCTGACACATATATCCTCTTTGTCAATCTTTCCTCACTCATTCTCTCCATGTGACCAAACCATTTCAAAACACCCTCTTCTGCTCTCTCAACCACACTCTTTTTATTACCACAATCTCTCTTCCCCTATTATTACTCAATCATTAATAAAGGCAGACAGTATGAATTATGTACATATGTATATGTCTGTGTGTGTTTATATATGCTGAGATGTAGATGTATGTATATGTTCGTGTGTGGACGTGTATGTATATACATGTGTGTGAGGGTGGGTTGGGCCATTCTTTTGTCTGTTTCCTTGCACTACCTCGCTAATGCAGGAGACAGCGACAAAACAAAATCAAATAAAAAATATATATATATAGAAGGCAACTAAAGGGGACGGGAGTGGGGGACTAGAAACCCTCCCCTCCTTGTATTTTAACTTTCTAAAAGGCGAAACAGAAGGAGTCACGCGGGGAGTGCTCATCCTCCTCGAAGGCTCAGATTGGGGTGTCTAAATGTGTGTGGATGTAACCAAGATGAGAAAAAAGGAGAGATAGGTAGTATGTTTGAGGAAAGGAACCTGGATGTTTTGGCTCTGAGTGAAATGAAGCTCAAGGATAAAGGGGAAGAGTGGTTTGGGAATGTCTTGGGAGTAAAGTCAGGGGTTAGTGAGAGGACAAGAGCAAGGGAAGGAGTAGCACTACTCATGAAACAGGAGTGGTGGGAGTATGCGATAGAGTGTAAGAAAGTAAACTCTAGATTGATATGGGTAAAACTGAAAGTTGATGGAGAGAGATGGGTGATTATTGGTGCATATGCACCTGGGCATGAGAAGAAAGATCATGAGAGGCAAATGTTTTAGGAGCAGCTGAATGAGTGTGTTAGTGGTTTTGATGCACGAGACCAGGTTATAGTGATGGGTGATTTGAATGCAAAGGTGAGTAATGTGACAGTTGAGGGAATAATTGGTATACATGGGGTGTTCAGTGTTGTAAATGGAAATGGTGAAGAGCTTGTAGATTTATGTGCTGAAAAAGGACAAGTTATTGGGAATACCTGGTTTAAAAAGCGAGATATACATAAGTAAACGTATGTAAGTAGGAGAGATGGTCAGAGAGCGTTATTGGATTATGTGTTAATTGATAGGTGCGCAAAAGAGAGACTTTTGGATGTTAATGTGCTGAGAGGTGCAACTGGAGGGATGTCTGATCATTATCTTGCGGAGGCAAAGGTGAAGATTTGTAGAGGTTTCCAGAAAAGAAGAGAGAATGTTGGGGGTGAAAAGAGTGGTGAGAGTAAGTGAGCTTGGGAAGGAGACTTGTGCGGGGAAGTACCAGGAGAGATTGTGTACAGAATGGAAAAAGGTGAGAACAAAGGACGTAAAGGGAGTGGGGGAGGAATGGTATGTATTTAGGGAAGCAGTGATGGATTGCACAAAAGATGCTTGTGGCATGAGAAGCGTGGGAGGTGGGCAGATTATAAAGGGTAGTCAGTGGTGGGATGAAGAAGTAAGATTATTAGTGAAAGAGAAGAGAGAGGCATTTGGATTATTTTTGCAGGGAAATAATGCAAATGAATGGGAGATGTATAAAAGAAGGAGGCAGGAGGTCAAGAGAAAGGTGCAAGAGGTGAAAGAGGGCAAATGAGAGTTGGGGTGAGAGAGTATCATTAAATTTTGGGGAGAATAAAAAGATGTTTTGGAAGGATGTAAATAAGGTGCGTAAGACAAGGGAACAAATGGGAATTTCAGTGAAGGGGGCTAATGGGGAGGTGATAACAAGTAGTGGTGATGTGAGAAGGAGATGGAGTGAGTATTTTGAAGGTTTGTTGAATGTGTTTGATGATAGAGTGGCAGATATGGGGTGTTTTGGTCGAGGTGGTATGCAAAGTGATTTGGTAAACAGAGAAGAGGTAGTAAAAGCTTTGCGGAAGATGAAAGCCAGCAAGGCAGCGGGTTTGGATGTTATTGTAGTGAAATTTATAAAAAATGGGGTGACTGTGTTGTTGACTGGTTGGTAAGGTTATTTAATGTATGTATGACTCATGGTGAGGTGCCTGAGGATTGGCGGAATGCTTGCATAGTGCCACTGTACAAAGGCAAAGGGGATAAAAGTGAGTGCTCAAATTACAGAGGTATAAGTTTGTTGAGTATTCCTGGGAAATTATATGGGAGGGTATTGATTGAGAGGGTTCCAACAATGTTGTATGGTTGCGAGGCGTGGGCTATGGATAGAGTTGTGCGCAGGAGGATGGATGTGCTGGAAATGAGATGTTTGAGGACAATGTGTGGTGTGAGGTGGTTTGATCGAGTAAGTAACGTAAAGGTAAGAGAGATGTGTGGAAATAAAAAGAGCGTGGTTGAGAGAGCAGAAGAGGGTGTTTTGAAATGGTTTGGGCAAATGGAGAGAATGAGTGAGGAAAGATTGACCAAGAGGATATATGTGTCGGAGGTGGAGGGAACGAGGAGAAGTGGGAGACCAAATTGGAGGTGGAAAGATGGAGTGAAAAAGATTTTGTGTGATTGGGGCCTGAACATGCAGGAGGGTGAAAGGAGGGCAAGGAATAGAGTGAATTGGATCGATGTGGTATACCGGGGTTGACGTGCTGTCAGTGGGTTGAATCAGGGCATGTGAAGCGTCTGGGGTAAACCATGGAAAGCTGTGTAGGTATGTATATTTGCGTGTGTGGACGTATGTATATACATGTGTATGGGGGTGGGTTGGGCCATTTCTTTTGTCTGTTTCCTTGCGCTACCTCGCAAACGCAGGAGACAGCGTCAAAAAAAAAATATATATTTGGACGATTTTTGCAGGGAAAAAATGAAATTGAGTGGGAGACGTATAAAAGAAAGAGACAGGAGGTCAAGAGAAAGGTGCAAGAGGTGAAAAAAAGGGCAAATGAGAATTGGGGTGAGAGAGTATCATTAAATATTAGGGAGAATAAAAAAAAGATGTTCTGGAAGGAGGCAAATAAAGTGTGTAAGACAAGGGAGCAAATGGGAACTTCAGTGAAGGGCGCAAATGGGGAGGTGATAACAAGTAGTGGTGATGTGAGAAGGAGATGGAGTGAGTATTTTGAAGGTTTGTTGAATGTGTTTGATGATAGAGTGGCAGATATAGGGTGTTTTGGTCGAGGTGGTGTGCAAAGTGCGAGGGTTAGGGAAAATGATTTGGTAAACAGAGAAGAGGTAGTAAAAGCTTTGCGGAAGATGAAAGCCGGCAAGGCAGCAGGTTTGGATGGTATTGCAGTGGAATTTATTAAAAAAGGGGGTGACTGTATTGTTGACTGGTTGGTAAGGATATTTAATGTATGTATGACTCATGGTGAGGTGCCTGAGGATTGGCGGACTGCGTGCATAGTGCCATTGTACAAAGGCAAAGGGGATATGAGTGAGTGCTCAAATTACAGAGGTATAAGTCTGTTGAGTATTCCTGGTAAATTATATGGGAGGGTATTGACTGAGAGGGTGAAGGCATGTACAGAGCATCAGATTGGGGAAGAGCGGTGTGGTTTCAGAAGTGGTAGAGGATGTGTGGATCAGGTGTTTGCTTTGAAGAATGTATGTGAGAAATACTTAGAAAAGCAAATGGATTTGTATGTAGCATTTATGGATCTGGAGAAGGCATATGATAGAGTTGATAGAGATGCTCTGTGGAAGGTATTAAGAATATATGGTGTGGGAGGCAAGTTGTTAGAAGCAGTGAAAAGTTTTTATCGAGGATGTAAGGTATGTGTACGTATAGGAAGAGAGGAAAGTGATTGGTTCTCAGTGAATGTAGGTTTGCGGCAGGGGTGTGTGATGTCTCCATGGTTGTTTAATTTGTTTGTGGATGGGGTTGTTAGGGAGGTGAATGCAAGAGTTTTGGAAAGAGGGGCAAGTATGAAGTCTGTTGGGGATGAGAGAGCTTGGGAAGTGAGTCAGTTGTTGTTCGCTGATGATACAGCGCTGGTGGCTGATTCATGTAAGAAACTGCAGAATATATATATATATATATATATATATATATATATATATATATATATATATATATATATATATATATTCTTTTTTTTTTTTTTTTGTCACTGTCTCCCGCGTTTGCGAGGTAGCGCAAGGAAACAGACGAAAGAAATGGCCCAACCCACCCCCATACACATGTATATACATACATCCACACACGCAAATATACATACCTACACAGCTTTCCATGGTTTACCCCAGACGCTTCACATGCCTTGATTCAATCCACTGACAGCACGTCAACCCCGGTATACCACATCACTCCATTTCACTCTATTCCTTGCCCTCCTTTCACCCTCCTGCATGTTCAGGCCCCGATCACACAAAATCTTTTTCACTCCATCTTTCCACCTCCAATTTGGTCTCCCTCTTCTCCTCGTTCCCTCCACCTCCGACACATATATCCTCTTGGTCAATCTTTCCTCACTCATTCTCTCCATGTGACCAAACCATTTCAAAACACCCTCTTCTGCTCTCTCAACCACGCTCTTTTTATTTCCACACATCTCTCTTACCCTTACGTTACTTACTCGATCAAACCACCTCACACCACACATTGTCCTCAAACATCTCATTTCCAGCACATCCATCCTCCTGCGCACAACTCTATCCATAGTCCATGCCTCGCAACCATACAACATTGTTGGAACCACTATTCCTTCAAACATACCCATTTTTTGCTTTCCGAGATAATGTTCTCGACTTCCACACATTCTTCAAGGCTCCCAGAATTTTCGCCCCCTCCCCCACCCTATGATCCACTTCCGCTTCCATGTTTCCATCCGCTGCCAGATCCACTCCCAGATATCTAAAACACTTCACTTCCTCCAGTTTTTCTCCATTCAAACTCACCTCCCAATTGACTTGACCCTCAACCCTACTGTACCTAATAACCTTGCTCTTATTCACATTTACTCTTAACTTTCTTCTTTCACACACTTTACCAAACTCAGTCACCAGCTTCTGCAGTTTCTCACATGAATCAGCCACCAGCGCTGTATCATCAGCGAACAACAACTGACTCACTTCCCAAGCTCTCTCATCCCCAACAGACTTCATACTTGCCCCTCTTTCCAAAACTCTTGCATTCACCTCCCTAACAACCCCATCCATAAACAAATTAAACAACCATGGAGACATCACACACCGCTGCCGCAAACCTACATTCAATGAGAACCAATCACTTTCCTCTCTTCCTACACGTACACATGCCTTACATCCTCGATAAAAACTTTTCACTGCTTCTAACAACTTGCCTCCCACACCATATATTCTTAATACCTTCCACAGAGCATCTCTATCAACTCTATCATATGCCTTCTCCAGATCCATAAATGCTACATACAAATCCATTTGCTTTTCTAAGTATTTCTCACATACATTCTTCAAAGCAAACACCTGATCCACACATCCTCTACCACTTCTGAAACCACACTGCTCTTCCCCAATCTGATGCTCTGTACATGCCTTCACCCTCTCAATCAATACCCTCCCATATAATTTGCCAGGAATACTCAACAAACTTATACCTCTGTAATTTGAGCACTCACTCTTATCCCCTTTGCCTTTGTACAATGGCACTATGCACGCATTCCGCCAATCCTCAGGCACCTCACCATGAGTCATACATACATTAAATAACCTTACCAACCAGTCAACAATACAGTCACCCCCTTTTTTAATAAATTCCACTGCAATACCATCCAAACCTGCTGCCTTGCCGGCTTTCATCTTCCACAAAGCTTTTACTACCTCTTCTCTGTTGGACGATTTTTGCAGGGAAAAAATGCAATTGAGTGGGAGAAGTATAAAAGAAAGAGACAGGAGGTCAAGAGAAAGGTGCAAGAGGTGAAAAAAAAGGGCAAATGAGAGTTGGGGTGAGAGACTATCAGTAAATTTTAGGGAGAATAAAAAGATGTTCTGGAAGGAGGTAAATAGGGTGCGTAAGACAAGGGAGCAAATGGGAACTTCAGTGAAGGGCGCAAATGGGGAGGTGATAACAAGTAGCGGTGATGTGAGAAGGAGATGGAATGAGTATTTTGAAGGTTTGTTGAATGTGTCTGATGACAGAGTGGCAGATATAGGGTGTTTTGGTCGAGGTGGTGTGCAAAGTGAGAGGGTTAGGGAAAATGATTTGGTAAACAGAGAAGAGGTAGTAAAAGCTTTGCGGAAGATGAAAGCCGGCAAGGCAGCAGGTTTGGATGGTATTGCAGTGGAATTTATTAAAAAAGGGGGTGACTGTATTGTTGACTGGTTGGTAAGGTTATTTAATGTATGTATGACTCATGGTGAGGTGCCTGAGGATTGGCGGAATGCGTGCATAGTGCCATTGTACAAAGGCAAAGGGGATAAGAGTGAGTGCTCAAATTACAGAGGTATAAGTTTGTTGAGTATTCCTGGTAAATTATATGGGAGGGTATTGATTGAGAGGGTGAAGGCATGTACAGAGCATCAGATTGGGGAAGAGCAGTGCGGTTTCAGAAGTGGTAGAGGATGTGTGGATCAGGTGTTTGCTTTGAAGAATGTATGTGAGAAATACTTAGAAAAGCAAATGGATTTGTATGTAGCATTTATGGATCTGGAGAAGGCATATGATAGAGTTGATAGAGATGCTCTGTGGAAGGTATTAAGAATATATGGTGTGGGAGGCAAGTTGTTAGAAGCAGTGAAAAGTTTTTATCGAGGATGTAAGGCATGTGTACGTGTAGGAAGAGAGGAAAGTGACTGGTTCTCAGTGAATGTAGGTTTGCGGCAGGGGTGTGTGATGTCTCCATGGTTGTTTAATTTGTTTATGGATGGGGTTGTAAGGGAGGTAAATGCAAGAGTCCTGGAAAGAGGGGCAAGTATGAAGTCTGTTGGGGATGAGAGAGCTTGGGAAGTGAGTCAGTTGTTGTTCGCTGATGATACAGCGCTGGTGGCTGATTCATGTGAGAAACTGCAGAAGCTGGTGACTGAGTTTGGTAAAGTGTGTGGAAGAAGAAAGTTGAGAGTAAATGTGAATAAGAGCAAGGTTATTAGGTACAGTAGGGGTGAGGGTCAAGTCAATTGGGAGGTGAGTTTGAATGGAGAAAAACTGGAGGAAGTGAAGTGTTTTAGATATCTGGGAGTGGATCTGTCAGCGGATGGAACCATGGAAGCGGAAGTGGATCATAGGGTGGGGGAGGGGGCGAAAATTTTGGGAGCCTTGAAAAATGTGTGGAAGTCGAGAACATTATCTCGGAAAGCAAAAATGGGTATGTTTGAGGGAATAGTGGTTCCAACAATGTTGTATGGTTGCGAGGCGTGGGCTATGGATAGAGATGTGCGCAGGAGGATGGATGTGCTGGAAATGAGATGTTTGAGGACAATGTGTGGTGTGAGGTGGTTTGATCGAGTAAGTAACGTAAGGGTAAGAGAGATGTGTGGAAATAAAAAGAGCGTGGTTGAGAGAGCAGAAGAGGGTGTTTTGAAATGGTTTGGGCACATGGAGAGAATGAGTGAGGAGAGATTGACCAAGAGGATATATGTGTCGGAGGTGGAGGGAACGAGGAGAAGAGGGAGACCAAATTGGAGGTGGAAAGATGGAGTGAAAAAGATTTTGTGTGATCGGGGCCTGAACATGCAGGAGGGTGAAAGGAGGGCAAGGAATAGAGTGAATTGGAGTCATGTGGTATACAGGGGTTGACGTGCTGTCAGTGGATTGAATCAAGGCATGTGAAGCGTCTGGGGTAAACCATGGAAAGCTGTGTAGGTATGTATATTTGCGTGTGTGGACGTGTGTATGTACATGTGTATGGGGGGGGGGTTGGGCCATTTTCTTTCCTCTGTTTCCTTGCGCTACCTCGCAAACGCGGGAGACAGCGACAAAGTATAAAAAAAAAAAAAAAAAAAAAAAAAAAATAATTTGCCAGGAATACTCAACAAACTTATACCTCTGTAATTTGAGCACTCACTCTTATCCCCTTTGCCTTTGTACAATGGCACTATGCACGCATTCCGCCAATCCTCAGGCACCTCACCATGAGTCATACATACATTAAATAACCTTACCAACCAGTCAACAATACAGTCACCCCCTTTTTTAATAAATTCCACTGCAATACCATCCAAACCTGCTGCCTTGCCGGCTTTCATCTTCCACAAAGCTTTTACTACCTCTTCTCTGTTTACCAAATCATTTTCCCTAACCCTCGCACTTTGCACACCACCTCGACCAAAACACCCTATATCTGCCACTCTATCATCAAACACATTCAACAAACCTTCAAAATACTCATTCCATCTCCTTCTCACATCACCACTACTTGTTATCACCTCCCCATTTGCGCCCTT
This sequence comes from Panulirus ornatus, assembly GCF_036320965.1. Classification (NCBI taxonomy): domain Eukaryota; kingdom Metazoa; phylum Arthropoda; class Malacostraca; order Decapoda; family Palinuridae; genus Panulirus; species Panulirus ornatus. The sequence continues at coordinate 49,145,036 of NC_092243.1, forward strand.
CACTGAAGTTCCCATTTGCTCCCTTGTCTTACGCACTTTATTTACCTCCTTCCAGAACATCTTTTTATTCTCCCTAAAATTTAATGATACTCTCTCACCCCAACTCTCATTTGCCCTTTTTTTCACCTCTTGCACCTTTCTCTTGACCTCCTGTCTCTTTCTTTTATACGTCTCCCACTCAATTTCATTTTTTCCCTGCAAAAATTGTCCAAATGCCTCTCTCTTCTCTTTCACTAATACTCTTACTTCTTCATCCCACCACTCACTACCCTTTCTAATCAACCCACCTCCCACTCTTCTCATGCCACAAGCATCTTTTGCGCAATCCATCACTGATTCCCTAAATACATCCCATTCCTCCCCCACTCCCCTTACTTCCATTGTTCTCACCTTTTTCCATTTTTCCATATATATATATATATATATCACATTATGAAAAACTTACGTATATTATCTTAAATGGGCCACTATATCGTTGGACTTGAATACCAAAGAGGTACTTGATTTGTGATGTCAGGACATGAACTGCTGCTCCTGTGGTGAAACCTGACACCAACATATCCGAGAGGAAAACACAAAGACTTCCAAGCTGGAGCACTCCCAGAATCACCTGTAGAAATTGATGAGTGAAAAAGCAAAATGTTAATCACATATACATAAATATTCACAAGTGTACGAGGCATAAATGTGATAGACTGAACTGGGTTAAAGTTGAGTAGTATGCAAGAGTAGAGGGTATGCTATTAGCATAATGAGCCAAGCACATTAAGTGGTCAAGGAAAACCATGGAATAGTCTGTGGGGTTTGGCTGTGGATGGTAGGCTCTGGTTTCACAACACCTACACAACAAAGTACAGATTCTCCAAATACAATCCTATCTTATTATGATTGACATTCAGTTCTTTCCAACGACACTAAACCCAACTCATCCAAATCACTCAGTAACTAACCACCGGACCCTAAGTAAAAACTGAAAGCTTACTAATAATGCCTACTTTACAACCTATATTCACAGACCCCTCCAACTGCAACAAAGTCAACACTGACAAAACAAACACACACACCAAAATGACCCAATAATCACTTGAAAAATACCTCATCAGACACATAAACATCTGACGCTACACAAGAGATACTATGTCATCTGCACTCTGGACACCACCAATCTCTACAACACTGCTCACAATGCAGCTTCCACACTGAAGACAATGAACATTTACTCCTAAATTGTCCTTAACACACCTTACACAAAAATACACACATTACCATACCCCTTGACCTATGGTACTGTCCAGTGGATGAGGCTGGTCTCCATACTAATACCATGAGATTACTGCTTTATACAATACAAATATCACCTTTTATGGCTAGTAAAACTGGAAAGTTAGAATGTTTGCAAATATCTTTCACAACCTGTATGGGCGTGGTAAAGGAACTGAACTACTGGGAATGACTGAAATCACTGGGGCTGTACTCTCTGGAGTGCAAATGGTTACTTACTTCAAAAAATCCTTGAAAGCTTGGTCCTCAACCTATGCTCAAAAATAATTCCTTAACTGCTGTGGTAGACCCTATATCACTCCTAAAATCAAAAGGTGTGCTATGCACAAAAAAAAAGAAAATACCATAAATACCTGGGGCCCAAGAATATTCAACAAATTGCCTACACCCATTAAACACATTATCAGATGCACTGCGATAGAATCTGAGAAAGCTAAGGATTGGATAAGTACTGAATTTACAAAGTGAACCAATCAAGCCAGGTTGTGGTGGTTATGTGGGTTTAAGGGCAGCAGCTTCCAACAGCTTGGGTGACCAATGACCCACCTCAGCAGTCTAGACCTAACCTGAGCATTGAGGGTTGAAGACCTCCAAAGAATCCATACATGGGTTCCTGGGGCAGGAAGGTAAGGGAAATTACAATTAGCATTGTCATTATTTCCTTATTTGCGAAATTGTTTGCTATTCCCTGCCTTAGCAAGGTAGCATCGGGAACAGGCAAGTGCTTGGGTGAACACTGAGACATCAACTTTTGAAGATGCTCTCTAATTCACCATAAGCACTGTATCATCAGCAAACAACAAATGACTAAATTCACACCCCACACACCCAATGGACTGTATACCTACCACTCTCCCCAAGATCCTTGCATTAAACTACCTTTGCAACCAATCCATGAACAAATCAAACAGCAATGGTGATATCACACATCCCTGCCACAAACCAAGCCTCACATGGAACTACTCACCCTTCTCTCTACCTTCTTGCACACATGCCTTACTCTCTTGATAAAAACTCATTGCATCTAATAGTTTTTTCCTACACAATATGAGGTGCTTGGAGCCAGTGATGAATCAACCAACCATCTAATGTCAAGAATGAGGTTCCAAGTTGTGTGGCACATGTTTCTCTAACCAGCCAGATGGAAAGGGAATGAATATTTGTCAATGAGTGGGAATCCATCTGGCTGGTTTGATAAGTATGTGGTGGACATTTTAGAACTTCAATCTCTACATCAGGCAGTCAGGTGATTCATCACTGTGGCTCCAAGAACCTCATACATTTGTAACTTCTACCACAAAGTATCTATAACAACCCTGTCACATGCTTTCTCTAGATCCATAAATGCCACATACATACTTCTGTTTCTCTGATTATTTCTCACACATACCACTTTTGAAATTACATTGTTCCATCAGTTTAATGTTCTGTTCATGCCACCACTCTCTCAATCACCACTCTCCCATACAACTTACCAGGTACACTCAACAAACTTATACCTCTGTAATCTGAACACTTGCCTTTGTCCACAGTGCATTTATACAGTAGCACTATACGTGCATTCTGCCAATCCTCAGGCACCTCATCATGATCCATACATACTATATACTGAAAATCCTAACTAAATAATCAACAACACAGTCACTCACTCCCTTAAGAAATTCATTTGTAGTACTATCTACTTCAGCAGCCTTGCCACAGTTAATCTTACACAAAATCTTCCATGACTCTAATTTCACGTACCTTCAAAATACTAACTGGATTTCCTCTTCACCTCATCAGTGCCCATTACCAAATCTCAATTTGCCCCCTTGACCAATGTTCCCATCAGTTCTTGTTTTCTCACACTATTAATCTTGCAAATGTTTTCTTATTCTCCCTGAAGTTTATTGATAATCACTCACACCAACTCTCATTTGCCCTCTTTTTCAGTCCTTGCACCTTCCACTTGATTTCCTGTCACATGCTGTCATTATCTATTTAGGACATCTAATCACTCACACTCCTTCTCTGTAAGAACTGCCCATACACCTCATTGTTCTCAATGACTAGTAATTCAACTTTATCATCCCACTATTCACTACCTATTGCCACCTGCCCACCTCCCATCTTCTATATGCCACACACTTCTCTCCTGCATACTAGCACTATTTCCCCATATACCTACCATTCCTCAACCACTCTCCTAACTCTTTTACTCTCACCTGTTGCCATTTCACACTTAATTTCACCTAGCATTTCTTTACACAAGCCTCTTTTTTAAGCTCACATACTTTTCAACCTTCTTCTCACCCACATAATTTTTCTCTTTCCCGAAAGCCTTCTCAAATCTTCACCCTCACCTCTAACAGGTAATGATCAGACATCCTAGCAGCTGCCACTCTCAGCATAATCATATCCAATAATTTCTCTTTTGCATGCCTATCAATTTGCAAATAATCCAGAAATGTTTGCTTACCATCTTTCCTACTTCATGTATACTTATACATGTCCCTCTTTTTTCTAAATCAATTACTCCCAATCATCAGATTGGGAGTAATCTCCACCAGATGTTCATCATTTCTATTCACATAAATGAATCCCCCATGCCCCTTTCATAATAACTTTAACTAAATCATTATCCACTTATGGCATATATCCCTGTGTACTGAAAGAGTGTGCCTCTCAACTTGCACCTGTGCTTGCTTGTCTATTCTGTTTCTGTTTAAAAACCAAACCTTTTCCTTCTCCTTGAAAACATGCCTCAATAAGTCCATCCCTAAGAAAGGTGACCATTCTGACCCCTCTAACTATCATCATATTGTTTTGACATCTACCATTAACAAAGTTTTTGAATCCCTCCTCAACTCCCATATCCTTAAACACCTTGATAACCACATTCTTCTCTATGGTCACCAGTATGGCTTATATGTAAGGTGAGATCCACTGGTGATGTTCTTTCCTATATATTTTGTGGAGTCGTATGTAGTTGCCCTTGACATATCTATGGCTTTTGCCGTTTTGGCATTGGGGTCTCATCTCTAAGCTCCCCTCTTTTGGCTTCCCTCCCTCATTTTGCTCCTTCATATCTAGCTTCCTCTCCAGCAGCTCTATCTCTGTGGATGTTAATGGATCAGCCTCCCCATTTTCTCCATCAACAGCAATGTCCCTCAAGGTTTTGTCTTGTCCCTTACACTTTTTCTCCTCTTCTCCATGATTTCCTCTCCAGATATAATCCAATGCACTTATATGCTGATGACACAGCACTGCATTCATCCACATCCTTCAATTCTGCCCCTCTTCTCGCACTCGATCTATATCTTGTCTTGACACAGCTTCCTCAATAAATCCAGTCTTAGAAAGGATATTTCAATAGGGTACACAAAATCTTGTTAAGTTTGATGCCTCCAAGACTTAATTTCTACCCATCTTTCTATCCAAAACCCCACACAATGCTCATCTCTCCTTTGATGTTCTGTAATTCCACCTCTTGACTCAATGAACATACTTGGTATTACTGTAACATCCACTCTTTCTTGAAAACCCCACAGTACAGGAATAGCCAAGTCTGCCATTGGGTGTCCTCTTTAGATGTCAAAATTTCTTTTATTATACAATTATACAGGGGAATGATTCTTCCTTGTATGGAGTACTGCTCTCACATTTGGGGTGGTTCTAGCTCTATATCCTTACTTGATAGAGTTGAAAGCAGTCCGACATAAACTATCACAAGCTAACTTCCAAACATGACACTCTTGCCTTATGCTTCAATGTTGGTTCACTTTCCCACTTTGGCTTTTGCTCCAGAGAGCTGGCTGCTTGTGTGCCCCCACCACAAGCTAGACCACAAAATACTGGGCAAGCTGCTACATCACATGATTATTGTGTGGCCATCAGCAACTCAAGGGTGGGCTGTTTTGATACCTGCTTCTTTCCCTACATGTCAAATCTTTGGAACTCTCTACCTTCTCGTGTCTCTCCCGATAACTGTGACCTGGCACATTTCAAAAGACAGGTCTTTCACTTTCACAAAAATTTGTGAATACTTTCTCTTGTCTCTTCTTTTTCCACTTCATAATTCCCTCCATAATTCAATTAAGGCCCGGCCTTGATGTGGACTTTAGTCTTTGACTGGAGCCATCAACATACACTATCATTTATCACTCTCATCATACTTAAATGCCGTTTCCCGCATCAGCGAGGTAGCACCAGGAAACAGATGAAGAAAGGCCCATCTACTCATATACACAGATATATACATACATGCACATTATATTTATTTATTCGTTTTGCTTTGTCGCTGTCTCCTGCGTTAGCGAGGTAGCGCAAGGAAACAAGAAAGAATGGCCCAACCCACCCACATACACATGTATATACATACACGTCCACACACGCAAATATACATACCTATACATGTCAACGTATACATATATATATATATATATATACACACACAGACATATACATATATACACATGTACACAATTCATACTGTCTGCCTTTACTCATTCCCATCGCCACCCTGCCACACATGAAATAAACAACCCCCTCCCCCTCATGTGCATGAGGTAGTGCTAGGAAAAGACAACAAAGGCCTCATTCGTTCACACTCAGTCTCTAGCTGTCATGTAATAATGCACCGAAACCACAGCTCCCTTTCCACATCCAGGCCCCACACAACTTTCCATGGCTTACCCCAGACGCTTCACATGCCCTGGTTCAATCCACTGACAGCACATTGACCCTAGTATACAACATCGTTCCAATTCACTCTATTTCTTGCACGCCTTTCACCCTCCTGCATGTTCAGGCCCCGATCACTCAAAATCCTTTTCACTCCATCTTTCCACCTCCAATTTGGTCTCCCACTTCTCCTCGTTCCCTCCACCTCTGACACATATATCCTCTTGGTCAATCTTTCCTCACTCATTCTCTCCATGTGACCAAACCATTTCAAAACATCCTCTTCTACTCTCTCACACATGCACATATATCTATATATTCATTTATATAATCTCTGTTTCCTGCATCAGTGAGGTAGCACCAGGAAATAGATGAAGAATGGTCCATGCACTCCTATACATACACACACACACACACACACATATATATATATATATATATATATATATATATATATATATATATATATATATATATATATATATATTCTTTTCTTTCTTTCATACTATTCGCCATTTCCCGCATCAGCGAGGTAGCGTTAAGAACAGAGGACTGGGCCTCTGAGGAAACATCCTCACCCGGCCCCCTTCTCTGTTCCTTCCTTTGGAAAAAAAAAAAAAAAAAAAAAAAAAAAAAAAAAAACGAGAGGGGAAGATTTCCAGCCCCCCCGCTCCCTTCCCTTTTAGTCGCCTTCTACGACACACAGGGAATACGTGGGAAGTATTCTTTCTCCCCTATCCCCAGGGATATATATATATATATATATATATATATATATATATATATATATATATATATATATATATATATATTTTTTTTTTTTTGCTTTGTCGCCGTCTCCCGCGTTTGCGAGGCAGCGCAAGGAAACAGATGAAAGAAATGGCCCAACCCATCCCCATACACATGTATATACATACGTCCACACACGCAAATATACATACCTACACAGCTTTCCATGGTTTACCCCAGACGCTTCACATGCCCTGATTCAATCCACTGACAGCACGTCAACCCCGGTATACCACATCGATCCAATTCACTCTATTCCTTGCCCTCCTTTCACCCTCCTGCATGTTCAGGCCCCGATCACACAAAATCTTTTTCACTCCATCTTTCCACCTCCAATTTGGTCTCCCACTTCTCCTCGTTCCCTCCACCTCCGACACATATATCCTCTTGGTCAATCTTTCCTCACTCATTCTCTCCATGTGCCTAAACCATTTCAAAACACCCTCTTCTGCTCTCTCAACCACGCTCTTTCCATTTCCACACATCTCTCTTACCCTTACGTTACTTACTCGATCAAACCACCTCACACCACACATTGTCCTCAAACATCTCATTTCCAGCACATCCATCCTCCTGCGCACAACTCTATCCATAGCCCACGCCTCGCAACCATACAACATTGTTGGAACCACTATTCCTTCAAATACCCATTTTTGCTTTCCGAGATAATTTTCTCGACTTCCACACATTCTTCAAGGCTCCCAGGATTTTCGCCCCCTCCCCCACCCTATGATCCATTTCCACTTCCATGGTTCCATCCGCTGCCAGATCCACTCCCAGATATCTAAAACACTTTACTTCCTCCAGTTTTTCTCCATTCAAACTTACCTCCCAATTGACTTGATCCTCAACCCTACTGTACCTAATAACCTTGCTCTTATTCACATTTACTCTTAACTTTCTTCTTTCACACACTTTACCAAACTCAGCATATATATATATATATATATATATATATATATATATATATATATATATATATATATATATATATATATAAACTATTCGCCATTTCCCACATTAACGAGGTAGCGTTAAGAACAGAGGAGTGGGCCTTTGAGGGAATACCCTCACCTGGCCCAATTCTCTGTCCCTTCTTTTGGAAAATTAAAAAAAAAACATGAGGGGAGGATTTCCAGCCCCCCGCTCCCTCCCCTTTTAGTCGCCTTCTACGACACACAGGGAATACGTGGGAAGTATTCTTTCTCCCCTATCCCCAGGGAACACATATATATATATATATATATATATATATATATATATATATATATATATATATATATATATATATATATATATATATTTTTTTTTTTTTATTATCATTTTGCTTTGTCGCTGTCTCCCGTGTTTGCGAGGTAGCACAAGGAAACAGACGAAAGAATGGCCTAACCGACCCACATACACATGAATATTCATACACGTCCACACACGCAAATATTCATACCTATACATCTCAACGTATACATATATATACACACACAGACATATACATATATACACATGTACATAATTCATACTGTCTGCCTTTATTCATTCCCATCGTCACCTTGCTACACATGAAATAACAACCCCCTTCTCCTCATGTGTGCGAGGTAGCGCTAGGAAAAGACAACAAAGGCCACATTCGTTCACACTCAGTCTCTAGCTGTCATGTAATAATGCACCGAAACCACAGCTCTTTTTCCACATCCAGGCCCTACAGAACTTTCCATGGTTTCCCCAGACTATTCACATGCCACTGACAGCACGTTGACTCCGGTATACCACATCGTTCTAATTCACTCTATTTACTTGCACACCTTTCACCCTCCTGAATGTTCAGGACCCGATCACTCAAAATCTTTTTCACTCCATCTTTCCACCTCCAATTTGGTCTCCCACTTCTCCTCATATTGTTGCTATTATCATACATGATCACCTTTCCCCGTGTCAGCGAGGTAGCACCAGGAAAGAGACGAAGAACAGCCCATCCTTTCATATACACATACATATACATAAATGCCCATACATGCACATATACGTACGTATACATATCAACATATACATACATATACATACGCAGACATATCCATACATACACTTGTGCGTATTCATGCTTGCCTTCATCCATCCCCAGGGATGGGGATAGGGGAGAAAGAATACTTCCCATACATTCCTCACGTGTCGTAGAAGGCGACTAAAAGGGAGAGGAGCGAGGAGCTGGAAACCCTCCCCTCCTTGTATTTTAACTTTCTAAAAGTGGAAACAGAAGAAGGAGTCACGCGGGGAGTGCTCATCCTCCTAGAAGGATCAGATTGGGGTGTCTAAATGTGTGTGGATGTAACCAAGATAAGAAAAAAGGAGAGATAGGTAGTATGTTTGAGGAAAGGAACCTGGATGATTTGGCTCTGAGTGAAACGAAGCTCAAGGGTAAAGGGGAAGAGTGGTTTGGGAATGTCTTGGGAGTAAAGTCAGGGGTTAGTGAGAGGACAAGAGCAAGGGAAGGAGTAGCACTACTCCTGAAACAGGAGTGGTGGGAGTATGTGACAGAGTGTAAGAAAGTAAACTCTAGATTAATATGGGTAAAACTGAAAGTGGATGGAGAGAGATGGGTGATTATTGGTGCATATGCACCTGGGCATGAGAAGAAAGATCATGAGAGACAAGTGTTTTGGTAGCAGCTGAATGAATGTGTTAGTAGTTTTGATGCACGAGACCAGGTTATAGTGATGGGGGATTTGAATGCAAAGGTGAGAAATGTGGCAGTTGAGGGAATAATTGGTGTACATGGGGTGTTCAGCGTTGTTAATGGAAATGGTGAAGAGCTTGTAGATTTATGTGCTGAAAAAGGACTGGTGATTGGGAATAACTGGTTTAAAAAGAGAGATAAGGGGATAAGAGTGAGTGCTCAAATTACAGAGGTATAAGTTTGTTGAATGTTCCTGGGAAATAATATGGGAGGGTATTGATTGAGAGGGTGAAGGCATGTACAGAGCATCAGAATGGGGAAGAGCAGAGTGGTTTCAGAAGTGGTAGAGGATGTGCGGATCAGGTGTTTGCTTTGAAGAATGTATGCGAGAAATACTTAGAAAAGCAAATGGATTTGTATGTAGCATTTATGGATCTGGAGAAGGCATATGATAGAGATGATAGAGATGCTCTGTGGAAGGTATTAAGAATATATGGTGTGGGAGGTAAGTTGTTAGAAGCAGTGAGGAGTTTTTATCGAGGATGTAAGGCATGTGTACGTGTAGGAAGACAGGAAAGTGATTGGTTCTCAGTGAATGTAGGTTTGCGGCAGGGGTGTGTGATGTCTCCACGGTTGTTTAATTTGTTTATGGATGGGGTTGTTAGGGAGGTGAATGCAAGAGTTTTGGAAAGAGGGGCAAGTATGCAGTCTGTTGTGGATGAGAGAGCTTGGGAAGTGAGTCAGTTGTTGTTCGCTGATGATACAGCGCTGGTGGCTGATTCATGTGAGAAACTGCAGAAGCTGGTGACTGAGTTTGGTAAAGTGTGTGAAAGAAGAAAGTTAAGAGTAAATGTGAATAAGAGCAAGGTTATTAGGTAAAGTGGTGTTGAGGTTCAAGTCAATTGGGAGGTAAGTTTGAATGGAGAAAAACTGGAGGAGGTGAAGTCTTTTAGATATCTGGAAGTGGATTTGGCAGCGGATGGAACCATGGGAGCGGAAGTGAGTCATAGGGTGGGGGAGGGGGCAAAAATTCTGGGAGCGTTGAAGAATGTATGGAAGTCGAGAACATTATCTCGGAAAGTAAAAATGGGTATGTTTGAAGGAATAGTGGTTCGAACAATGCTATATGGTTGCGAGGCATGGGCTATGGATAGAGTTGTGTGCAGGAGGGTGGATGTGCTGGAGATGAGATGTTTGAGGACAATATGTGGTGTGAGGTGGTTTGATCGAGTAAGTAATGTACGGGTAAGAGAGATGTATGGTAATAAAAAGAGTGTGGTTGAGAGAGCAGAAGAGGGTGTTTGAAAAGGTTTGGTCACATGGAGAGAACAAGTGAGGAAAGATTGACCAAGAGGATATATGTGTCAGAGGTGGAGGGAACGAGGAGAAGTGGGAGACTAAATTGGAGGTGGAAAGATGGAGTGAAAAAGATTTTGAGTGATCAGGGCCTGAACATGCAGGAGGGTGAAAGGCATGCAAGGAATAGAGTGAATTGGAGCGATGTGGTATACCGGGGTGGACGTGCTGTCAATGGATTAAAATGGGGCATGTGAAGCGTCTGGGGTAAACCATGGAAAGTTCTGCGGGGCCTGGATGTGGAAAGGGAGCTGTGGTTTCGGTGCATTATTACATGGCAGCTAGAGACTGAGTGTGAATGAATGGGACCTATGTTGTCTTTTCCTAGCGCTACCTCACACACATGAGGGGGGAGGGGGTTGATATTCCATGTGTGGCATTGTGGCGATGGGAATGAATAAAGGCAGACAGTATGAATTATGTACATCTGTGTATATATGTATATGTCTGTGTGTGTGTATATACGTATACATTGAGTTGTATAGGTATGTATATTTGCGTGTGTGGACGTGTATGTATATACATGTGTATGTGTTTGGGTTGGGCCATTCTTTCGTCTGTTTCCTTGCACTACCTCGCTAATGCGGGAGACAGCGACGAAGCAAAATAAATAAATAATACATATGTAAGTAGGAGAGATGGCCACAGAGCATTATTGGATTACGTGTTAATTGATAGGCGCGCGAAAGAGAGACTTTTGGATGTTAATGTGCTGAGAGGTGCAACTGGAGGGATGTCTAATCGTTATCTTTTGGAGGTGAAGGTGAAGATTTGTAAAGGTTTTCACAAAAGAAGAGAGAATGTTGGGGTGAAAAGAGTGGCGAGAGTAAGTGATCTTGGGAAGGAGACTTGTGTGAGGAAGTACCAGGAGAGACTGAGTACAGAATGGAAAAAGGTGAGAACACAGGAGGTAAGGGGAGTGGGGGAGGAATGGGATGTATTTAGGGATGCAGTGATGGATTGCGCAAAAGATGCTTGTGGCATGAGAAGTGTGGGAGGTGGGCAGATTAGAAAGGGTAGTGAGTGGTGGGATGAAGAAGTAAGATTATTAGTGAAAGAGAAGAGAGAGGCATTTGGAAGATTTTTGCGGGGAAAGAATGCAAATGAGTGGGAGATGTATAAAAGAAAGAGGCAGGAGGTCAAGAGAAAGGTGCAAGAGGTGAAAAAGGGGGCAAATGAGAGATGGGGTGAGAGAGTATCATTAGATTTTGGGGAGAATAAAAAGATGTTCTGGAAGGAGGTAAATAAAGTGCGTAAGATGAGGGAACAAATGGGAATTTCAGTGAAGGGCGCAAATGGGGAGGTGATAACAAATGGTGGTGATGTGAGAAGGAGATGGCGTGAGTATTTTGAAGGTTTGTTGAATGTGTTTGATGATAGAGCGGCAGATATAGGGTGTTTTGGTCGAGGTGGTGTGCAAAGTGAGAGGGTTAGGGAAAATGATTTGGTAAACAGAGAAGAGGTAGTAAAAGCTTTGCGGATGATGAAAGCTGGCAAGGCAGCAGGTTTGGACGGTATTGCAGTGGAATTTATTAAAAAAGTGGGTGACTGTATTGATGACTGGTTGGTAAGGTTATCTAATGTATGTATGACTCATGGTGAGGTGCCTGAGGAATGGCAGAATGCTTGAATAGTGCCATTGTACAAAGACAAAGGGGATAAAAGTATATATATATATATATATATATATATATATATATATATATATATATATATATTTTTTTTCAAACTATTCGCCATTTCCCACGTTAGCGAGGTAGCGTTAAGAACAGAGAACTGGGCCACTGAGGGAATATCCTCACCTGGCCCCCTTCTCTGTTCCTTCTTTTGGAAAATTAAAAAAAAATTGAGAGGGGAGGATTTACAGCCCCCCACTCCCTCCCCTTTTAGTCGCCTTCTACGACATGCAGGGAATACGTGGGAAGTATTCTTTCTCCCCTATCCCCAGGGATAATATATACATATATACATATATATATGATAGGGTTGATAAAGATGCTTTGTGGAAGGTTTTAAGAGTATAAGGTATGGGAGATAAGTTGCGAGAAGTGAAAAGTTTTTACTAAGGATGTAAGGCATGTGTACAAGTAGAAAGATAAGAAAGTGATTGGTTCCCAGTGAATGTTGGTTTGCGGCAGGGGTGCGTGATGTCTCCAAGGTTGTTTAATTTGTTTATGGATGGGGTGGTTAGGGAAGTGAATGCAAGAGTTTTGGAGAGAGAGAGAGGAAAGTATGCAGTCTCTTGTGGATGAGAGAGCTTAGGAAATGAGTCAGTTGTTGTTCGCTGATGATACAGCATTGGTGGCTGATTCCGGTGAGAAACTGCAGAGGTTGGTGACTGAGTTTGGTAAAGTGTGTGAAAGGAGAAAGTTGAAAATAGATGTGAATAAGAGAAAGGTTATTAGGTTCTGTAAGGTTGAGGAGCAAGTTATTGGGAAGGTAAGTTTGGAGAAAAACTGAGGGAACTACTATTCCTTCAACCATATCCATTTTTGCTCTCCAAGATAATGTTTTCTCCTTCCACACATTCTTCATTACTCTCAAAACCTTCTCCCCCTCCCCCATCCTGTGGCTTACTTCCACTTCAATGGTTCCATCCACTTTTAAGTCCACTCCCAGATATCTAAAACACTTCACTTCCTCCAATTTTTCTCCATTCAAACTTACATCCCAATTAACTTGTCCCTCAACCCTACTGAACCTAATATCCTTACTCTTATTCACATTTACTCCCAACTTTCTCCTTTCACACATTTTTTCCAAACTCAGTCACCAATTTCTGCAGTTTCTCACATGAATCAGTAGAGCTGTATCATCGGCGAACAACTAATTCACTTCCTAGGCCCTCTCATCCCCAACAAACTGCATACTCGCCCCTCTCTCCAAAACTTTTGCATTTACCTTCCTGTCCACCCCATCCATAAACAAATTAAGCAACCATGGGGATATCACACACCCCTGCCATAAACTGACATTCACTGGGAACCAATCATTCTCCTCTTTTCCTACTCATACACATGCCTAACACCCTTAACAAAAACTTTTCACTGCTTCTAGCGACTTACCTCCCACGCCATATACTCTTAAAGCCTTCCACAAAGTTTCTCTATAAACCCTATCATATGCCTTCTCCAGATCCATAAATACTACATACAAATCTATCTGTTTCTCTAAAAAATTTTCACATACATTCTTCAAAGCAAATGCCTGATCCACACATCCTCTACAACTTCTGAAACCACACATCTCTTCCCCAAACTGATGCTCTGTACATGCCTTCACCCTCTCAATCAATACCCTCCCACACAATTTCCCAGGAATACTCAAGAACCTTATACCTCTGTAGTTTGAAGATTCAACTACCCCCTTTGCCTTTGCACAATGGCACTATGCATGCATTCCACCAAAATATATTCAGTGAAGTATAAATCTTGTATATCAACATGCAATAACTTCTTACCTCCACAATTCCATTCATTAAAGCCACAGCAGCTGCAACTTGATTGGGAGAATAAACTGACGTATTTTCGATTGGTATGTCATCAGTTATGCTGCCAGCTGATGATACTTGCACCATCACTTGGGTCTGTAGCTAAGTCTCCCACAACTTTTCCCGTCATTAAACACACAACAGCAAATGTACCTGCCAAGAGTATTCAACATATGAAATATATTACATGACATATTTTCAAAGGCTTTGTATAATGACACTAAAACCAAAATTGTACTTTTTGAAAACAGAAAACCTTTTCTTTCCCTAGGAATATAACTATCTGGAACTTCCAACCCTCGTTATTTCCAGAGTGCACTCAACCTTTGATAACTGCTTGCTTGTTCCTTAGGCAATTGATGACCACCACATGGCTGAAATCATTGAACCACTTATTTTCAGCCTATAAAAGATCACATCATGCAGAATGTATAGAGAAAAAATTCTCCAAAATGGGTAAAGGCAAGATAAAAAATGCTTTAAGGACCTTATCTCCATACAGAAAATGTTTTCAGTTTTTTTAAACAACATTTCTCTCCTTTACAGTCAGTCACACAAGCATGAGAAGTCCAGGGTAACACTAGAACTCTTTCAAAGATAGTTAAGAGGAAAAGAGAATGCACAGAAGGGGTAGGACTGGCCCTCTTAGTAAAAGATAGCCTCAAGTTTCAAGAATTAATGGAAAATGGTCCATCCAGACAATATATAATGAAAAGACTAACTATAGGAAAGAAGTTCATTTCGGTGTTAATAGCATATAATCATCCAAAGCATTGCTTTGATCTAAAATAAATATACAATGACATTACTGGATTATATATTATTTAATGAGCATGTAAAAGAGAGACTTTTAGATGTAATGGTGGTTAGAGGGGTAGCAGGTGAAAAGTCTCCTCACTATCTTGTGGAGGCGAGTGTGAAGATTTGTAGATGTTTCTGAAAAAAGAGGAAACTGTCAGGAAGAAGAGAATTGTGAAAGTAAGTAATCTTGGAAAGGAGACGTGTGAAGAAATACCATGTGAGGTTTAGAGAAGAATGGCAAAAGGTGAGAGTAAATGAAGGGAGGGGAGTGGATAGGGTATTTCGGGCATTTATTGAAGAAATGATGACAAGTGAAAGAGACGCATGTAGCATGAGAAAGGTGGAAGGTAGGCAGATTCAAAAGGGTAGTGAGTGGTGGGATGAAGAAGCACAGTTGCTAAGGAAAGAGAAAAGAGTGGTGTTTAAGCAATGCTTACAGGGAAAGAGTGCAAATAACTGGGAGATGTATAAGGAAGTGGCAGGAGGTCAAGAAGGTGCAGGGGCTGAAAAAGAGGACAAATAAGAGTTAAGGTGAGCCAGTATCAGTAAACTTTGGGGACTATAAGATGTTTTGGAGGGAGGTAAATAATGTGTGAAAGACATCAGAACAAATGGGAACATCGGTGAAGGGGGCCAAAGGGGAAATGCTAACAGGTAGTGATGAAGTGAGATGGAGTGAGAATTTTGAAGGACTGTTTATTGTATTTGATCAGACAGTGGCAAATGTATGATGTCTCATTCAGGGTGGCATGTAAAAAGAAAGTCACGCAAAGTGAAGAGAGATGAGGTGGTGAGTCAGTTGACGTTCACTGGCGATACAGGTCTAGTGGCTGGTTCGTGTTTGAAACTGCAGAGGATGGTGAAAAAGTTTGGAAAAGTGTCTGAAAGGAGACAGTTGAGTAAATGTGAATATGAGCTAGGTTATTAGGTTCAGTAGGGTTGAGGGACAAGTTAATTGGGATGTAAGTTTGAATGGAGAAAAATGGGAGGAAGTGATGTGTTTTAGATATCTGGGAGCAGACTTAACAGCAGATGGAACCATAGAGGCAGAAGTGAGTTCACTTCCGCTTCCATGGTTCCGTCCGCTGCCAAATCCACTCCCAGATATCTAAAACACTTCACTTCCTCAAGTTTTTCTCCATTCAAACTTACCTCCCAACTGACTTGACCCTCAACCCTATTGTAACTAATAACCTTGCTCTTATTCACATTTACTCTCAGCTTTCTTCTTTCAAACACTTTACCAAACTCAGTCACCAGCTTCTGCAGTTTCTCACATGAATCAGCCACCAGTATTGTATCATCAGAGAACAACAACTGACTCACTTCCCAAGCTCTCTCATCCACAACAGACTGCATACTTGCCCCTCTTTCCAAAACTCTTGCATTCACCTCCCTAACAACCCCATCCATAAACAATTTAAACAACCATGGAGACATCACGCACCCCTGCAAACCACTATTCACTGAGAACCAATCACTTTCCTCTCTTCCTACACGTACACATGCCTTACATCCTCGATAAAAACTTTTCACTGCTTCTAACAACTTGCCTCCCACACCATATATTCTTATTACCTTCCACAGAGCATCTCTATCAACTCTATCATATGCCTTCTCCAGACCCATAAATGCTACATACAAATCCATTTGCTTTTCTAAGTATTTCTCACATACATTTTTCAAAGCAAACACCTGATCCACATATCCTCTACCACTTCTGAAACCACACTGCTCTTCCCCAATTTGATGCTCTGTACATGCCTTCACCCTCTCAATCAATACCCTCCCATATAATTTCCCAGGAATACTCAACAAACTTATACCTCTGTAATTTGAGCTCTCACTCTTATCCCCTTTGTCTTTGTACAATGGCGCTATGCAACCATTCTGCCAGTCCTCAGGCACCGCACCATGAGTCATATATACATTAAATAACCTTACCAACCAGTCAACAATAGTCACCCCCTTTTTTTAATAAATTCCACTGCAATACCATCCAAACCCACTGCCTTGCTGGCTTTCAACTTCCGCAAAGCTTTTACTACCTCTTCTCTGTTTACCAAATCATTCTCCCTAACCCTCTCACTTTGCACACCACCACCCTATACCTGCCACTCTATTATCAAACACATTTAAGAAACCTTCAAAATACTCACTCCATCTCCTTCTCACATCACCACTACTTGTTATCACCTCCCCATTAGCCCCCTTCACTGATGTTCCCATTTGTTCCCCTGTCTTACACACTATATTTACCTCCTTCCAAAACATATTTCTATTTTTCCTAAAATTTAATGATACTCTCACCCCAACTCTCAAATGCCCTCTTTTTTGCCTCTTGCACCTTTCTCTTGACCTCCTGTCTCTTTCATTTATACATCTTCCAGTCATTTGCATTATTTCCCTGCAAAAATTGTCCAAATGCCTCTCTTCTCTTTCATTGATAATCTTACTTCTTCATCCCACCACTCACTACCCTCTCTAATCTGCCCACCTCCCACACTTCTCATGCCACAAGCATCTTTTGTGCAAGTCATCACTGCTTCCCTAAATACATGCCATTCCTCCCCCACTCCCCTTACATCCTTTGTTCTCACCTTTTTCCATTCTGTACTCGGTCTCTCCTGGTACTTCCTCACACAAGTCTCCTTCCCAAGCTCATTTACTCTCACCAATCTCTTCACCCCAACATTCTCTCTTCTTTTCTGAAAACCTCTACAAATCTTAACCTTCGCCTCCACAAGATAATGATCAACCATCCCTCCAGTTGCACCTCTCGGCACATTAACATCCAAAAGTCTCTCTTTCGCGTGCCTATCAATCAACATGTAATCCAATAACACTCTGTGGCCATCTCTCCAACTTACACATGTATACTTAGGTATATCTCTCTTTTTAAACCAGGTATTCCCAATCACCAGTCCTTTTTCAGCACATAAATCTACAAGCTCTTCAACATTTCCATTTACAATACTGAACACCCTATGTACAACAATCATTTGCTCAACTGCCACATTACTCACCTTTGCATTCAAATCACCCATCACTATAACCTGGTCTTGTGCATCAAAACTACTAACACACTCACTCAGCTGCTCCCAAAACACTTGCCTCTCATGATCTTTCTTCTTATGCCCAGGTACATATGCTCCAATAATCACCCATCTCTCTCCATCCACTTTCAATTTTACCCATATCAATCTAGAACTTATTTTCTTACACCCTATCACATACTCCCATCACACCTGTTTCAGGAGTAGTGCTACTCCTTCCCTTGCTCTTGTCCTCTCACTAACCCCTGACTTTACTCCCAAGACATTCCCAAACCACTCTTCCCCTTTATCCTTGAGCTTCGTTTCACTCAGAGCCAAAACATCCAGGTTCCTTTTCTCAAACATACTACCTATCTCTCCTTTTTCTCATCTTTGTTACATCCACACACATTTAGACACCCCAATCTGAGCCTTTGAGGAGGATGAGCACTCCCCATGTGACTCCTTCTTCTGTTTCCCCTTTTAGAAATTTAAAATACAAGGAGGGGAGGGTTTCTAGCCCCCCCGCTCCCGTCCCCTTTAGTCGCTTTCTACAGAACGTGAGGAATGTGAGAAGTATTCCTTCTTCCCTATCCCCAGATATATATATATATATATATATATATATATATATATATATATATATATATATATATATATATATATATTTATATATATATATATATATATATATATATATATATTATTATTAGGTACAGTAGGGTTTAGGGTCAAGTCAATTGGGAGGTAAGTTTGAATGGAGAAAAACTGG
The DNA here is from genome assembly GCF_036320965.1 of Panulirus ornatus. Classification (NCBI taxonomy): domain Eukaryota; kingdom Metazoa; phylum Arthropoda; class Malacostraca; order Decapoda; family Palinuridae; genus Panulirus; species Panulirus ornatus. The sequence goes on from NC_092243.1 coordinate 49,163,890, forward strand.
AGGAAGTAAAGTGTTTTAGATATCTGGGAGTGGATCTGGCAGCAGATGGAACCATGGAAGTGGAAGTGGATCATAGGGTGGGGGAGGGGGCGAAAATTCTGGGAGCCTTGAAGAATGTGTGGAAGTCGAGAACATTATCTCGGAAAGCAAAAATGGGTATGTTTGAAGGAATAGTGGTTCCAACAATGTTGTATGGTTGCGAGGCGTGGGCTATGGACAGAGTTGTGCGCAGGAGGATGGATGTGCTGGAAATGAGATGTTTGAGGACAATGTGTGGTGTGAGGTGGTTTGATCGAGTAAGTAACGTAAGGGTAAGAGAGATGTGTGGAAATAAAAAGAGCGTGGTTGAGAGAGCAGAAGAGGGTGTTTTGAAATGGTTTGGGCACATGGAGAGAATGAGTGAGGAAAGAATGACCAAGAGGATATATGTGTCGGAGGTGGAGGGAACGAGGAGAAGTGTGAGACCAAATTGGAGGTGGAAAGATGGAGTGAAAAAGATTTTGTGTGATCGGGGTCTGAACATGCAGGAGGGTGAAAGGAGGGCAAGGAATAGAGTGAATTGGATCGATGTGGTATACCGGGGTTGACGTGCTGTCAATGGATTGAATCAGGGCATGTGAAGCGTCTGGGGTAAACCATGGAAAGCTGTGTAGGTATGTATATTTGCGTATGTGGACGTATGTATATACATGTGTATGGGGGTGGGTTGGGCCATTTCTTTCGTCTGTTTCCTTGCGCTACCTCGCAAACGCGGGAGACAACGGCAAAAAAAAGAAAAAAAAAATATATATATATATATATACATTTCTTTTTCTTTCTTTCATACTATTCGCCATCTCCCGCATTAGCGAGGTTGCGTCAAGAACAGAGGACTGGACCTTTGAGGGAATATCCTCACCTGGCCCCTTTCTCTGTCCTTCCTTTTGGAAAATTTAAAAAAAAAACGAGAGGGGAGGATTTCAAGCCCCCCGCTCCCTTCCCTTTTAGTCGCCTTCTACAACACGCAGGGAATACGTGGGAAGTATTCTTTCTCCCCTCTCCCCAGGGATACATATATATATATATATATATATATATATATATTATTTATATTATTGTTTTGGGAGCAGCTGAATGAGTGTGTTAGTGGTTTTGATGCACGAGACCGGGTTATAGTGATGGGTGATTTGAATGCAAAGGTGAGTAATGTGGCAGTTGAGGGAATAATTGGTGTACATGGGGTGTTCAGTGTTGTAAATGGAAATGGTGAAGAGCTTGTAGATTTATGTGCTGAAAAAGGACTGATGATTGGGAATACCTGGTTTAAAAAGCGAGATATACATAAGTATACTTATGTAAGTAGGAGAGATGGCCAGAGAGCGTTACTGGATTACGTGTTAATTGACAGGCGCGCGAAAGAGAGACTTTTGGATGTTAATGTGCTGAGAGGTGCAACTGGAGGGATGTCTGATCATTATCTTGTGGAGGCTAAGGTGAAGATTTGTATGGGTTTTCAGAAAAGAAGAGTGAATGTTGGGGTGAAGAGGGTGGTGAGAGTAAGTGAGCTTGGGAAGGAGACTTGTGTGAGGAAGTACCAGGAGAGACTGAGTACAGAATGGAAAAAGGTGAGAACAATGGAAGTAAGGGGAGTGGGGGAGGAATGGGATGTATTTAGGGAATCAGTGATGGATTGCGCAAAAGATGCTTGTGGCATGAGAAGAGTGGGAGGTGGGTTGATTAGAAAGGGTGGTGAGTGGTGGGATGAAGAAGTAAGAGTATTAGTGAAAGAGAAGAGAGAGGCATTTGGACAATTTTTGCAGGGAAAAAATGCAGTTGAGTGGGAGACGTATAAAAGAAAGAGACAGGAGGTCAAGAGAAAGGTGCAAGAGGTGAAAAAAAGGGCAAATGAGAGTTGGGGTGAGAGAGTATCAGTAAATTTTAGGGAGAATAAAAAGATGTTCTGGAAGGAGGTAAATAAAGTGCGTAAGACAAGGGAGCAAATGGGAACTTCAGTGAAGGGCGCAATTGGGGAGGTGATAACAAGTAGTGGTGATGTGAGAAGGAGATGGAGTGAGTATTTTGAAGGTTTGTTGAATGTGTTTGATGATAGAGTGGCAGATATAGGGTGTTTTGGTCGAGGTGGTGTGCAAAGTGAGAGGGTTAGGGAAAATGATTTGGTAAACAGAGAAGAGGTAGTAAAAGCTTTGCGGAAGATGAAAGCCGGCAAGGCAGCGGGTTTGGATGGTATTGCAGTGGAATTTATTCAAAAAGGGGGTGACTATTGTTGACTGGTTGGTAAGGTTATTTAATGTATGTATGACTCACGGTGAGGTGCCTAAGGATTGGCGGAATGCGTGCATAGTGCCATTGTACAAAGGCAAAGGGGATAAGAGTGAGTGCTCAAATTACAGAGGTATAAGTTTGTTGAGTATTCCTGGTAAATTATATGGGAGGGTATCGATTGAGAGGGTGAAGGCATGTACAGAGCATCAGATTGGGGAAGAGCAGTGTGGTTTCAGAAGTGGTAGAGGATGTGTGGATCAGGTGTTTGCTTTGAAGAATGTATGTGAGAAATACTTAGAAAAGCAAATGGATTTGTATGTAGCATTTATGGATCTGGAGAAGGCATATGATAGAGTTGATAGAGATGCTCTGTGGAAGGTATTAAGAATATATGGTGTGGGAGGCAAGTTGTTAGAAGCAGTGAAAAGTTTTTATCGAGGATGTAAGGCATGTGTACGTGTAGGAAGAGAGGAAAGTGATTGGTTCTCAGTGAATGTAGGTTTGCGGCAGGGGTGTGTGATGTCTCCATGGTTGTTTAATTTGTTTATGGATGGGGTTGTTAGGGAGGTGAATGCAAGAGTTTTGGAAAGAGGGGCAAGTATGAAGTCTGTTGGGGATGAGAGAGCTTGGGAAGTGAGTCAGTTGCTGTTCGCTGATGATACAGCGCTGGTGGCTGATTCATGTGAGAAACTGCAGAAGCTGGTGACTGAGTTTGGTAAAGTGTGTGAAAGAAGAAAGTTAAGAGTAAACGTGAATAAGAGCAAGGTTATTAGGTACAGTAGGGTTGAGGGTCAAGTCAATTGGGAGGTGAGTTTGAATGGAGAAAAACTGGAGGAAGTGAAGTGTTTTAGATATCTGGGAGTGGATCTGGCAGCGGATGGAACCATGGAAGCGGAAGTGGATCATAGGGTGGGGGATGGGGCGAAAATTCTGGGAGTCTTGAAGAATGTGTGGAAGTCGAGAACATTATCTCGGAAAGCAAAAATGGGTAAGTTTGAAGGAATAGTGGTTCCAACAATGTTGTATGGTTGCGAGGCGTGGGCTATGGACAGAGTTGTGCGCAGGAGGATGGATGTGCTGGAAATGAGATGTTTGAGGACAATGTGTGGTGTGAGGTGGTTTGATTGAGTAAGTAACGTAAGGGTAAGAGAGATGTGTGGAAATAAAAAGAGCGTGGTTGAGAGAGCAGAAGAGGGTGTTTTGAAATGGTTTGGGCACATGGAGAGAATGAGTGAGGAAAGAATGACCAAGAGGATATATGTGTCGGAGGTGGAGGGAAGGAGGAGAAGAGGGAGACCAAATTGGAGGTGGAAAGATGGAGTGAAAAAGATTTTGTGTGATCGGGGCCTGAACATGCAGGAGGGTGAAAGGAGGGCAAGGAATAGAGTGAATTGGAGCGATGTGGTATACCGGGGTTGACGTGCTGTCAGTGGATTGAATCGGGGCATGTGAAGCGTCTGGGTAAACCATGGAAAGCTGTGTAGGTATGTATATTTGCGTGTGTGGACGTATGTATATACATGTGTATGGGGTGGGTTGGGCCATTTCTTTTGTCTGTTTCCTTGCGCTACCTCGCAAACGCGGGAGACAGCAAAAAAAAAAAAAAATTATATATATATACATATATATTTTTTTTTTTTTTTTTTTTTTTTTATACTTTGTCGCTGTCTCCCGCGTTTGCGAGGTAGCGCAAGGAAACAGACGAAAGAAATGGCCCAACCCTCCCCATACACATGTACATACACACGTCCACACACGCAAATATACATACCTACACAGCTTTCCATGGTTTACCCCGGACGCTTCACATATATATATATATATATATATATATATATATATATATATATATATATATCTTTCTTTTCTTTTAAACTATTCGCCATTTCCCGCATCAGCGAGGTAGCATCAAGAACAGAGGACTGGGCCTTTTTTGGAATATCCTCACCTGGCCCCCTCTGTTCCTTCTTTTGGAAAATTAAAAAAAACGAGAGGGGAGGATTTCCAGTGCCCCGCTCCCTCCCCTTTTAGTCGCCTTCTACGACACGCAGGGAATACGTGGGAAGTATTCTTAATCCCCTATCCCCAGGGATATATATATATATATATATATATATATATATATATATATATATATATATATATATATATATATATATATATATATATTTTTTTTTTTTTTGCTTTGTCGCTGTCTCCTGCGTTTGCGAGGTAGCGCAAGGAAACAGACGAAAGAAATGGCCCAACCCACCCCATACACATGTATATACATACGTCTACACACGCAAATATACATACCTACACAGCTTTCCATGGTTTACCCTAGACGCTTCACATGCCTTGATTCAATCCACTGACAGCACGTCAACCCCGGTATACCACATCGATCCAATTCACTCTATTCCTTGCCCTCCTTTCACCCTCCTGCATGTTCAGGCCCCGATCACACAAAATCTTTTTCACTCCATCTTTCCACCTCCAATTTGGTCTCCCACTTCTCCTCGTTCCCTCCACCTCCGACACATATATCCTCTTGGTCAATCTTTCCTCACTCATTCTCTCCATGTGCCCAAACCATTTCAAAACACCCTCTTCTGCTCTCTCAACCACGCTCTTTTTATTTCCACACATCTCTCTTACCCTTACGTTACTTACTCGATCAAACCACCTCACACCACACATTGTCCTCAAACATCTCATTTCCAGCACATCCATCCTCCTGCACACAACTCTATCCATAGCCCACGCCTCGCAACCATACAACATTGTTGGAACCACTATTCCTTCAAACATACCCATTTTTGCTTTCCGAGATAATTTTCTCGACTTCCACACATTCTTCAAGGCTCCCAGGGTTTTCGCCCCCTCCCCCACCCTATGATCCACTTCCGCTTCCATGGTTCCATCCGCTGCCAGATCCACTCCCAGATATCTAAAACACTTTACTTCCTCCAGTTTTTCTCCATTCAAACTTACCTCCCAATTGACTTGATCCTCAACCCTACTGTATCTAATAACCTTGCTCTTATTCACATTTACTCTTAACTTTCTTCTTTCACACATTATACCAAACTCAGTCACCAGCTTCTGCAGTTTCTCACATGAATCAGCCACCAGCGCTGTATCATCAGCGAACAACAACTGACTCACTTCCCAAGCTCTCTCATCCACAACAGACTTCATACTTGCCCCTCTTTCCAAAACTCTTGCATTCACCTCCCTAATAACCCCATCCATAAACAAATTAAACAACCATGGAGACATCACACACCCCTGCCGCAAACCTACATTCACTGAGAACCAATCACTTTCCTCTCTTCCTACACGTACACATGCCTTACATCCTCGATAAAAACTTTTCACTGCTTCTAACAACTTGCCTCCCACACCATATATTCTTAATACCTTCCACAGAGCATCTCTATCCACTCTATCATATGCCTTCTCCAGATCCATAAATGCTACATACAAATCCATTTGCTTTTCTAAGCAAATATATATATATATATATATATATATATATTTTTTTTTTTTTTTTTTTTTTTTTTTTATACTTTGTCGCTGTCTCCCGCGTTTGCGAGGTAGCGCAAGGAAACAGACGAAAGAAATGGCCCAACCCCCCCCCCCCCATACACATGTACATACACACGTCCACACACGCAAATATACATACCTACACAGCACGCTTCACATGCCTTGATTCAATCCACTGACAGCACGTCAACCCCTGTATACCACATGACTCCAATTCACTCTATTCCTTGCCCTCCTTTCACCCTCCTGCATGTTCAGGCCCCGATCACACAAAATCTTTTTCACTCCATCTTTCCACCTCCAATTTGGTCTCCCTCTTTTCCTCGTTCCCTCCACCTCCGACACATATATCCTCTTGGTCAATCTCTCCTCACTCATTCTCTCCATGTGCCCAAACCATTTCAAAACACCCTCTTCTGCTCTCTCAACCACGCTCTTTTTATTTCCACACATCTCTCTTACCCTTACGTTACTTACTCGATCAAACCACCTCACACCACACATTGTCCTCAAACATCTCATTTCCAGCACATCCATCCTCCTGCGCACATCTCTATCCATAGCCCACGCCTCGCAACCATACAACATTGTTGGAACCACTATTCCCTCAAACATACCCATTTTCGCTTTCCGAGATAATGTTCTCGACTTCCACACATTTTTCAAGGCTCCCAAAATTTTCGCCCCCTCCCCCACCCTATGATCCACTTCCGCTTCCATGGTTCCATCCGCTGACAGATCCACTCCCAGATATCTAAAACACTTCACTTCCTCCAGTTTTTCTCCATTCAAACTCACCTCCCAATTGACTTGACCCTCACCCCTACTGTACCTAATAACCTTGCTCTTATTCACATTTACTCTCAACTTTCTTCTTCCACACACTTTACCAAACTCAGTCACCAGCTTCTGCAGTTTCTCACATGAATCAGCCACCAGCGCTGTATCATCAGCGAACAACAACTGACTCACTTCCCAAGCTCTCTCATCCCCAACAGACTTCATACTTGCCCCATACTTGGTAAATTATATGGGAGGGTATTGATCGAGAGGGTGAAGGCATGTACAGAGCATCAGATTGGGGAAGAGCAGTGCGGTTTCAGAAGTGGTAGAGGATGTGTGGATCAGGTGTTTGCTTTGAAGAATGTATGTGAGAAATACTTAGAAAAGCAAATGGATTTGTATGTAGCATTTATGGATCTGGAGAAGGCATATGATAGAGTTGATAGAGATGCTCTGTGGAAGGTATTAAGAATATATGGTGTGGGAGGCAAGTTGTTAGAAGCAGTGAAAAGTTTCTATCGAGGATGTAAGGCATGTGTACGTGTAGGAAGAGAGGAAAGTGATTGGTTCTCAGTGAATGTAGGTTTGCGGCAGGGGTGTGTGATATATATATATATATATATATATATATATATATATATATATATATATATATATATATATATTTTTCTTCTTTTAAACTATTCGCCATTTCCCACCTTAGCGAGGTAGCGTTACGAACAGAGGACCGGGCCTTTTTTGGAATTATCCTCACCTGGCCCCCTCTGTTCCTTCTTTTGGAAAATTAAAAAAAAACGAGAGGGGAGGATTTCCAGCCCCCCGCTCCCTCCCCTTTTAGTCGCCTTCTACGACACGCAGGGAATACATGGGAAGTATTCTTAATCCCCTATCCCCAGGGATAATATATATATATATATATACATATATATATATATATATATATATATATATATATATATATATATATATATATATATATATATATATATGTTCATTATCTATTTCACATTTCATTATATCTTATCGCTGTCTCCCATGTCAGCGAGGTAGCGCAAGGAAACAGATGAAAGAATGTCCCAACCCACTCACATACACATGCATATACATACACGTACACACACACACATATACATACCTATACATTTCAACGTATACATATATATACATACATAGACATATACATATATGCACATGTACATAATTCATAATTGCTGCCTCTATTCATTCCCCTTGCTTACTCACCACACATGAAATGACGTCCTCCTTCTCCCGCACGTACACTAGGTAGCACTAGGAAGACAACAAAGGCCACATTCATTCACACTCAGTCTCTAGCTGTCATGTATAATGCCCCGAAACCACAGCTCCCTTTCCACATCCAGGCCCCACAAAACTTTCCATGGTTTACCCCAGACGCTTCACATGCCCTGGTTCAATCCACTGACAGCACGTTGACCCCGGTATACCACATCGTTCCAATTCACTCTATTCCTTACACACCTTTCACCCTCCTGTATGGATCAAGGTTAGGTGCCTGAGAATTGGCAGAATATATGTATATTGCTATTGTATAAAGGCAACGGGGACAAAGGTGAGTGTTTTAATTACAAAGGTAAAAGTTTGGTAAATGTACCTGATAAGTTGTAGGGAAGAATGGCAATTGAGATGGAGGTGGCATAAACAAAACATCAGATGGGAGGAACAATGTGATGTCAGAAGTGGCAGAAGATGTTTGGATCATGTATTTGCTTTAGAGAATGTGTGCAAGAAAACCTTAGAGAAAAAGAAGGTTTTGTATAAGGAATTTATGGGTCTGGTGAAAGCATAAGATGGGGATGATAAGAGATGTTTTGCAGAGGAAAGTTATGAGAAGCAGTGAGGAGTTATTATCAAAAGAGTAAGTTGTGTGTGCAAGTAAGTAGAAAGGAGGATGAGTGATTTCAGGTGGGGCTGGATCTGCAAAGTGGTGTGTGATGTCACCATGACTATCTAACCAGTTTATGGATAGGGCAGTAAAAGAGGTAAATGCAGAGTCTTGCTTGAAGAGAGGGGCAGCTATGCAATCTGCTGTGGGTAGGAGGGCCTGCAAGGTGTGCCACTTGTGTTTTGCTGATGACTCTATGTTGATGTCTGAGTTTGAGAAAGTGGGCAAAAGGAAAAAGTTTAGAGACGGGTTAGTTGGGATATGAGTATGAATGGGGAAACATGGAGGAAATAAAGGGTTTTAGATACCAGGAAGTGGACATGACAGCAAATAGACCCATGGGAGGAGAGGTGAATAATAGAGTGGGTGAGGGAGCAAAGGTCCTGAGAGCACTAAGGAGTGTATGGAGAGAGAGGGTACTCTCTAAGAAGGTGAAGATGGGTATGTCTGAAGATACAGTAGTCTTGACAGTTTTGTATGGATCCAAGGCATGGACGATACATGAAAATGCATGGAAGAGGGTGAATGTGTTCAAAATGAAATGTATGAGGACTACTTGGTGTGAGGTGGGTTGATCTAGTAAGAAATGATACAGCATGAGAGAGGTATGGTAATGGGAAGAACATGGTTGAGAGAGCTCAAGAGGGTGTGCTGAAATGCTTTGGATATAAGGATAGAACGAGCGAGGAGAGGTTGACAAGAGGATATAACTGTAAGAAATGAAGGGGAACACTGAACTGGAGAAAGAAGGATGTACTGAGTAAGGTTTTGAGTGCTGGGGCCTGTAAAAGCAGGAGGGTGTAAGGCTTGCAAGGGACAGTGTGACATGGAGTAATGTGGTACACAGGGGGTAACATGCTGTTAATGGACTGAATCTAGGAGTGTGAAACAGCTAGGGAAGACAGTGGCACTATTTTGTTAACATGTGAGAAGGTGAGCAAAAGTGTCAAAACATTTTTTTCTTTTTCTCAAACATATTCACCATTTCCCGCATTAATGAGGTAGCGTTAAGAACAGAGGACCAAGCCTTACAGAGAAAATCCTCACTTGGCCTCCTTCTCTGTTCCTTTTTTTTTTTTTTGAAAATTTAAAAATTGGAGGGAAGGATTCCCAGCCCTGTTCCCTCCCCTTCTAGTCGCATTCTAAGACACGCTGGAAATACATGGGAAGTATTCTTTCTCCCCTATCCCCATAAATAATAATCACTACATTACCAGAAACAAAATATTTACCCTAACAAAATCTACACATAAAGTATACATATGTTTACAGTTCTCCTTCAACAGGAAGAAATTGCAGCCTCTCTCTTTGAACAACTTTCTTTTAAAACTAAATGCTCTTTTAATGTGATACAGCCTGATTTTTTTCTTATACTTGATCAGTTTCCCAGTTTGCAAGGTAGCACCAGGAACAGACAAAGAAATGCCTTATCCACCCATCATTCTCTGGCTGTCATGTGTAATAAAATGAAACCACAGTTCCCTATCCACAAGCAGGCCCCACAGATCATTCTCTGATTTACCCCATATGCTTTACATGCCCTGGTTCAGTCCACTGACAGCACGTAAATTCCTGTATACCACATCATTCCAATTCACTCTATCCTGCGCATACCTTTCATCGTCCTGTTCAGGGTCTGATTGCTCGAAATCTTTGTCACTCCATCCTTCCATCGAGAGTTAGGTCTCCCATTCTCCTTGTTCCCTTCACCTCTGACACATATATATTTTCTTTGTCAACCTTTCCTCACTCATTCTCTCTATATGCCCAAATCAATTCAACACACCCTCTTCTGCTCTCTCAACCATACTCTTTTCATTACCACACATCTCTCTTACCAGTTTCGTTACTTACTTGATCAAACCATCTCACACCACATATTGTCCTCAAACATTTCATTTACAACACATCCATCCTCCTTTGCACAGCCTAATCTATGGCCCATGCCTTGCATACATATAATATTTCTGGGTCTACTATACCTTCTAACATACCCATTTCCCTCCTCCCACATAACAATCTCTCTTTTCACATATTCTTCTGCATTCTCAAAACCTGTGCCCCCCTCATCCACCCTATGACTCACTTCTGCTTCCAAATTTCCATTTGCTGCCAAGTCCGTGGCCAGTTATCTAAAACACTACTTCCTCCAATTTTTCTCTATTCAAACTAACATCCCCAACTAACCCATTCACTGACCCTGCTAAACCTAAAAACCTTGCTTTCATTCACATTCATTCTCAACTTTATTTGATGCAGTCTTCCAAACTCAGTCACCAACTTCTGTTCAATAACTTATTGAATTCTTTAAACAGCAGTAGCAACATAATCAATAAGCATAGAAGGAGCTGCTACTGCAGTAGAGAACTCAGTGATTGAGAAACATTAAAATTCTGTGCCTTGAGGGGATACTCTAGCTTTCTAGAGTATTGAAGCCTCACCCTGCCTTCCCATGGTGACCTCATTACTACACCCTTAAGGATGGAATGCCATCATGGCAACAGACTTTAAAACAGATAAACACTTGAAGTGTACAGATTTTTTTTTTTTGGATAATCTGAGTCCTATTTTCTTTGGTAAACACTGTAATGGAGTTGCCCTTTGCCAGTAACGTGTCATGGGTGAGGCACTAAAGGCTAGGAAGTGGCACTGGAGTCCACCAGATATGCTGGAGAGTTTGTATAAGAGACTAGCAATTGAGGGTTATGGCTCTGAATGTTAATGAGATGACTGATGAGAGTAAAATTAGGGAGCTTGAGGAAAAATTTAAAAGTTATTGTTTGGATACCCTGAGGATTGGGGAAACCCATAACCTTGGAAGGATGTATGGAGAGAAAATGAAAATGATGAATGCATGTTGTGGGAAGGCATGGAAGAAGTAGCATGAACGGGAATAAATGAAAATGATCAAGGAAGAGGGAAAGAATGATGCGCAATTGTGCTATCATCAACAAGGGCATGGAAGGGTGTTACAGTGTATGGAATGAACAAATCAAGAATACCATGGGTGAAGAGAAAGAATGAAACTGTGAAATATGATGAATATGTGTATATGTGCCTGTGAATATGAAGACTGCAAGGCAAGATGAAATGAAGCATTTCTGAAGATCTCTAAATGATTATATAAATGGATTTAAGAATAGAAAGATGGTTGCAATGGGTGATATGAATATGAAGGTGGGGTAATAAGAAAAGGGTGAGATAGTTGATAAATGGGGAATGCCTTTAATAAATGAGAATGAAAGTTATTTTGAGGCTGTCTGTGCTAAGAGGGGTTTATTTCCTGTAAACACCTTTTTCAGCTCAAGATGATGCACACACAAACACACACACACACATATATATATATATATATATATATATATATATATATATATATATATATATATATATGTGGATGAGAAATCATGGAAGAGAAGAATAACAGGATTTGACTGACCATCTTGCGGCTATCGTGGAAGTGAGGATCAGGGAAAGGTGGTAGTATGGCAAAAAGGAGGAATGGAGAGGTAAAAATGTTGACAAACAAGAAGATGAATTAGAAAGAATGCAAGGAGGAGTGTGAAAGAAGGGTGACTGAAGGTTTAGATGAAAGTGCAGTAAATGTTGGGGTGCAGTCATGTGTTAATGAGATGTTTAAAATGCTTAAAGAACAACTGTTAAAGGTTATGAAATTAGTAGTTGGATACAGTCATAAGATGCAAGAATAAAAGGGAAAGTGTATGGTGGACATATGAGATTAAAAATATGGTAGACTGCTCAAAAGGAATGTATTAGTGGAAGCTCAGCAAAGGAAGGAAGAATATACGATGTTTAAGCAGACTGTTATGTAGCTGATACAGAAAGGAAAGATAGAATAGAAGATCTTGGAAAAAAGTTGAGTAAAGAGTTCAGGTAAATAAGATTTTGTACTGGAAGGAAGTTAAAAAGAAGAGAGGTGGATGTAAGAGTGGAAGTGTATGAGTAGAAGTAAGGAAGGGGAGTTGCCAAATCAAAAGGAGGGCGTGAAAGAAAGATGGAAAGAGTATTTTGAACTGATGACTGTGGAAGAAAAGTGAGGCAGCAGTTGTGACATGCATGGGTATAGAGGATGGAAGGAAGAGGATACAAGAGCAAAGGCCTATAGCAAGAAGGGAGGTAAAAACAGCAATAATGAGATTGAAGGTAAGAAAGGCATCCTGAAGTAGATGAGATTACAGCTGAAATGTTGGAGTATGGAATAGAGAGTGTAACAGAGTGGATGCACTTGCTATGCAATTTAGCATGGAAGCAGAAGGTTATGCCTGATAATTGGTTGAAAGCTATATATTGTTCCTTTGTTCTAAGGAAATGGTGCTAAGGATGTATGTAGCAATTATAAGGTATAAGGTCTGTTAAGTATACCAGGAAAAGTGTATGCAATAGTGTCCATTAGTAAAGAGATGGAAGTGACTGAATGCAGAATAAATGAAAGGTAGGGGATTAGTGGATCAGACTTTTATGGTGAGCATGACTGGAAAAGTAAGATGATGTACGCAGCTTACATGGACCGAGAGAAAATGTATGACAGAGCTGAGTTAAATGCTTCATGGGATGTGATCAGGATATATGGGGTAGAGGGACAACTACTGGATGACATGAAAGCCTTCTACAGAGGAGCAAATGCATGAGTAAGAGCAGATGGAAAGTTGAGTAAAAGCTTTAGTATACATGTGGGTGTAAGGCAGAGATGTGTGATGTCATCATGGCTTTTTCACTTACATATGGATGGAGTGATTGGAGATATATAAGCAAAACTAGGGAAGGAGAGTACAGAGATGGAGTGTGGTGGTGATGTTTGGTGGCTAAGAACAAGCTTGTTTGCTAATGATACCGAGTTGCTTGCTGAGAGTGAAGTGGAGTTACAAAAGGTTTGAGAGAGAGAGAGAGAGAGAGAGAGAGAGAGAGAGAGAGAGAGAGAGAGAGAGAGAGAGAGAGAGAGAGAGAGAGAGAGAGAGAGAGAGAGAGAGAGAGAGAGAGAGAGAGAGAGAGAGAGAGAGAGAGAGAGAGAGAGAGAGAGAGAGAGAGAGAGAGAGAGAGAGAGAGAGAGAGAGAGAGAGAGAGAGAGAGAGAGAGAGAGAGAGAGAGAGAGAGAGAGAGAGAGAGAGAGAGAGAGAGAGAGAGAGAGAGAGAGAGAGAGAGAGAGAGAGAGAGAGAGAGAGAGAGAGAGAGAGAGAGAGAGAGAGAGAGAGAGAGAGAGAGAGAGAGAGAGAGAGAGAGAGAGAGAGAGAGAGAGAGAGAGAGAGAGAGAGAGAGAGAGAGAGAGAGAGAGAGAGAGAGAGAGAGAGAGAGAGAGAGAGAGAGAGAGAGAGAGAGAGAATTTAAGAAAATTTTGGAGCTATTGTGGGTAAGCTAGGTGATATGGAAGGAGAGGTAAGCGTGAGAGAACTACAGAGTGGAAGGGTCACTTAAAAGAAATGTGAAAGGTAGAGCTCTAAATATGGAAGTGATGAAAGGATAAGAGACAGCATGGTCATTCCATCCCTGACCTATGCTGTCAAAACATGGACATGGAATGAGTCACAAAAGTCAAGAATCAAGAATGTGGAAATAAGCTATCTACAAGGAGCATGTGGTATGACTAAATGGAATGAAGAAAGAAATGGGTTTATGAGAAATCTAGTATGGCAGGGAATGCAATGGGAACGAATGAATTGTGGAATGGAAGAGTGGGCGTTTTGGGCATGTGGAAAGAATGCAAGACATGGAGCTTCCAAGGAGTGTGTGATAGTACAATTGAAGGGGTTGGTGTGAAAGACCACCTGTGACATGGGGAAGCAGAGTGGAAGAGTACTGGAGGGAGAGAAATGGTGGAAGAAAGTGCGGAATGTTGTTTGTGAGAAAAGCATGTAAGGATAAGGATAAGTGGAGAATCTTTTGCTGTGATCACCCCACTGATGAGAGTTCCCACAGAAAAGAGGTATCAGCTCCAGAGAATTCTTGTTGACACTTGAAAAACAATTCAGATCTTACATTCTATAAGAATATTCTACTCTTTGATTGAATTGAAAATAAAGTATTGTTTTTCTTGCAATACATACCGAGTTCTATGATAAGGTTTTATATCATTTATTATACTTTGTCGCTGTCTCCCGCGTTAGCGAGGTAGCACAAGGAAACAGACAAAAGAATGGCCCAACCCACCCCCATACACATGTATATACATACACGTCCACACACGCACATATACATACCTATGCATCTCAATGTATACATATATATACACACACAGACATATACATATATACACATGTACATATTTCATACTTGCTGCCTTTGTTCATTCCCGTCGCCACCCCACCACACATGAAATGAAAACCCCCTCCCCCCACATGTGCGCGAGGTAGCGCTAGGAAAAGACAACAAAGGCCACATTCGTTCACACTCAGTTTCTAGCTGTCATGTATAATGCACCGAAAACACAGCTCCCTTTCCACATCCAGGCCCCACACAACTTTCTATGGTTTACCCCAGACGCTTCACATGCCCTGGTTCAATCCATTGACAGCATGTCGACCCCGGTATACCACATCGTTCCAATTCACTCTATTCCTTGCATGCCTTTCACCCTCCTGCATGTTCAGGCCCCGATCACTCAAAATCTTTTTCACTCCATCTTTCCACCTCCAATGTGGTTTCCCACTTCTCCTCGTTCCCTCCACCTCTGACACATATATCCTCTTTGTCAATCTTTCCTCACTCATTCTCTCAACATGACCAAACTTCACTCCCTCCAGTTTTTCTCCATTCAAACTTACCTCCCAATTGACTTGACCCTCAACCCTACTGTACCTAACAACCTTGCTCTTATTCATATTTACTCTCAGCTTTCTTCCTTCACACACTTTACCAAACTCAGTCACCAGCTTCTGCAGTTTCTCACAAAAATCAGCCACCAGCACTGTATCATCCGCGAACAACATCTGACCCACTTCCCAAGCTCTCTCATCCACAACAGACTGCATACTTGCCCCTCTTTCCAAAACTCTTGCATTCACCTCCCTAACAACCCCATCCATAAACAAATTAAACAACTTTGGAGACATCACACACCCCTGCCGCAAACCAACATTCACCACGAAGCATCTCTATCAACTCTATCATACGCCTTCTCCTGATCCATAAATGCTACATACAAATCCATTTGCTTTTCTAAGTATTTCTCACATACATTCTTCAAAGCAAACACCTTATCCACACATCTTCTACCACTTCTGAAACCACACTGCTCTTCCCCAATCTGATGCTCTGTACATTCCTTCACCCTCTCAATCAATACCCTCCCATATAATTTCCCAGGAATACTGAACAAACTTATAGCTCTGTAATTTGAGCACTCACTCTTATCCACTTTGCCTTTGTACAATGGCACTATGCAAGCATTCCGCCAGTCCTCAGGCACCTCACCATGAGTCATAATACATTAAATAAGGTACTTATATCTATTCTCCTTTTTATAGGTGTTAACTTCATCTGAATGAGTATATAGTAATATAAAACACTCTGAAGGAAAGAGCAAGAGAGTATAAGTAACCAATATTCACAAAATGAAAACAAACAGTAAACTTACCCATGGAGCAATGGCGAGAAGTACCGAAAAAAGCATAAATAAGAACAGGAAAGAATGCCATGTACATCCCAGTGATAGGAGGAAGACCAGCGAGTAGTGCATATGCCATCCCTAGAAAATAAATTTTGTACTTAATAGTGAAAGATGTTAGCAGAAAATTTACATCATTATTTACATCATAATACTACATGAAATCTTAGAATGCATACATATACTTCACCCATACAAGGTAAAAGTAAACAAAGAAAGGCAAATACTTCAGTCATTTAATGACTTTCCTGAAAATATACTATATCATTTTCTGAGCTCATATCTCAGCCATCAATATCATGGCTCTTCAGACTTATCATGTCTTGAGAATATTTCTCTGTACACCAGATAAAAATGGAAACATCTATCCACTTATCTATATATCCAGATGTGAATACATATATATATATATTTTTTTTTTTTTTTTTTTTTTTATATATATATATTTTTTTTTTTTGCTTTGTCCCCTGGGCATAGGGGAGAAAGAATACTTCTCACGCATTCCTCACGTGTTGTAGAAGGCGACTAAAGGGGACGGGAGCGGGGGGCCAGAAACCCTCCCCTCCTTGTATTTTAACTTTCTAAAAGGGGAAACAGAAGAAGGAGTCACACGGGGAGTGCTCATCCTCCTCGAAGGCTCAGATTGGGGTGTCTAAATGTGTGTGGATGTAACCGAGATGAGAAAAAAGGAGAGATAGGTAGTATGTTTCAGGAAAGGAACCTGGATGTTTTGGCTCTGAGTAAAATGAAGCTCAAGGGTAAAGGGGAAGAGTGGTTTGGGAATGTCTTGGGAGTAAAGTCAGAGGTTAGTGAGAGGACAAGAGCAAGGGAAGGAGTAGCACTACTCCTGAAACAGGAGTTGTGGGAGTATGCGATAGAGTGTAAGAAAGTAAATTCTAGATTGATATGGGTAAAACTGAAAGTTGGAGAGAGATGGGTGATTATTGGTGCATATTTGGTGCATATGCACCTGGGCATGAGAAGAAAGATCATGAGAGGCAAGTGTTTTGGGAGCAGCTGAATGAGTGTGTTAGTGGTTTTGATGCACAAGACCAGATTATAGTGATGGGTGATTTGAATGCAAATGTGAGTAATGTGGCAGTTGAGGGAATAATTGGTATACATGGGGTGTTCAATGTTGTAAATGGAAATGGTGAAGAGCTTGTAGATTTATGTGCTGAAAAAGGACTGGTGATTGGGAATACCTGATGTAAAAAGCGAGATATACATAAGTTTACATATGCAAGAAGGAGAGATGGCCAGAGAGCGTTGTAGGATTACGTGTTAATTGATAGGCGCGCGAAAGAGAGACTTTTGGATGTTAATGTGCTGAGGGGTGCAACTGGAGGGATGTCTGATCATTATCTTGTGGAGGCGAAGGTGAAGATTTGTCGGGGTTTTCAGAAAAGAAGAGAGAATGTTGGGGTGAAGAGAGTGGTGAGAGTTAGTGAGCTTGGGAAGGACACTTGTGTGAGGAAGTACCAGGAGAGACTGAGAATAGAATGGAAAAAGGTGAGAACAAAGGAGGTAAGGGGAGTGGGGGAGGAATGGGATGTATTTGGGGAAGCAGTGATGGCTTGTGCAAAAGATGCTTGTGGCATGAGAAGCGTGGGAAGTGGGTTGATTAGAAAGGGTAGTGAGTGGTGGGATGAAGAAGTAATACTATAAGTGAAAGAGAAGAGAGAGACATTTGGACGATTTTTGCAGGGTAAAAATGCAAATGAGTGGGAGATGTATAAAAGAAAGAGGCAGGAGGTCAAGAGAAAGGTGCAAGAGGTGAAAAAGAGGGCAAATGAGAGTTGGGGTGAGAGAGTATCATTAAATTCTAGGGGGAATAAAAAGATGTTCTGGAAGGAGGTAAATAAAGTGCGTAAGACAAGGGAGCAAATGGGAACTTCAGTGAAGGGGGCAAATGGGGAGGTGATAACAAGTAGTGGTGATGTGAGAAGGAGATGGAGTGAGTATTTTGAAGGTTTGTTGAATGAGTTTGATGATAGAGTGGCAGATATAGGGTGTTTTGGTCGAGGTGGTGTGCAAAGTGAGAGGGTTAGGGAAAATGATTTGGTAAGCAGGGAAGAGGTAGCAAAAGCTTCGCAGAAGATGAAAGCCGGCAAGGCAGCAGGTTTGGATGGTATTGCAGTGGAATTTATTCAAAAAGGGGGTGACTGTATTGTTGACTGGTTGGTAAGGTTATCTAATGTCTGTATGATTCATGGTGAGGTGCCGAGGATTGGCAGAATGCTTGCATAGTGCCATTGTAGAAAGGCAAAAGGGATAAGAGTGAGTGCTCAAATTACAGAGGTATAAGTTTGTTGAGTATTCCTGGTAAATTATATAGGATGGTATTGATTGAGAGGGTGAAGGCATGTACTGAGCATCAGATTGGGGAAGAGCAGTGTGGTTTCAGAAGTGGTAGAGGATGTGTGGATCAGGTGTTTGCTTTGAAGAATGTATGTGAGAAATACTTAGAAAAACAAATGGATTTGTATGTAGCATCTATGGATCTGGAGAGGGCATATGATAGAGTTGATAGAGATCCTCTGTGGAAGGTATTAAGAATATATGGTGTGGGAGGCAAGTTGTTAGAAGCAGTGAAAAGTTTTTATCGAGGATGTAACGCATGTGTACGTGTAGGAAGAGAGGAAAGTGATTGGTTCCCAGTGAATGTAGGTTTGCGGCAGGGGTGTGTGATGTCTCCATGGTTGTTTAATTTGTTTACAGATGGGGTTGTTAGGGAGGTGAATGCAAGAGTTTTGGAAAGAGGGGCATGTATGCAGTCTGTTGTGGATGAGAGAGCTTGGGAAGTGAGTCAGTTGTTGTTTGCTGATGATACAGCGCTGGTGGCTGATTCATGTGAGAAACTGCAGAAGCTGGTGACTGAGTTTGGTAAAGTGTGTGAAAGAAGAAAGTTAAGAGTAAATGTGAATAAGAGCAAGGTTATTAGGTACAGTAGGGTTGAGGGTCAAGTCAATTGGGAGGTAAGTTTGAATGGAGAAAAACTGGAGGAAGTAAAGTGTTTTAGATATCTGGGAGTGGATCTGACAGCGGATGGAACCATGGAAGCGGAAGTGAATCATAGGGTGGGGGAGGGGGCGAAAATTCTGGGAGCCTTAAAGAATGTTTGGAAGTCGAGAACATTATCTCGGAAAGCAAAAATGGGTATGTTTGAAGGAATAGTGGTCCCAATAATGTTGTATGGTTGCGAGGCGTGGGCTACGGATAGAGTTGTGCGCAGGAGGGTGGATGTGCTGGAAATGAGATGTTTGAGGACAATATGTGGTGTGAGGTGGTTTGATCGAGTAAGTAATGTAAGGGTAAGAGAGATGTGTGGAAATAAAAAGAGTGTGGTTGAAAGAGCAGAAGAGGGTGTTTTGAAATGGTTTGGTCACATGGAGAGAATGGGTGAGGAAAGATTGATCAAGAATATATATGTGTCAGAGGTGGAGGGAACGAGGAGAAGTGGGAGACCAAATTGGAGGTGGAAAGATGGAGTGAAAGAGATTTTGTGTGATCGGGGCCTGAACATGCGGGAGGGTGAAAGGCGTGCAAGGAATAGAGTGAATTGGAACGATGTGGCATACCGGGGTCGACGTGCTGTCAATGGATTGAACCAGGGCATGTGAAGCGTCTGGGGTAAACCATAGAAAGTTCTGTGGGGCCTGGATGTGAAAAGGGAGCTGTGGTTTCGGTGCATTATTACATGACAGCTAGAGACTGAGTGTGAACGAATGGGGCCTTTGTTGTCTTTTCCTAGCGCTACCTCGCGCACATAAGGGGGGAGGAAGTTGTTATTCTATGTGTGGTGGGGTGGCAATGGGAATAAATAAAGGCAGACAGTATGAATTATGTACATGTGTATATATGTATATGCCTGTGTGTGTATATATATGTGTACATTGAGATGTATAGGTATGTATATTTGCGTGTGTGGACGTGTATGTATATACATATGTATGTGGGGTGGGTTGGGCCATTCTTTCGTCTGTTTCCTTGCGCTACCTTGCTAACGCAGGAGAAAACGACAAAGCAATATATATATATATATATATATATATATATATATATATATATATATATATATATATATATAGATAGATAGATAGATAGATAGATAGATATTTAGTCACACGGTGGTGGAGGGAGTGAAAGTTCTGGGAGCGTTGAAAAATGTGTGGAAGGCGAGAACATTATCTCGGAAAGCAAAAATGGGTATGTTTGAAGGAATAGCAATTCCAACAATGTTATATTGTTGCGAGGCATGGGCTATAGATAGGGTTGTGCGGAGGAGGGTGGATGTGTTGGAAATGAGATGTCTGAGGACAACATGTTGTGTGAGGTGGTTTGATCGAGTAAGTAATGAAAGGGTAAGAGAGATGTGTGGTAATAAAGAGAGTGTGGTTGAATGGTTGAGAGAGCAGAAGAGGGTGTTTTGAAATGGTTTGGTCACATGGAGAGAATGAGTGAGGGAAGATTGACAAAGAGGATATATATGTCAGAGGTGGAGGGAACCAGTAGTTGGAGACCAAATTGGAGGTGGAAGGATGGAGTGAAAAAGATTTTGAGCGATCGGGGCCTGAACATGCAGGAGGGTGAAAGGCGTGCAAGGAATTGAGTGAATTGGAACGATGTGGTATACCGGGGTCGACGTGCTCTCAATGGGTTGAACCAGGGCATGTGAAGCGTCTGGGGTAAACCATGGAAAGTTTTGTGGGGCCTGGATGTGGAAAGGGAGCTGTGGTTTCAGTGCATTATACATGACAGCTAGAGACTGAGTGTGAACGAATGTGGCCTTTGTTGTCTTTTCCTAGCGCTACCTCGCGCGCTTCCGGGGGGTTGGGGTTCATTTCATGTGTGGCGGGGTGGCGACGAAAATGAATAAAGGCAGCAAGTATGAATTATGTACATGTGTAAATATGTATATGTCTGTGTATGTATATGTATGTATACGTTGAAATGTATAGGTATGTATATGTGCGTGTGTGGACGTGTATGTGTATATATGTGTATGCAGATGGGTTGGGCCATTCTTTTGCGTGTTTCCTTGCGTTACCTCGCTAATGCGGAAGACAGCGACAAAGTATAATAATAATAATAATAATAATAATAATAATAATAATGATTAATATATATATATATATATATATATATATATATATATATATATATATATATATATATATATATATATGTCTAAGTATTTCTCACATACATTCTTCAAAGCAAACACCTGATCCACACATCCTCTCCCACTTCTGAAACCACACTGCTCTTCCCCAATCTGATGCTCTGTACATGCCTTCACCCTCTCAATCAATACCCTCCCATATAATTTACCAGGAATACTCAACAAACTTATACCTCTGTAATTTGAGCACTCACTCTTATCCCCTTTGCCTTTGTACAATGGCACTATGCACGCATTCCGCCAATCCTCAGGCACCTCACCATGAGTCATACATACATTAAATAACCTTACCAACCAGTCAACAATACAGTCACCCCCTTTTTTAATAAATTCCACTGCAATACCATCCAAACCTGCTGCCTTGCCGGCTTTCATCTTCCGCAAAGCTTTTACTACCTCTTCTCTGTTTACCAAATCATTTTCCCTAACCCTCTCACTTTGCACACCACCTCGTCCAAAACACCCTATATCTGCCACTCTGTCATCAGACACATTCAACAAACCTTCAAAATACTCATTCCATCTCCTTCTCACATCACCACTACTTGTTATCACCTCCCCATTTACGCCCTTCACTGAAGTTCCCATTTGCTCCCTTGTCTTACGCACCCTATTTACCTCCTTCCAGAACATCTTTTTATTCTCCCTAAAATTTACTGATAGTCTCTCACCCCAACTCTCATTTGCCCTTTTTTTCACCTCTTGCACCTTTCTCTTGACCTCCTGTCTCTTTCTTTTATACTTCTCCCACTCAATTGCATTTTTTCCCTGCAAAAATCGTCCAAATGCCTCTCTCTTCTCTTTCACTAATACTCTTACTTCTTCATCCCACCACTCACTACCCTTTCTAAACAGCCCACCTCCCACTCTTCTCATGCCACAAGCATCTTTTGCGCAATCCATCACTGATTCCCTAAATACATCCCATTCCTCCCCCACTCCCCTTACTTCCATTGTTCTCACCTTTTTCCATTCTGTACACAGTCTCTCCTGGTACTTCCCCACACAGGTCTCCTTCCCAAGCTCACTTACTCTCACCACCTTCTTCACCCCAACAGCGACAAAGTATAAAAAAAAAAAAAAAAAAAAAAAAAATATATATGTATATATATATATATATATATATATATATATATATATATATATATATATATATATATATATATATATATACTATACTATAAACGTACGTATATATACATATCAATATTTATATTTATTTATTTTGCTATGTCGCTGTCTCCCGCGTTTGCGAGGTAGCGCAAGGAAACAGACGAAAGAAATGGCCCAACCCACCCCCATACACATGTATATACACACACGTCCACACACGCAAATATACACACCTATACATTTCAATGTACACATATATATACACACACAGACACATACATATATACCCATGCACACAATTCACACTGTCTGCCTTTATTCATTCCCATCGCCACCTCGCCACACATGGAATACCATCCCCCTCCCCCCTCAAGTGGGCGGGGTAGCGCTAGGAAAAGACAACAAAGGCCCCATTCGTTCACACTCAGTCTCTAGCTGTCATGCAATAATGCCCGAAACCCCAGCTCCCTTTCCACATCCAGGCCCCACACAACTTTCCATGGTTTACCCCAGACGCTTCACATGCCCTGATTCAATCCACTGACAGCACGTCAACCCCGGTATACCACATCGATCCAATTCACTCTATTCCTTGCCCGCCTTTCACCCTCCTGCATGTTCAGGCCCCGATCACTCAAAATCTTTTTCACTCCATCTTTCCACCTCCAATTTGGTCTCCCACTTCTCCTCGTTCCCTCCACCTACGACACATATATCCTCTTGGTCAATCTTTCCTCACTCATTCTCTCCATGCGCCCAAACCATTTCAAAACACCCTCTTCTGCTCTCTCAACCACACTCTTTTTATTTCCACACATCTCTCTTACCCTTACATTACTTACTCGATCAAACCACCTCACACCACACATTGTCCTCAAACATCTAATTTCCAGCACATCCACCCTCCTGCGCACACATCTATCCATAGCCCACGCCTCGCAACCATACAACATTGTTGGAACCACTATTCCTTCAAACAAACCCATTTTTGCTTTCCGAGATAATGTTCTCGACTTCCATACATTCTTCAAGGCTCCCAGGATTTTCGCCCCCTCCCCCACCCTATGATTCACTTCCGCTTCCATGGTTCCATCCGCTGCCAGATCCACTCCCAGATATCTAAAACAGTTTACTTCCTCCAGTTTTTCTCCATTCAAACTTACCTCCCAATTGACTTGACCTTCAACCCTACTGTACCTAATAACCTTGCTCTTATTCACACTCACTCTTAACTTTCTTCTTTCACACACTTTACCAAACTCAGTCACCAGCTTCTGCAGTTTCTCACATGAATCAGCCACCAGCGCTGTATCATCAGCGAACAACAACTGACTCACTTCCAAAGCTCTCTCATCCACAACAGACTTCATTTTTGCCCCTCTGTCCAAAACTCTTGCATTCACCTCCCTAACAACCCCACCCATAAACAAATTAAACAACCATGGAGACATCACACACCCCTGCCGCAAACCTACCTTCAGTGAGAACCAATCACTTTCCTCTCTTCCTACACGTACACATGCCTTACATCCTCGATAAAAACTTTTCACTGCTTCTAACAACTTGCCACCCACACCATATATTCTTAATACCTTCCACAGAGCATCTCTATCAACTCTATCATATGCCATCTCCAGATCCATAAATGCTACATACAAATCTAATTGCTTTTCTAAGTATTTCTCACATACATTCTTCAAAGCAAACACCTGATCCACACATCCTCTACCACTTCTGAAACCACATATCAATATATACATGCATATACATACACAGACACAGGCATATACATATATACACATGTACATATTCATACTGGCTCGTTTTCAATCCATTCCCGGCGCCACCCCATCCCACAAGAAACAGCATCATTACCCCCTGCTTCAGCAAGGTAGTGCCACGAAAACAGACAAAAAAGGCCACATTTGTTCACACTCAGTCCCTAGCTGTCATATTTAATGCACATCCAAGCCCCACAGACCTTCCCATGGTTTACCCCAGACGTTTCACATGCCCTGGTTCAATCCATTGACAGCACATTTACCCTGGTATACCACGTTGTTCCAATTCACTCTTATTCCTTGCCTGCCTCTCACCCTCCTGTATGTTCACTCCATCCTTCCACCTCTAATTTGGTTTCCCGCTTCTTCTTGTTCCGTCCACCTCTGACACATATATCCTCTTTGTCAATCTTTCCTCACTCATTCTCTCCATGTGAACAAACCATTTCAATACACCCTCTTCTGTTCTCTCAACCACACTCTTTTTACTTCCACACATCTCTCTTACCCTTTCATTACCTCCCTGATCAAACCACCTCACACCACATACTGTCCTCAAACATTTCATTTCCAACACATCCACTCTCCTCCATACAACCCTATCTATAGCCTATGCCTAGCAACCATGTAATAGTGTTGAAACTAATATTCCTTCAATCATACCCATTTTTGCTCTTCGAGATAACGTTATCTCCTTCTACACATTCTTCATCGCTCCCAGAGCCTTCGCCCATGCCCCACCCTGTGACTCACTTCCGCTTCCATTTGCTGCTAAGTCCACTCCCAGATATCTAAAACACTTTACTTCCTCCAATTTTTCTCCATTCAAACTTACCTCCCAAATCACATGTCTCTCAACCCTGCTAAACCTAATAACCTTGCTCTTATTCACATTTACTTTCAACTTTCTCTTTTCACACACTTTTCCAAACTCAGTCACCAACTTCTGCAGTTTCTCAATTGAATCAGCCTCCAGTTCTGTGTCATCGGCAAACAACAACTGACTAACTTTCCAGGCCCTCTCATCCCCAACAGACAGCATACTCGCCCCTCTCTCCAAAACTCTTGCATTTACCTTCCTAACTACCTCATCCATAAACAAATTAATCAACCAAGGGGATATTACACACCCCTGCCACAGATCGCCCTTCACTGGGGTACAATCACTCCCCTCCTTTCCTACTCGTATTCAAGCCTTACATCCTTGGTAAAAACTTTTCACTGCTTCTAGTAGCTTACTTCCCACACCATAAACTCTTAAGACCTACTTCAAAGCATCTCTATCAACGCTATCATATGCCTTCTCCAGATCCATAAATGCTACGTACAAATGCATTCGTTTTTCTAAGTATTTCTCACACACATTCTTCATGGCAAACACCTGATCCACACATCCTCTACCACTTCTGAAACCACACTGCTCCTTCCCCAATCTGATGCTCTGTACATGCCTTCACCCTCTCAATCAATACCCTCCCATATAACTTACCAGGAATACTCAACAAACTTATGCCTCTGTAGTTTGAACACTCACCTTTGCCTTTGTACAATGGCACTATACAGGCATTCCGCCAATCGTAAGGCACCTCACCATACATACTTTGAATATCCTTACCAATCAATCAACAAAGTCACTCCTTTCTCAATAAATCCAACTGCAATACCATCCTAACCCGCTACCTTACCGAATTTCATCTTCCGGAAAGCTTTCACCACCTCTTC
Source organism: Panulirus ornatus (assembly GCF_036320965.1). Lineage (NCBI taxonomy): Eukaryota > Metazoa > Arthropoda > Malacostraca > Decapoda > Palinuridae > Panulirus > Panulirus ornatus. The sequence goes on from NC_092243.1 coordinate 49,189,812, forward strand.
TCTCTTAACCAAACCATTCTTCCAGACCTTTTCACTTTGCATACAACCCCGACCAAAACACACTACATCTGCCACTCTATCATCAAACACATTCAACAAACCTTCAACTTACTTCATCTCCTTCTTACTTCATCACTAACTGTTACCACTTCTCCCCTTGTCCCCCCCGGACCAATGTTCCCATTTGTTCTCTTGTCTGACGCACATTATTTACCTCCTTCCAAAACATCTTTTTATTTTCCCTAAAGTTTAATGATACTCTCTCACCCCAACTCTCATATGGTTAAAACGTCCCGGAAAAGGAGCGCATTCACCGCATGCTTCTTAGTGTACTATGAGCATCTGCTGGTATGTATCTCTGGTCTGGCCTGACACACACACACACACACACACACACACACACGTCACGAATTTCGTAAGGGGGAAAATCTGTTATTTCTCAGTTTTTCCTAAGTTTCCGTCAAACATTAACTCGATCAAATCAGATCTTATTTCTTTAACAGGACCAAACTAAATGACACTGGCTTAGGGATTCCTTGATGCTTCATCCAAACCAACAATATCTATCAAGCTTAATTCTAGTTAAGCTTGCCCAATGCCACGATGAAGTTCAGGCAAATCTTTCATTATATTTCGTCATATGTAGATAAGAATCGGACAAAACCAGGAACAATTTAGTCGTTGCTCTGTACATGTACGTATACTCAAGTTCACTTTACACTCGACGGCTAATGCAGTTTGATGCCAAACGTAATAGGATAATACATAAAGTAATTACCACGACACAGAAAGTAAACCAAAAGAGAAAATGTTATTATATAATCGAAGAAAAGATCGCTCGTACACTACGAGGTCAGCTGACGCGTCGGCCATTACACTAGCGTTGGTACCCGGGTAACGTAGTGATTCATTATGTATGTACGTACACGTACAGCTTACATTTACGGTTTACGTAATCTACTGCAAAAGGCAAAAGAACAATATATACAATTATCAAGACTAAGAAACCAGGCAAAGATGGAGAATGTTATTGTGTAATCATTACGAAGAGAAAACACTGCACTATGATATCAAGCTGCGGTCAGCCACAATTATAAAGGCGAGTTCACTCACCCAACTTTACCATTAGGCTTTATTTAATTTGCTGAAAATAGTTATAAAACGATAATAAAAACTTAAAAAAACTAATCAAATAAAAAGAATGACTGAACAATCGACTGTAGTTCGCCCTTGTTCAGTTGGACACACTGATTTTGGCCTAAAACCTTCCCTAACTTGACTAGTTATAACATTCAAAACCCTCGTCTATGGATTCCAAAAACCACTCGCTCCCTCATGAGTTCAGTCCTGCTAAATATACGCTTTCTACACCCACACTCCTGGAGAAAGTAGCCATTATAGAGATGCGTAATAAAGACGCTGCTGCTGTGAACAAAATGTGTACTTAATTTTTGGTCAACTATTGCGAGGCCTGCATTCGTACAGCAGGTGATGACATACTGAACTGAATCAATGTCTTAATAGGAAAGCCATACTGCACCGTACTGTGAGAGAAAGGGAAATAATCCTACACTCACCATATGCAGATACCACACTGTACCCACACTGCCTCATGAGCACTACACACCTGTCACTCCCGCATCTTTATATATATATATATATATATATATATATATATATATATATATATATATATATATATATATTATCCCTGGGGATAGAGGAGAAAGAATACTTCCCACGTATTCCCTGCGTGTCGTAGAAGGCGACTAAAAGGGAAGGGAGCGGGGGGGGGGGGGGGGGGGTGGAAATTCTCCCCTCTCGTTTTTTTTTAAGTTTCCAAAAGAAGGAACAGAGAAGGGGGCCAAGTGAGGATATTCCCTCAAAGGCCCAGTCCTCTGTTCTTAACGCTACCTCGCTATCGCGGGAAATGGCGAATAGTATGAAAAAAAAAAAAAAAAAAAATATATATATATATATATATATATATATATATATATATATATATATTTTGTATATTTTTTTTTCTTTCATACATTTTAGCCTTATCCCGCGTTAGCGAGGTGGCGTTAAGAACTGAGGAGTGAGCCTTAGAGAGTATATCCTCACTTGGCCCACCTCTCCGTTCCTTCTTTTGGAAAATTATAAACGGGGGGAGGGGGGGAGGATTTCCAGCCCCCCGCTCCCTCCCCTTTTAGTCACCTTCAACGACACACAGGGAATACGTGGGAAGTATTCTTTTTCCCCTATCCCCAGGTATATATATATATATATATATATATATATATATATATATATATATATATATATATATATATATATACCAAAGTTCTGTGAAGATGATGTCAATAAATTTTTCCGTACGTGTGACAATATGGCTAATCATATGTCTTGACCCAAGAAGTCTTGCTGGATTTCGTTACAAACTGTTCATTGTGGTGAGGCTCAGATCGCGTACTTGGCGTTGCCTAGTGTCCATGTAGTGATCATGAAGCAGTACAGGATGTGGTGCTGAAGTTCACAGACGCAAGTTTAGCAGTAAGCATACGAACCCTGACCAGACCTATGGAGAATATTCCCATGAAAAGAGCGATTTCTTCACGCAGTGGCTTCGCTCCGAACAAGTTTGTGAATTTGAAAAAAATTAAAAAAGAAATTAATGTTACTCGAAGAATGTAAGCGGAGTGCACCGCTGGAAGTGATGATTTAGTGGGTTGAAAGAGAAAATTAACTATGTTGGACGAGGCTGGCTTAATAGCAGGCCAGTACGCGCTACTCTCCAACTTGGTATTGGAGAAACCTTCCAAATATTTTTGGTGACCAGGAAAACTTTAATAATCACGTAACCCCATCTAAATCCAACCCCCTTTGCCGTATGCTCCTAGAACAAGAGTTTGGAACCCCGAGAGGGTTAGGTCAAGTTATCATGGTGACAAAGACGGACGTCAGGTGAGGGAGTGCTCGAGTAAACTGAAAGAATCTAAGAGATTTTATGAAAGGTTAGCCAGTGAATCTGGTCTCAACCCTGGGGCCCACCTTGTGATGCAATCGTGGCTAACCGCTCTCACTATGAGAGAGAGAGAGAGAGAGAGAGAGAGAGAGAGAGAGAGAGAGAGAGAGAGAGAGAGAGAGAGAGAGAGAGAGAGAGAGAGAGAGATGTAATAAGTCATTTTAGCGAGGCTGCATCACCGGGAGTACTGGCTAGTCAATGAGCTTCTCATTCTAAACGAGTCTACATTTCCCTGCTTCTGGAAGCAGCTTACACCTGGGCTGCAGGAACCGTGTACAGAGGTCTGGCATGAAATCAGGATTCTTTCTTAGTACTGTAGTTAGTCATGGGATAAAAAAAGCCTTGTATTTCAATATGTAAAGGATGGAACAGAAGGAGTCACGCGGGGAAGTGCTCATATTGGGGTGTCTGAATGTGTGTGGATGTAACCAAGATGAGAAGAAAGGAGAGACTGGTAGTATGTTTGAAGAAAGGAACCTGGATGTTTTGGCTCTAAGTGAAACGAAGCTCAAGGGTAAAGGGGAAGAGTGGCTTGGAAACGTCTTTGGGAGTAAGGTCAGGGGGCTGGTGAGAGGACAAGAGATAAGAAAGGGGTAGCACTACTATTAAGGCAAGAGTGGTGTGGGTGTGTGAGTGTAAGAAAGCGAGCTCCAGACTAAAGTGGATAACAACTAAATGGACTACAAAAATAGAAAGACCGTGAGAGGCAGGTGTTTTGGGAGCAGCTGAGTGACGTATGCCAACAGCTTTGGTGCACGAGACCAAGTATTAGTGATGGGTGATTCAAATGCGAAGGTGAGTAATGTAGCAGTTGAGGTTATAACTGGGGGGGATGGGATAATTCAGAAGAGTGAACAGAAATGGTGAACTGCTTGTGGAGTTGTGTGATGAAAAAGGACTGGTGCTTGGGAATACCTGGTTTAAAAAGAGGGACATACACAATCATACATATAGGTCTAGGAAAGATGGTCATCGGGCATTGCTGGATTGCACACTAATTGAAAGACGTGCAAAAGACAGACTTTTGGATGTTAATGTGCTTAGAGAAGCAGCTGGTGAGATGTCTGACCACAATCTTGTGGAGGCGACGGTGAAGATTTGTAGAGGTTTTTAGAAGAATGTTGGGGTGAAGAGAGTGGTGAGAGTAAGTCAGCTTGGAAGAGAGACTTGTGTGAGGAAATACTACGAGAGATCGAGTTTAGAATGGCAGAAGGTGAGGGTAAACGAAGCTAGGGGAGCGGGTGCGGGAATGGGAGGTACTTTAAAATGCAGTGTGGCATGTACGAGAGATGAGTGTGACATGTTTATGGTATGAGGTGAGCGGATCAGAAAGGGTAGCGAGTGGCGGAATGATGAAGTAAAGCTGCTAGTGGTAAAGAGAGGTATATAGGTGGTACTTACAGGGAAGGGGTGCAAGCGATGGGGAGTGATATATATATATATATATATATATATATATATATATATATATATATATATATATATATATATATATATATGGGGTTGTTAGGGAGGTAAATGCAAGAGTTTTGGAAAGAGGGGCAAGTATGAAGTCTGTTGGGGATGAGAGAGTTTGGGAAGTGAGTCAGTTGTTGTTCGCTGATGATACAGCGCTGGTGGCTGATTCATGTGAGAAACTGCAGAAGCTGGTGACTGAGTTTGGTAAAGTGTGTGGAAGAAGAAAGTTAAGAGTAAATGTGAATAAGAGCAAGGTTATTAGGTACAGTAGGGTTGAGGGTCAAGTCAATTGGGAGGTGAGTTTGAATGGAGAAAAACTGGAGGAAGTGAAGTGTTTTAGATATCTGGGAGTGGATCTGGCAGCGGATGGAACCATGGAAGCGGAAGTGGATCATAGGGTGGGGGAGGGGGCGAAAATTCCGGGGGCCTTGAAGAATGTGTGGAAGTCGAGAACATTATCTCGGAAAGCAAAAATGGGTATGTTTGAAGGAATAGTGGTTCCAACAATGTTGTATGGTTGCGAGGCGTGGGCTATGGATAGAGTTGTGCGCAAGAGGATGGATGTGCTGGAAATGAGATGTTTGAGGACAATGTGTGGTGTGAAGTGGTTTGATCGAGTGAGTAACGTAAGGGTAAGAGAGATGTGTGGAAATAAAAAGAGCGTGGTTGAGAGAGCAGAAAGGGTGTTTTGAAGTGGTTTGGGCACATGGAGAGAATGAGTGAGGAAAGATTGACCAAGAGGATATATGTGTCGGAGGTGGAGGGAACGAGGAGAAGAGGGAGACCAAATTGGAGGTGGAAAGATGGAGTGAAAAAGATTTTGTGTGATCGGGGCCTGAACATGCAGGAGGGTGAAAGGAGGGCAAGAAATAGAGTGAATTGGAGCGATGTGGTATACCGGGGTTGACGTGCTGTCAGTGGATTGAATCAAGGCATGTGAAGCGTCTGGGGTAAACCATGGAAAGCTGTGTAGGTATGTATATTTGCGTGTGTGGACGTATGTATATACATGTGTATGAGGGGGGGGGGGGGGTTGGGCCATTTCTTTCGTCTGTTTCCTTGCGCTACCTCGCAAACGCGGGAGACAGCGACAAAGTATAATAAAATAATATATATATATATATATATATATATATATATATATATATATATATATATATATATATATATATATAAAGTGGCAGGAGGTAAAGACGAAGACAAAGGAGTTTAAAAATAATAGCAAATGGGAGTTGGAGTGGGCGAGTTTCAGTATATTTTAAGGAAAGTAAGATGATGACTTGGAAGACGATTAACAGTAAGCAAAAGACAAGATTAACAAATGGGAACATCGGTGAGCAGGGCAGGGAAGGGTGGGGGGTGCCTGTTACGTTCTCAGGTCTCGCTAGTGACTAATGTGGGATTTGAAAAGAGCATTTTTGAAAAGAGAGAGAGAGAGAGAGAGAGAGAGAGAGAGAGAGAGAGAGAGAGAGAGAGAGAGAGAGAGAGAGAGAGAGAGAGAGAGAGAATCCTCGCTTAATGGCCATTTAAAGATGGTTGTCATGAAAGGCAAGACTTTGCCATCTGTCAGACCCAGAGAGAAGAAACATAATTAAGGTGAACATGGCTATAGCCAACCTCGCAATACATATACACGTACATTCTAAGACGCAACTATCTTCCCAGTTCTGTCCGATGATTAGTTAAACACATCGAAACATTATGGCACTCAACTGGTGGGTGAGTGGTTGGTATACCTGATTGGTTGGCATTTCGTATATATTTGTATAATATTTTGAAACAGTCGAGCAAGACGAATGTGTGAGGATGATTAATATTACTGACTACGTGGTAGAGATACCTCATTAACCTTTATGACATAATTGTGTAATGAAATGAAAACGTGATACTATAATAAGCTATCAAACCTTGGCAAGTATTTGATGTGTTCAGGTTAGTGTGGATGTGTATAATAAACACTGAACGATATAGGGTCTCCTCATACACCTGACACTACCTCAATCTACACAAGTGTTGGTCATATGAGAATGACTCAAATTCGCAAAGGTAGTAAATAACTGAGCACCATCCACCAGCGACGGCTCCCAGGGCTGCCACCTGTACACAAGTGTGTCACACACACACACACACACACGTGTGTACACTGACTCAACCTTCTCGTTAAGTCTTCATCAATGTCAGGGATGACACTTGTGTCTTGGAGTGTACACACATGGCTACACAGAGAGTCATGCTAGCAGTACACTGCATTACTGTATTGGGTAACATTATGGCCTCTACTGACTCACCATTTTACGTGACCATATTGGGTAACATTATGGCCTCTACTGACTTACCATTTTACGTGACCATATTGGGTAACATTATGGTCTCTACTAACTTACTATTTTACGTGACCATATTGGGTAACATTATGGTCTCTACTAACTTACTATTTTACGTGACCATATTGGGTAACATTATGGTCTCTACTGACTTACTATTTTACGTGACCATATTGAGTAACATTATGGCCTCTACTGACTCACTATTACGTGACCATATTGGGTAACATTATGGCCTCTACTGACTTACTATTTTACGTGACCATATTGGGTAACATTATGGTCTCTACTAACTTACTATTTTACGTGACCATATTGGGTAACATTATGGTCTCTACTGACTTACTATTTTACGTGACCATATTGGGTAACATTATGGTCTCTACTGACTTACTATTTTACGTGACCATATTGGGTAACATTATGGTCTCTACTTACTATTTTACGTGACCATATTGGGTGTCCTTATGGCCTCTACTGACTTACTATTTTATGTGACCATATTGGGTAACATTATGGCCTCTACTGACTCACTATTTTACGTGACCATATTGGGTAACATTATGGCCTCTACTGACTTACAATTTTACGTGACCATATTGGGTATCATTATGGCCTCTACTGACTTACTATTTTATGTGACCATATTGGGTAACATTATGGCCTCTACTGACTCACTATTTTACGTGACCATATTGGGTAACATTATGGTCTCTACTGACTCACTATTACGTGATCATATTGGATAACATTATGGCCTCTACTGACTTTCTATTTTACGTGACCATATTGGGTAACATTATGGTCTCTACTAACTTACTATTATACGTGACCATATTGGGTAACATTATGGTCTCTACTGACTTACTATTTTACGTGACCATATTGGGTAACATTATGGTCTCTACTGACTCACTATTACGTGACCATATTGGGTAACATTATGGCCTCTACTGACTTACTATTTTAAGTGACCATATTGGGTATCATTATGGCCTCTACTGACTTACTATTTTACGTGACCATACTGGGTAACATTATGGTCTCTACTGACTTACTATTTTAATTGACCATACTGGGTAACATTATGGTCTCTACTGACTCATTATTACGTGACCATATTGGGTAACATTATGGCCTCTACTGACTTACTATTTTACGTTACCATATTGGGTAACATTATGGCCTCTACTGACTTACTATTTTACGTGACCATTTTGGGTAACATTATGGTCTCTACTGACTCACTATTACGTGACCATATTGGGTAACATTATGGCCTCCACTGACTCACTATTTTACGTGATCATATTAGGTAACATTATGGCCTCTACTTACTCACCATTTTGCGTGACCATATTGGGTAACATTATGGCCTCTACTGACTCACCATTTTGCGTGACCATATTAGGTAACATTATGGCCTCTACTGACTCACCATTTTGCGTGACCATATTGGGTAACATTATGGCCTCTACTGACTTACTATTTTACGCGACCATATTGGGTAACATTATGGTCTCTACTGACTCACCATTTTGCGTGACCATATTGGGTAACATTATGGCCTCTACTGACTCACCATTTTGCGTGACCATATTGGGTAACATTATGGCCTCAACTGACTCACCATTTTACGTGACCATATTGGGTAACGTTATGGCCTCTACTGACTCACCATTTTACGTGACCATATTGGGTAACATTATGACCTCTACTGACTCACTGTTTTACGCGACCATATTGGGTAACATTATGACCTCTACTGACTCACTGTTTTACGCGACCATATTGGGTAACATTATGACCTCTACTGACTCACTGTTTTACGCGACCATATTGGGTAACATTATGACCTCTACTGACTCACTGTTTTACGTGACCATATTGGGTAACATTATGGCCTCTACTGACTCACCATTTTACGCGACCATATTGGGTAACATTATGACCTCTACTGACTCACCATTTTGCGTGACCATTATGACAGCAGGAGTGAGGTGTGTGCAGCCGTGGACTCACCTTGAGGGATGTGCATGATAGCGACGGTGAGGCCAGATATAATGTCCCCGAGCAGATCCGTGCGCGGGTTGTAGGAAGGCAGCCATGAGAGGATGGGGAGGCGACTGGTGATGGCCGACTTGACGCATGCGCCAGAGCAGGCGCAGCACTGCGTCACCTTCGTGTGCAGGGTCTCCACCACACCTGTAACAGTACCATACATATATGGCTGTATATCTACCCCAGGGGCCGTATGCAGAAAACTTCTTAGAATGCTAAAGTATGCTTAACCCCAAAGAATTCTACTTTAAGAATTTTGCTAAGCATGTTTCTGAAAGCTGCCCTACGCTTAAGTATTTGCTTAGCAGACGACAAATATTTTGACCCAAACTGCAATTCATACTTCTTAAATCTTATGCTTAAGTTTTGCTAAGCATCGTGCTTAGTCCTTTTCTGTGTGGCACTTAAATCACTTGCTCAACTAAGCATAAAAATAAGCAGAAATCCAAGAATTTTTCTGAATACGGCCCCAGGACCCCATTCTGAAAGGGTCCTAGTGTTCCACCACGACCCCAGTTCTAAAAGGGGCCTCCTACAGCCCAAGGATACACTACACTCAGTAGAAGGGAGAGGTGGACTCCTTCGAAGCAAAAGTTATCTGACGAGACTGTACAAGTGTCGTCTGCTGACGATGTTATACTCCGGCCAAAAGTGACTCTTGACTCTGTGTGACCTCTGGTAACACACACACACACACACATATAAACAAAGTGCAATATGAACGCGCACTTTCATAGAACCTAGCCTAGCAGAAGCTGCTCCCTCCTGCTACGCAGGGGTCCCGGGTTCGATCCTGGCAGTTGGAGGTTTGCATGTTTTATATATATATATATATATATATATATATATATATATATATATATATATATATATATATATATATTATTTTTAAACTATTCACCATTTCCCGCGTTAGCGAGGTAGCGTTAAGAACAGAGGACTGGGAATATCCTCACCTGGCCCCCTCTGTTCCTTCTTTTGGAAAATTAAAAAAAAAAAAAACGAGAGGGGAGGATTTCCAGCCACTCGCTCCCTCCCCTTTTAGTCGCCTTCTACGACACGCAGGGAATACGTGGGAAGTATTCTTTCTCCCCTATCCCCAGGGATAATATATATATATATATATATATATATATATATATATATATATATATATATACCATCATGCTGAAGGGGTTAACGTTAACTTCACGTTAATAAGAGGAACAGTGGTGGAAATCAGGCAATGTATGTGGTGAGCGGCCGTCCAGTATTTGCCCCAGACACTGACCAGGTCACCGGCACACACGTAGCCTGGTTGTAGACGTAGGGTTATAACAGTGTTGTGACCCACCATCATGACGAACACCAGGTCAGTGACACTTGAGAGGACGCTCATATACGGCTGAGAGGGTGTCACAGTATCAAGGAAGGAGTTAGGACAGGCGAAAAAGATATGAAAAATGTGTACAGTTACGAGAGCCATGGGTTAAAAACAAGGGAAAAACACTGGTAGTTGGGTGCCAGGCCTTGAGCCACATAACATCAGTGTGGGGGTCTCAAGGTCCTCGGGGCGTGCAACAGGTGTGTTGGTGCTGGAAGGAGCACAGACGACCCACTCTGAGCTGGAGAGGCGATTGCAGGTTAAAGCTGGATATAAGAAAGGGACGAGTAAGAACGTCATCAGACAATGGAGTCTAAAAAGGAAGTCAGATATTATGAGAGGTAGTAGACAGAGGGTGTTCGTGAGGAGAGGTTACGAGAGAGAGAGACCATGAATGTTGGTGTAGTGAACACAAGAAGAGGCAGGTCTAACAGAGAGGGAAAGGTCGTGGTGTGGGCCGGTACCACTGCTGCCAGAACCCTCCCTCGCATTGGTAGTGGAGTCAGGCGGGAACCTGGGGTTCATAGCACCCCATGACGCCAGGGACTGGGGGCCATACACAGTGCAGAGAGGGGGAGTCAAGAGAACTATGGGAAGAAAATAAGTGAGGTGTGAGTCGGCGTGAGGCGCGACCAGCCCGGTAGTGCCTTAATCAGGAAGTAAGACCAGCAATTCTGACATGGAGGATGGAAGATGGTTCCGGCAACCACTGTAACATTCCTCAGTCAGGAGGGTAGTGCCAACCTGTTACCTAATGGGTTACTCCAAGGGTAAAGGACGGGATGATCCTCGGAGTGAGGTGAGGTATTGGGAGGGGCCAGTACACTACCACCTGGGCCCTCCCTCTCACCGGTGGCAGCTGAGCTACACAACAGAGTGTGGTCAAATAAGTAGTACATCTTAAATTTACAGGGTCGTGGAAGGGGCCATTACTTTACTACCCGAGCCCTCCCTCTCATTGGCAGCAGAAACACCATATATAATAGAAAGAGACAGGAGGTCAAGAGAAAGGTGCAAGAGGTGAAAAAGAGGGCTGATGAGAGTTGGGGTGAGAGAGTATCATTAAATCTTAGGGAGATAAAAAGATGTTTTGGGGGGAGGTAAATAAAGTGCGTAAGACAAGGGAGCAAATGGGAACCTCAGTGAAGGGGGCAAATGGGGAGGTGATAACAAGTAGTGGTGATGTGAGAAGGAGATGGAGTGAGTATTTTGAAGGTTTGTTGAATGTGTTAAATGATAGAGTGGCAGATATAGCGTGTTTTGGTCGAGGTGGTGTGCAAAGTGAGAGGGTTAGGGAAAATGATTTGGTAAACAGAGAAGAGGTAATAAAAGCTTTGAGGAGATTAAAGCCGGCAAGGCAGCGGGTTTGGATGGTATTGCAGTGGAATTTATTAAAAAAGGGGGTGACTGTGTTGTTGACTGGTTGGTAAGGATATCTAATGTATGTATGACTTATGGAGAGGTGCCTGAGGATTGGCGGAATGCATGCATAGTGCCATTGTACAAAGGCAAAGGGGATGAAGGTGAGTGCTCAAATTACAGAGGAGTAAGTTTGTTGAGTATTCTTGGGAAATTATATGGAAGGGTATTGATTGAGAGGGTGAAAGCATGTACAGAGCATCAGACTGGGGAAGAGCAGTGTGGTTTCAGAAGTGGTAGAGGATGTGTGGATCAGGTGTTTGCTCTGAAGAATGAATTCTTCATTCTTCAACGCTCCCCGATCCTTCGCCCCTCCCCCACCCTGTGACTCACTTCCGCTTCCATGGTTCCATCCGCTGCTAAATCCACTCCCAGATATCTAAAACACTTCATTTCCTCCAGTTTTTCTCCATTCAAACTTACCTCCCAATCTACTTATCCCTCATACCTACTGAACCTAATAACCTTGCTCTTACCCACATTTACTCTCAGCTTTCTTCTTTCACACACTTTACCAACTTCTGCAGTTTCTCACCCGAATCATCCACCAGCGCTGTATCATCAGCGAACAACAACTGACTCACTTCCCAAGACCTCTCATCCCCAACAGACTGTATACTTACCCCTCTCTCCAAAACTTGCATTCACCTCCCCAACAACACCATCCATAAACAAATTAGACAACCATGGAGACATCACGCACCCCTGCCGCAAACCTACATTCACTGGGAACCAATCACTTTCCTCTCTTCCTACTCGTACACATGCCTTACATCCTTGATAAAAACTTTTCACTGCTTCTAGCTTTTACCTCCCACACCATATGTTCTTATTACCTTCCACAGAGCATTTCTATCAACTCTATCATATGCCTTCTCCAGATCCATAGATACTACATAGAAATCCATTTGTTTTTCTAAGTATTTCTTACATACATTCTTCAAAGCAAACACCTGATCCACATATCCTCTACCACTTCTGAAACCACACTGCTCTTCCCCAATCTGATGCTCTATACATGCCTTTACCCTCTCAATCAATACCCTCCCATATAATTTACCAGGAATACTCAACAAACTTATACCTCTGTAATTTGAACACTCACTCTTATCTCCTTTGCCTTTGTACAATGGCACTATGCACGCATTCCGCCAATCCTCAGGTACTTCACCATGAACCATACATATACTGAATATCTCACCAACCAGTCAACAATACAGTCACCCCGTTTTTTAATGAATTCCACTGCAATACCATCCAAACCTGCCGCCTTGCCGGCTTTCATCTTCCGTAAAGCTTTCACTACCTCTTCTCTGTTTATCAAATCCTTCTCCCTGGCCCTCTCACTTCCCACACCACCTTGACCAAAACAACCTATATCTGCCACTCTATCATCAAACACTTCCAACAAACCTTCAAAATACTCATTCCATCTCCCTTTCACTTCTCTACTACTTGTTATTACCTCCCCATTTGCCCCCTTCACCGATGCTCCCATTTGTTCTCTTGTCTTACGCACTTTATTTATCTCCTTCCAAAACATCTTTCTATTCTCCCTAAGATTTAATGATACTCTCTCAACCCAACTCTCATTTGCCCTCTTTCTCACCTCTTGCACCATTCTCTTGACCTCCTGCCTCACTCTTTTATACATCTCCCAGTCCTTAGCACTACTTCCCTGTAAAAATCGTCCAAACGCCTCTCTCTTCCCTTTCACTAACAATCTTACCTCTTCACCCCACCATTCACTACCCTTTCTAATCTGCCCACCTCCCACCTTTCTCATGCCACATATATCTTTTGCGCAAGCCATCACTGCTTCCCTAAATACATCCCATTCCTCCCCCACTCCCCTTACGTCATTTGCTTTCACCTTTTGCCATTCTGCTCTCAATCTCTCCTGGTACTTCCTCACACAAGTCTCCTTTTCAAGTTCACTTACTCTCAACACTGTCTTCTCCCCAACATTTTCTCTTCTTTTCTGAAAACCTCTAAAAATCTTCACCTTCGCCTCCACTAGACAGTGATCAGACATCCCCTCTCAGCACATTAACATCCAAACGTCTCTCTTTTACACGTCTATCAATTAACACGTAATCCAATGTTGAATGTGTTTGATGATAAAGTGGTGTGCGAAATGAGAGGGTCAGAAGGAATGGTCTGGTGAACAGAGAAGAGGTAGTCAAAGCTTTGAGGAATATAAAAGCCGGCAACGCGGCAGGTTTGGATGGTATTGCAGTGGAATTTATAGAAAAAAAAAGGGGGGGTGACGGTGTTGTTGACTGGTTGGTAAGGATATTCAATGTATGTATGGATCATGGTGAAGAGCCTGAGGATTTGCGGAATGCATGCATAGTGCCACTGTACAAAGGCAAAGGAGACAAAGAAGAGTGCTCAAATTACAGAGGTATAAGTCTGTTGAGCATTCCTGGGAAATCATATGGGAGGGTATTGATTGAGAAGGTAAAGGCATGTACAGAGCATCAGATTGGGGAAGAGCAGTGTGGTTTCAGAAGTGGTAGAGGATGTGTGGATCAGGTGTTTGCTTTGAAGAATGTATGTGAGAAATACTTAGAAAAGCAAATGCATTTGTATGTAGCATTTATGGATCTGGAGAAGGCATATGATAGAGTTGATAGAGATGCTCTGTGGAAGGTATTAAGAATATATGGTGTAGGAGGTAAGTTGCTAGAAGCAGTGAAAAGTTTTTACCAAGGATGTAAGGCATGTGTACGAGTAGGAAAAGAGGAAAGTGATTTGTTCCCAGTGAAAGTCGGTTTGCGGCAGACGGGTGTGATGTCTCCGTGGTTGTTTAATTTGCTTATGGATGGGGATGTTAGGGAGGTGAATGCAAGAGTTTTGGAGAGAGGGGCAAGTATGCAGTCTGTTGTGGATAAGAGGGCTTGGGAAGCGAGTCGGTTGTTGTTCGCTGATGATACAGCACTGGTGGCTGATTCGAGTGAGAAACTGCAGAGGTTAGTGACTGAGTTTGGTAAAGTGTGAGAAAAAAGAAAGTTGAGATTATATGTGAATAAGAGCAAGGTTATTAGGTTCAGTAGGGTTGAGGAACAAGTAAATTGGGAGGTAAGTTTAAATGGAGAAAAACTGGAGGAAGTGAAGTGTTTTAGATATCTGGGAGCGGACTTTCCAGTGGATGATACCATGAAAGCGGAAGTGAGTCACTAGGTGGGAAGGGAGCGACGATTCTGGGAGCGTTGAAGAAAGTGTGAAAGGCGAGTATGTTTGAAGGAATAATAGTTCCAACATTGTTATATGATTGCGAGGCATGAGCTGTGTGGAGGTGGGTGGATGTGTTGGAAATGAGATGTTTGAGGACAATATGTGGTGTGAGGTGGTTTGATCGAGTAAGTAATGAAAGGGTAAGAGAGATGTGTGGTAATAAAAAGAGTGTGGTTGAGAGAGCAGAAGAGAGTGTGTTGAAATGGTTTGGACACATGGAGAGAATGAGTGTGGAAAGAATGAAGAAGAAGATATTTGTGTCAGAGGTGGAGGGAAGGAGAAGCGGGAGACGAAATTGGAGGTGAAAGGATGGTGTGAAAAAGATTTTGAGCGATCGGGGCCTTAACATACAGGAGGGTGAAACGCGTGCAAGAAATACAGTGAATTGGAATGATGTGGTATACCGGGGTCGACGTGCTGTGAATGGATTGAACCAGGGCATGTGAAGCGTCTGGGGTAAACCATGGAAAGCTTTGTGGGGTGAGGATGTGGAAAGGGAGCTGTGGTTTCGGTGCATTACACATGACAGCTAGAGAGTGAGTGTGAACAAATGTGGCCTTTGTTGTCTTAACCTAGCGCTGCCTCGCGCGCGCGCGGGGGAAGGGGTGCCATTTCATGTGTGGCGGGGTGGCGACGAGAATGGATAAAGGCAGTAAGTATGAATATGTACAAGCGTATATATGTATATGTCTGTGTATGTATATGTATGTATACGTTGAAATGTACAGGTATGTATATGTGCGTGTGTGTATGTATATACATGTGTATGTGGGTGGGTTGGGCCATTCTTTCGTCTGTTTCCTTGTGCTACCTCGCTAACGCGGGAGACAGCGACAAAGTATAATATATATATATATATATATATATATATATATATATATATATATATATATATATATATATATATATATATAACAAGGAGTACTGAAATATAAGGACAAGGAAAATGTTTATGAAGGTGTTGGGTGAGTGAACGGCGAGAGGTAAAGCAGGAGTGGACATAACCACTGAAGTGTTCAGGCTGGTACATATGAGGGTACCACTGTGGAGAACACTGTGTACTCCTTAAGCTACATTGGGTCCGAGAGTTTGAGGTACAGCTGGTCACCTACACCTGACACCCTCCAGTGGATGATGACAGTATAACCAGACACACTCTAGTGGATGATGGACAGTATAACCAGACACACTCTAGTGGATGATGACAGTATAACCAGACACACTCTAGTGGATGATGACAGTATAACCAGACACACTCTAGTGGATGATGACAGTATAACCAGACACTCTCTAGTGGATGATGACAGTATAACCAGACACACTCTAGTGGATGATGACAGTATAACCAGACACTCTTAGTGGATGATGGTAGTATAACCAGACACTCTCTAGTGGATGATGACAGTATAACCAGACACACTCTAGTGGATGATGACAGTATAACCAGACACTCTCTAGTGGATGATGACATTATAACCAGACACACTCTAGTGGATGATGACAGTATAACCAGACACACTCTAGTGGATGATGACAGTATAACCAGACACACTCTAGTGGATGATGACAGTATAACCAGACCTCTCTAGTGGATGATGACAGTATAACCAGACACACTCTAGTGGATGATGGACAGTATAACCAGAACACTCTAGTGGATGATGACAGTATAACCAGACACTCTCTAGTGGATGATGACAGTATAACCAGACACTCTCCAGTGAATGATGACAGTATAACCAGACACTCTCCAGTGGATGATGACAGTATATCCAGACACACTCTAGTGGATGATGACAGTATAACCAGACAACTCTAGTGGATGATGACAGTATAACCAGACAAACTCCAGTGGATGATGACAGTATAACCAGACACACTCTAGTGCATGATGACAGTATAACCACACTCTAGTGGATGATGGCAGTATAACCAGACGCTCTCTAGTGGATGATGACAGTATAACTAGACACTCTCTAGTGGATGATGACAGTATAACCAGACACACTCTAGTGGATGATGACAGTATAACCAGACACTCTCTAGTGGATGATGACAGTATAACCAGACACACTCTAGTGGATGATGACAGTATAACCAGACACTCTGTAGTGGATGATGACAGTATAACCAGACACTCTCTAGTGGATGATGGTAGTATAACCAGACACAGTGCAGTGGATGATGACAGTATAACCAAACACACTCTAGGGGATAATGGTAGTATAACCAGACACTCTCTAGTGGATGATGGCAGTATAACCAGACACTCTCTAGTGGATGATGGTAGTATAACCAGACACTCTCTAGTGGATGATGACAGTATAACCACACTCTAGTGGATGATGTCAGTATAACCAGGCACTCTCTAGTGGATGATGACAGTATAACCACACTCTAGTGGATGATGACAGTATAACCAGACACTCTCTAGTAGATGATGACAGTATAACCAGACACTCTCTAGTGGATGATGACAGTATAACCAGACACTCTCTAGTGGATGATGACAGTATAACCAGACACTCTCTAGTGGATGATGACAGTATAACCAGACACTCTCTAGTGGATGATGACAGTATAACCAGACACTCTCTAGTGGATGATGACAGTATAACCAGACACTCTCTAGTGGATGATGACAGTATAACCAGACACTCTCTAGTGGATGATGACAGTATAACCAGACACTCTCTAGTGGATGATGACAGTATAACCAGACACTCTCTAGTGGATGATGACAGTATAACCAGACACTCTCTAGTGGATGATGGTAGTATAACCAGACACACTCTAGTGGATGATGACAGTATAACCAGACACTCTCCAGTGGATGACAGTATAACCAGACACTCTCTAGTGGATGATGACAGTATAACCAGACACTCTCTAGTGGATGATGACAGTATAACCAGACACTCTCTAGTGGATGATGACAGTATAACCAGGACACTCTCTAGTGGATGATGACATTAACCAGACACTCTAGTGGATGATGACAGTATAACCAGACACACTCTAGTGGATGATGACAGTATAACCAGACACACTCTAGTGGATGATGACAGTATAACCAGACACTCTAGTGGATGATGACAGTATAACCAGACACACTCTAGTGGATGATGACAGTATAACCAGACACACTCTAGTGGATGATGACAGTATAACCAGACACACTCTAGTGGATGACAGTATAACCAGACACTCTCTAGTGGATGATGACAGTATAACCAGACACTCTAGTGGATGATGACAGTATAACCAGACACTCTCTAGTGGATGATGACAGTATAACCAGACACTCTCTAGTGGATGATGACGTATAACCAGACAACTCTAGTGGATGATGTAGTATAACCAGACACACATGAGACAGTATAAACCTAGTGCAGTAAACCCTAGAGGACAAACCACCTGTGGATGATGAGTTACCAACTCGTGGATGATGACGAACAGCCAGTGGATAAAGAACCTCTCAGTGATGTGACATATAACGACACTCTGATGTGAATAACAGAACTTTATGGAGAGAAGTATAACAACCTAGATACGTTACACACTCTGTGGGATCAGTATAACCACTAGTGATATGATAACCAACTGATGAGACATAACAGACACTCTCTAGGATGCATAACCAGACCTATGTAGATACCACTCTGTGGATATGCAATAACCACCTCTAGGTGATGATTAACACACCTATGAGATGAATATACAACACCTGTGGATGACAGTAACAGAACCTCTTGGAATGACAATAACACTCTGTGGTGAGTATACGACCTGTGGATGAGACAGTAACCACACTAGTGGATATGAGATAACAACACTAGTGGATGATACAGTAACAACACTCTGGGTGGTATACCGACCTGGAGATGCGTATAACCGACATCTTAGTGGGAATTACCACACTCTTGTGATAGAACACTAGGGATGATGCAGAAACCACACCTCAGTGGATGATGAGTAAACCACACTTATGATGATGCAGTATACCAACACCTCTAGTGATGATGGTTAACAGAAAACTATGGATATGCAGTATAACCGCACCTCGGTGACAGTATAACACACTCAGTGGATATGCAGTATAACCACACTCTCTATATGATACAGTATAACCAGACACTCTAGTGGATGTGACATAAACCAGCACTCTAGTGGATGATGACTATAACCAACACCTCTAGTGGTGATGACAGTAAACCAGAACCTGTGGATGATACAGTATAACACACCTAGTGGATGATGAGTAACCAGACACCTTAGTGGAAGACAGTATACACACTCTTATGGATGATGCGATAACAGAACCTCAGTGGATGATACAGTATAACAGAACCTCAGTGGTGTGAGTTACGACACTCTAGTGGATGATGAGTATAACAGACACTCTAGTGGATGATGACGTTAACCAGACACTCAGGGATGACGTATAACAGAACCTCTAGGGATGAAGTAACCGACCTCAGTGATGATGACAGTTACCAACCTTAGTGGATGAGACATTAACAGACACCCAGTGGATGATGACTTAACCAGACACCTCAGGGATGAATAACCAGACACTTAGTGTATGAAGTATACCGACACTTAGTGGATGATGACGTTAACAGACACCTCAGTGGATGAGACAGTATACAACACTCTAGGGGAGAAGTATAACCACTCTAGTGGATGAGGTATACAACACTAGTGGATGAGCAGTATACACTCTGGGACAGTAACACTCTATTGAGTATAACACACTCAGGATGTGCAGTATACAACACCTAGGATGGACGTATAACCGCACTCATGATATGACTATACACACCAGGGAGATGACTACAGACACTCTAGTGATATATATACAACTTGGATGGCGATAACACACTCAGTGGGCGTAAACACTCTAGTGGTAGATTAACACACTTTGTGTGATAACCAACCTCTGTGGTGCTATAACCAGACTCTAGTGGATGATGAAGTACACACCTGTGGATACTTACCACCTTAGGGGATGACAGATAACACACTGGATAAGTAAACCTGTGGAGATGACTAACACTCTATGATGAGATTAACCGCACCTCTAGTGTGCATATACCACACTAGGATGACAATACACACTTAGTGATGATCAGACACACAGTGAGGAGTTACACCCTAGGTGATATAACCGACACCTGGTGGTAACACACTAGTGGTGATGCATAACCAGACACTTGGTACAGTAACGACCTTAGGATGAGACCACACTGGTGAGCAGAACAACCTGGATGATGGATATACAACACTCTAGTGGATGAGACATACCAGGGATACAGAAACACCTCTAGTGGATGATGGCAGTATAACCAGACACCTAGTGGATGATGACAGTTAACCAGACACCTGATGATGACAGTATAACCAGACACACTAGTGATGATGAAGTATAACCAGACCACTCTTAGATGACAGTATAACGACATTATCCAGGATGCTCGTATAAAGACACTTCTCAGAATGATGGATAGATAAAACACACTCAGTGGATGTGACAGTATAACCAGACACTCTCAGGGATGAATATAACCAGACACTCTTAGTGGATGATGACAGTATAACCAGACACTCTAGTGGATGAGACAGTATAACCAACACTCTCTAGTGGATGATGACATAAACCACACTCTAGTGGATGATGCAGTATAACAGACACTCTCTAGTGGATGAGACAGATAAACCAGACACTCCTAGTGGATGAGACAGTATAACCAGACACTCTTAGTGGATGATGACAGATACCAACATGTGATGATGACAGTAAACCAAACTCTATGTGGATGATGACAGTATAACCAAACACACTCTAGTGGATGATGGTAGTATAACCAGACACTCTCTAGTGGATGATGGAAGTATAACCAGACACAGTGTAGTGGATGATGACAGTATAACCAGACACAATCTAGTGGATGATGACAGTATAACCAGACACAGTCTAGTGGATGATGACAGTATAACCAGACACTCTCTACTGGATGATGACAGTATAACCAGACACACTCTAGTGGCTGATGGTAGTATAACCAGACACAGTGTAGTGGATGATGAGAGCCTTAACCTAATATGCCTACTTATTTAACATGATATATCACAATTCTACTGACCCGTTATGACAGAGCGACTCTCAACCCACACAAAATAAAAGAAATTGTTAACTGTGAAGTGAAGAAGCAGAAGGCAGCGACGCACATTGTATCAAGACATTAATTAAACGACTGAACACTAAACTGGCACACAAGGACAGCCTCCTCATTGGTCGTCCATCCTCGTTAACTACAAGGCAAGAGTGGATGATTGTGTGGTGAGACGTACGATTACATGATGGTCTCCCCAACGAGGCAGTTTGAAGATCACCATTGTTATAATTCATTTGCATCCATCAGTCATCAGAGATACTCCCATCCTACTACACATGTTTACATGATACACTGATGACAGACGTCAGGGTATACTGGCTTGTGACACACACACACACACACACACACACACACACACACACACAGTTATGACGTACGTATATGCATATATAAGAGAGAGATAAAGCACTATGGGATATACAAAGAAATTAAGTGAGAAACTTGCTAAAAAACAAAAATTAAAGTAGTACAATCATCATATGAGTGGTGGATAAATGGTATATGGTGACTGAGGATATGGTTAATATAGGCATTATATATAAATTTGAGCAGATGTGTGATAACAGAGAATGTTCAAGAGATGGGAGGCGACCATGAGTGTATACAACACTCTCCCCGGTACTGTCCACACACACACACACACACACACATTATACCCGTGCAGACACAGTGGTGGTAGAGGTGATCACCTGGCTTGTGTTGTGGGAGGTAGTGGTAGTTCTTGGATCGCTGGGTGACGTTGAGGGTGGGTCGTACCACACACACCTCACACCCAGCAGCAGTTCCTTCTCCTCCGCCTCCTCCAGCCGCATCACACTGCTCAGTGTGACCCATACCCGACAATATAGTGGCGCACGTCCCCGCCTCACTGTAAACAAAAGACAAACATCAATTATAATCAACAAACTCTCTAACCACAAACAACTACCACAACAAAGCATGAACTACGATCCATTCACAAAAAAAACAATTCAGGAACGAAATGTTAAATGCACGGGACATATAACCATCTTCCCAGTGTTGCAAACTATGGCTAAAGTCACCACACTGGCGACAGGTTGACAACACTGCAATATTCCTGTGTACCCGGGTGTCACGACCCAGCCCCCCCCCCCCCCCTGCTGACCTCACCCCCCCCCCCCACACAGCAGGTCGGCACATGACCAAGGTCTAGGTGATCAAGTGTCTAGTGAGAGGTGGTATAATCAAGTGTCCTTCAGTGGTCATGATCAGACGCCAGTGTGTCAGGCACAACAGTGGGTAACTGTCCTCATGATCCACATGTGTGTCTCCACACCTGCTGACACACCCTGTACCTCAGCAGGTCACATCCACCCACATCTAGGCTGACACACCCTGTGCATCAGCAGGTCACATCCACCCACATCTAGGCTGACACACCTTGTACCTCAGCAGGTCACATCCACCCACATCTAGGCTGACACACCCTGTACCTCAGCAGGTCACATCCACCCACATCTAGGCTAACACACCCTGTACCTCACCAGGTCACATCCACCCACATCTAGGCTGACACGCTACACCACACTATACACCACACTGCTCTCCATCTTACTCCACCTGCTCTCCATCAAGTAGCGAATGAACGCATACAAGAACTCTTAACTTAAATCCAACTTATTGCCCTTGTTTTTCATATAAAAATATCATGACTCCTACACTAAAACAGATATATATATATATATATATATATATATATATATATATATATATATATATATATATATATCTTTCAAACTATTCGCCATTTCCCGCGTTAGCAAGGTAGCGTTAAGAACAGAGGACTGGGCCTCTGAAGGAATATCCTCACCTGGCCCCCTTCTCTGTTCCTTCTTTTGGAAAATTGAAAAAAAAAAAAGGGAGGATTTCCAGCCCCCTACTCCCTCCCCTTTTAGTCGCCTTCTACGACACGCAGGGAATACGTGGGATGTATTCTTTCTCCCCTATCCCCAGGGATAATATATATATATATATATATATATATATATATATATATATATATATATATATATATATATATATATATATATATATATCGGTAGAACTTTATGATGGTTTGTTTATATATATATATATATATATATATATATATATATATATATATATATATATATATATATATATATACATGGAAATATTCTCACGTAGGTCGAGCAGTCCTTGCACAGGACACATGTGGCTTGTCATTGTCGCTGAAATAAACGTGGGAGTGAGTCATGCACAGGCATGCAAACACTAACTGGGTCCCTCCCAGGCTGCATGTGAAATATATATATATATATATATATATATATATATATATATATATATATATATATATATATATATATATATATATATATATATATCAATAACGTACAAACGTGTAGAGAAGAAATATAAATAAAACATCATTATACTTAGGATGGCTTGCAAGACGACCCGGAGGAGACAAAGCGAACGAGAAAAATGGGAAAGATAATGTCTAAGAAATCATGACGACCTCCACAAGTGGTTAACTGGCCAGACAAGAACAGGAGGTGATCCAAGTCAGTGTGGTTGTGACAGCGACGCCTCGTACACACACGTCGGTCGGAAGACTAGCCGAGTACCGGGAAGTAAACAACCAGTAATCTTCAATTCAAAATAAATGCCCACCCATATTTCGCAACTTACATATATCACCAATTAAAAAGACATGGCAACAGTTACGGTCAAACGTAATAATGAGATTACAATATTCCTTTACATAACGAGAACAAATGTTTATCTGAAGTTAGGGAAACACAGATGGCGTTACAATCATCACATCCAATTAACAATATCTGGTATAATATAGTGTCACGTATTACCAAATCATCCATAAATATCTAGAGGGAATCCATGCAAATAAATGGGTGGTCGTTATTTTACAATTTCATTTCAATATTTTGAATTGATCAGTAATCTAAAGTTTATTAAACGAGTCATTGTATTGTAGAGTAGCAAATAAGGTCACAACTGAGAATAAACACAAATACAACAGTCTACCTTACACATCATACCATAGAAAACCAGGTCAGGGCCCCCCCACACACAGACCCCCACGTTGTACATACATAAACATCTTTAACTACTTTCAATGATTTCCAGTGATGGCAGTAAGGGTGGCATGGTACCGGCGCTCACCAGGAAATAAAATATAGGTGTGGATCCGAAATTTGCATATTCATCACGTCATACACGTATGACACATGTCACGCGTCATGCCCACTGACCCTGGGTGGCCACGCCCCTTCACCTCCCTCCCCAAACTAGGAAAAAAACAATAAAATAACCCAAAATCAATTTACGAGAAATGTATTATACTTATCTTGCTCTTGTAATGTACAGCAAAATGATAACTGTTTTCGACTTCTGATCAAAAATGCTCCTGCATTTTATATCATTAACAAATATAAAATATTTGTTTCTAGAGATATTTTTGAAAATGATTTTATTTACAATTACCCCAATATCTCCTTCCACACGTTCCTGCTTCCCATAGCTGCGCTACTTCCAGTAACAGGGAAACGTGGACTCTTATCGAAATGAATTCTTCAGCGAGGCTGTTCTTACCGTGACATAATGTCAGCTGTCACTCGTGGAGGCGGAGTCCGGTAACAAATATAAATGTTACCAACATCTCATGTCGCCGGGAACCTTTCATTAATCGCCCTAGTGTGTCTTCATTAACAGTTCCAGTCACCCATCAACTCCCTGTCATTCTCCTAATTATAGGGTAATGATAGTAATCCTCCAGTCAGTCACGGGAAGGTGACACTGTCACATTTCCTGTAAGCCACAGATTGACGGACCAGCCATTGTCTTAATGTTAATCATATTGCTCACCTCACCAGCTCGACCAATCGCTCACTCCAGGCTCTTCATATATATACATAAGCCTCATACTGTATTTCAGACGGACATCAAGAAAATACGGGTCCTAAATATATTTTTGTAGGCGCAGTTTTCTACGCCAGGGAAGCTAAAAAAAAGAAAAAGAAAATTAATATACGTTCGGGAAGGACGCCATGAACCGGGACGTTGGTTCTTGCCTCGCGTAAACTGGATCACAGACACGATCAGAAACTCCTGGTGATCATGGGTGGACCGGGGACATCCAGGAGAGAGAGAGAGAGAGAGAGAGAGAGAGAGAGAGAGAGAGAGAGAGAGAGAGAGAGAGAGAGAGAGAGAGAGAGATTCATCTCACTGGCAGACACTTCCTGACTGGCAACTCGCCACACACGAACGTCAGTCATGGCGACCATCAACACCAACTGATGATACCATGAAATGGCGAACCTTGCCCCACACACACACGTCACAATATGTACACAGGCAGCTCCATGTGTGTGGGTTTGGTGTATCACAACGGTCGCCTCAAAGTCTGTCTCCCGGCAACAGCCCTGGTGGTTGCTGGGCGGGCGGCAGTTTCCACCATTACCCAGATATAAATGCCAAACTAGTCCGTCTCTGGCCCTCCAGCAGCAGGGAGCAGTGACATGTCATTATGTGCGTTGACCGTGCGTGTAACGACGACGCCTGACTTAACGAATGAGCAATCAGTAGTAACGTCTTCGTTTAACACCACACACAAGACACAGGGGTCAGTGTAGCCAACACAATGAGAGACCCTGGGGGTATTGTGTGTACATTGTAGTGGACCAGATTGTTCACACACACAAGATAATGTTATACCTGACTGTTCTTTGACGGGGACGTTCTGACAGTTGTTCTAACATGAACAATTTGTTGTTCTTCTTGTTTTTATCATGATGTAAGGCTGTCCTGTGACCAGGGATGAAAGTAACTCATAGTGCATTGGTGAGGGCCAGCTGGTGTCTGCTGTGAGGGAAGCCTGTTGGTCGTCCATGCTGGCAACACTGGCCTAGCCAGCCGTGCCTGACTGCCCACCCACCCACGCTGAAAGGTCGTGTAACACAGTGACCGTGCATGACATGACGGAAGTGACCGTGCATGACATGACGGAAGTGACCGTGCATGACATGACGGAAGTGACCGTGCATGACATGACGGAAGTGACCGTGCATGACATGACGGAAGTGACCGTGCATGACATGACGGAAGTGACCGTGCATGACATGACGGAAGTGACCGTGCATGACATGACGGAAGTGACCGTGCATGACAAGGATGAAGTAAACGTGCATGACAAGATGTAAGTGACCGTGCATGACTAGATGTAACTGACCATGCATGACACAAGTGACCATGCATGACACAAGTGACCATGCATGACACAAGTGACCATGCATGACACAAGTGATCCTGCATGACAAGATGTAAGTGAACTTGCATGTACATTACCAGACGTAATCACGTACGAGTCATTAAGTAATCATAATGGTTAGTTTGCTCATTAAAACCACTAGTTGCTAATATATCCAAGCCGATTTGCATTTCAAACTTGTTTAAGTTTTGATGTTTACACAAAGTTTCAGTTGATGGCCTCTGACAATATGTGGTTGATGTCTTGGGTAATCTTGATTTATCTGTTTCAAATTCGGTGTTTCTGGAACTGATAAAATTAGGTATATCCAAAAAAAATTGTGTATTTCAATTTAATGGAGAATATTAAGTGAACTAATTTATATATATAGAATTCTTTGAAACAAAATTAAAAAGGGATATCTTACCCTCTCAGGCAATCTGGTTCAGGTATGCAGATGTGTTTGGACAAACGAAAAGTAAAAAAAAAAAAAAAAAAATTGCCGTTGCTTAATTCAAAACTTTGATCAAATTTACTGAGGAAATATAAAATGCCTGTGTGATCAATTTTAGACTGCATGATCCGTGGGGTTGGAAACATGTTTAAGTTTGACATATATACATAAAACCCAACAATGTTTGTTCTTATATTCATTATTACTCTCCTCAAAATGAGAAAATTAAAGAATATTTATTCCAATCAATGTTCATACAGGTATCACGTACACGAAACTGCACTCGGGACTAATCGTTCTTCATTTTTTCGCGTAATATCACATATATGTCTTTTATTCTTTATTTTTATTATACTTAGTCGCTGTTTCCCTTGTTAACGAGGTAGCGCAAGGAAACACACACACAAAATAAATGGCCCAACCCACCCACATACACATGTATATACATAAACGCCCACACACGCACATATACATACCTATAAATTTCATCTATACATACATATACATACAGACATATATACACATTTACATAGTCATATTTGCTTCCTTCATCCATTCCGTAATATATATATATATATATATATATATATATATATATATATATATATATATATATATATACATCATAAATATATCAATAAATATATATCCACAAAACTTGATAAATTCAAGTGTGCATGCAGTTCCTACCTCTGAACTGACTCATTTCCCACCATTCGCTTTCAGAACATTTCAACTTATGGATAAGACGAACATGATGGGCATCACACCTGCTCGTGACTGCCTACAAAACGCAACATAATGACCCTGGCAAACTCTTATCTGCCAGACACAGGGGCACATGTGTACATGTTGTCATGACTCTTGTGAGCAGCTGGTGTGTACCTACAGGGGTCGTACACGTCCCAAGATGGAGTAGTGCTCACATGTGTGGCTGGGATGGCTCATCACCTCTCTCTCTCTCTCTCTCTCTCTCTCTCTCTCTCTCTCTCTCTCTCTCTCTCTCTCTCTCTCTCCAACATGGCCAGTGGTATGGAGAGTCTTGGTCCTGGCTGGCATCACCTCACTCCAGCCATCCCTCACCGTCCGCACTGGGGACTGCTTCTCTCTCTGTTGTACATGTCTCATGTTGCCCACTTGGCGGGTGAGGCGTGGCCAGAGCCAGGCTGCTGCTTCCGACACATTATGTGTTGGAGGTGAGCCATACGAGGAGGGACTGTGGTCACAACCTCCCTCACCTCCTCCTGCCACACCAAAACGGTGTCACAGTCGCTTGCATTCTTATCTGTCTTTCCCAAACCGTTCCACGTTCCAGAGTCGGGTCTAAAGCTAACGACGGGATAGAGAGAGAGAGAGAGAGAGAGAGAGAGAGAGAGAGAGAGAGAGAGATAGAGAGAGAGAGAGAGAGAGAGAGAGAGAGAGAGCCCAGTCAGTCCTTCCCATATTCCTCTCTCGTATACCCGTCATTCTAACATCCAACATGGCCCTAACCTGGACACCTATTCGTCCATGTTATGTCATGTTAGAGAAAGATATATATATATATCCTACGATATCTCACCATGAGCCACTGCGAGACTATCGTAGCAAAATATATAGATTTATTTTGTCAAAATCATATCAAAAAACCAAGCAGCCAACACGACACAAAGGCTCGTAAAAATAATTTTTTTCTTCCTATCCTGTTTGTCATGACCAGGTTGTGTGGACGTGTGAGGTGCTCATGATGTCATGGATGACATGATCATGGATGACATGATCATGGATGACATGATCATGGATGACATGATCATGGATGTCATGATCATGGATGACATGATCATGGATGACATGATCATGGATGACATGATCATGGATGTCATGACCATGGATGACATGATCATGGATGTCATGACCATGGATGACATGATCGTGGATGACATGATCATGGATGACATCGTGTGTGGGGGGGGGATATCGTAACGTGATAACATGGTTGTATCATGTTGTGACAGAGGTGGTGGTGGTGGTAACACGTCCAGGGTTGATAACGGTGTTACAGGAGGATGTTACAACGCCGGCCACCATGACTGTGCCTCATGACACATTACCGTCACTCATCCACCCTCTCATTCCTCCTCCTCGTACTAGCCAATGAGGCGACCACAACTAGCTACCGACACTAGCTAACGAGGCCGCATGCCAATTACACCGTAGCACACCGTTAACAACCCATAACCACCCACAATCCACTCGTGGCAGCACCGTACAGGTGTGTGGGGGGAAACTCGTCCACAAATCCTGGACTCACAATGTTGCAGTAAGTCGTCCTCACAGGTCGCATGAGGCGGCTTGTGAGTGTGTGAGGGAAGGTCTCCACATCGGCTGAGGTAACACGTCAGTCGGAGATGCTGTTACGAGTGGCATCGGAGACGATATATGTGGCTCGAGAGACGATATATGTGGCCCGAGAGACAATATATGTGGCCCGAGTGGGGTCCGGTGTGGCGCGGAGGGGGGTTCGTGGTGTGGGAGGGCCCGCGTCCCTGGCAGGCAGGTCGGATCAGGTCGCCTCCCATATACAGACATGGTGCCGGACTGGTCGTGCCACGTCCCATCTTAACGTGATCTACGACGTGTACTGCTTTACCTCGTCCTGCTCTTAACAACACGTAAGTTTACAACCCAAGCTACGACACACACACACACACACACACACACACACACACACACAAACCAAGGAATGGAACAAGAAAGGCACCGAACCTTGACAGGATAAGGTAGGAAACGATAAGGATGAGTGGAGGAGAAGCGAC
This sequence comes from Panulirus ornatus, assembly GCF_036320965.1. Lineage (NCBI taxonomy): Eukaryota > Metazoa > Arthropoda > Malacostraca > Decapoda > Palinuridae > Panulirus > Panulirus ornatus. Next base: position 49,219,366 of record NC_092243.1, read on the forward strand.
ACGTCCTGACCTACGAGTGACGTGTATCCTGAGCCGTACTGACGACCGGACCTCCAGTTATACTAACTACCGGACCCTCAGCTATACTAACTACCGGACCCTCAGCTATACTAACTACCGGACCCTCAGCTATACTAACTACCGGACCCTCAGCTATACTAACTACCGGACCCTCACCTATACTAACTACCGGACCCTCAGCAATACTAACTAACGGACCCTGAACGATACTAACTACCGGACGGACCCCCCGCAGCAGTAACTACCGGACCCCCAGGCAATCGTCATGGTGGGTATAATGTGTGACACTAAGATAATGTTCTCTTGCTTCATCATCATCATCATCATCATCATCATCATCATGTCAACATCATCATCATCATCATCATCACTCTAAATCAAACATAACATCTTCTCTCTCTCTCTCTCTCTCTCTCTCTCTCTCTCTCTCTCTCTCTCTCTCTCTCTCTCTCTCTCTCCCTCTCTCTCTCTCGACTGATTATAAATTTTTCGCGTTTGAAGGTAACAAAAAGTAAGGTGTGTGTGTGTGTGTGTGTGTGTGTGTGTGTGGTAAGGGAGGGAGGGAGGGAGGGAGGGAAGGGGGGGAGGGAGGGACCACCAGCTGGAGCCAGATGTACCCAGCAACCTTTACACCACGAAGATACGACCTTGAATACGACGGTACGACCCTTGATGCACGACGTACGACCCTTGAATACGACGGTACGACACTTGATGCACGACGTACGACCCTTGAATACGACGGTACGACACTTGATGCACGACGTACGACCCTTGAATACGACGGTACGACACTTGATGCACGACGTACGACCCTTGAATACGACGGTACGACACTTGATGCACGACGTACGACCCTTGAATACGACGGTACGACACTTGATGCACGACGTACGACCCTTGAATACGACGGTACGACACTTGATGCACGACGTACGACCCTTGAATACGACGGTACGACACTTGATGCACGACGTACGACCCTTGAATACGACGGTACGACCCCTGATGCACGACGTACGACCCTTGAACATGGAACACGATGGTAAGATATAGACCAGTGGAACATGGAACATGATGGTCAGATATTGACCAGTGGAACATGGAACATGATGGTCAGATATTGACCAGTGGAACATGGAACATGATGGTCAGGTATTGACCAGTGGAACATGGAACATGATGGTCAGATATTGACCAGTGGAACATGGAACATGATGGTCAGATATAGACCAGTGGAACATGGAACATGATGGTAAGATATAGACCAGTGGAACATGGAACATGATGATCAGATATTGACCAGTGGAACATGGAACATGATGGTCAGATATTGACCAGTGGAACATGGAACATGATGGTCAGGTATTGACCAGTGGAACATGGAACATGATGGTCAGATATAGACCAGTGGAACATGGAACATGATGGTCAGATATTGACCAGTGGAACATGGAACATGATGGTAAGATATAGACCAGTGGAACATGGAACATGATGGTAAGATATAGACCAGTGGAACATGGAACATGATGGTAAGATATTGACCAGTGGAACATGGAACATGATGGTAAGATATTGACCAGTGGAACATGGAACATGATGGTCAGATATAGACCAGTGGAACATGGAACATGATGGTAAGATATTGACCAGTGGAACATGGAACATGATAGTCAGATATAGACCAGTGGAACATGGAACATGATGGTAAGATATTGACCAGTGGAACATGGAACATGATGGTCAGATATAGACCAGTGGAACATGGAACACGATGGTCAGATATTGACCAGTGGAACATGGAACATGATGGTCAGGTACTGACCAGTGGAACATGGAACACGATGGTAAGATATTGACCAGTGGAACATGGAACATGATGGTCAGATATAGACCAGTGGAACATGGAACATGATGGTCAGATATTGACCAGTGGAACATGACGGTAAGATATAGACCAGTGGAACATGGAACATGATGGTAAGATATTGACCATTGGAACATGGAACATGATGGTCAGATATAGACCAGTGGAACATGGAACATGATGGTCAGGTATTGACCAGTGGAACATGGAACATGATGGTCAGGTATTGACCAGTGGAACATGGAACATGATGGTCAGATATTGACCAGTGGAACATGGAACATGATGGTCAGATATTGACCAGTGGAACATGGAACATGATGGTCAGATATTGACCAGTGGAACATGGAACATGATGGTAAGATATAGACCAGTGGAACATGGAACATGATGGTAAGATATTGACCAGTGGAACATGGAACATGATGGTCAGATACAGAACAGTGGAACATGGAACATGATGGTAAGATATAGACCAGTGGAACATGGAACATGATGGTAAGATATAGACCAGTGGAACATGGAACATGATGGTCAGATATTGACCAGTGGAACATGGAACATGATGGTAAGATATAGACCAGTGGAACATGGAACATGATGGTAAGATATAGACCAGTGGAACATGGAACATGATGGTAAGATATAGACCAGTGGAACATGGAACATGATGGTAAGATATAGACCAGTGGAACATGGAACATGATGGTAAGATATAGAGCAGTGGAACATGGAACATGATGGTAAGATATAGACCAGTGGAACATGGAACATGATGGTAAGATATAGACAAGTGGAACATGGAACATGATGGTCAGATATTGACCAGTGGAACATGGAACAAGATGGTAAGATATAGACCAGTGGAACATGGAACATGATGGTAAGATATAGACCAGTGGAACATGGAACATGATGGTAAGATATAGACCAGTGGAACATGGAACATGATGGTCAGATATTGACCAGTGGAACATGGAACATGATGGTAAGATATAGACCAGTGGAACATGGAACATGATGGTAAGATATAGACCAGTGGAACATGGAACATGATGGTAAGATATAGACAAGTGGAACATGGAACATGATGGTAAGATATAGACCAGTGGAACATGGAACATGATGGTAAGATATAGACCAGTGGAACATGGAACATGATGGTAAGATATAGACCAGTGGGACATGGAACATGATGGTAAGATATAGACAAGTGGAACATGGAACATGATGGTCAGATATTGACCAGTGGAACATGGAACAAGATGGTAAGATATAGACCAGTGGAACATGGAACATGATGGTAAGATATAGACCAGTGGAACATGGAACATGATGGTAAGATATAGACCAGTGGAACATGGAACATGATGGTCAGATATAGACCAGTGGAACATGGAACACGATGGTCAGATATAGACCAGTGGAACATGGAACATGATGGTAAGATATAGACAAGTGGAACATGGAACATGATGGTAAGATATAGACCAGTGGAACATGGAACATGATGGTAAGATATAGACCAGTGGAACATGGAACATGATGGTCAGATATAGACCAGTGGAACATGGAACATGATGGTCAGATATAGACCAGTGGAACATGGAACATGATGGTAAGATATAGACCAGTGGAACATGGAACATGATGGTCAGATATAGACCAGTGGAACATGGAACATGATGGTCAGATATAGACCAGTGGAACATGGAACATGATGGTCAGATATAGACCAGTGGAACATGGAACATGATGGTAAGATATAGACCAGTGGAACATGGAACATGATGGTCAGATATAGACCAGTGGAACATGGAACATGATGGTCAGATACAGACCAGTGGAACATGGAACATGATGGTCAGATACAGACCAGTGGAACATGGAACATAATGGGAGACAAACATCATGTCCTGGACGGAGGGGACACGTCCTCGCCAGACAGACTGGGGACGTTAGTTCCCCCCCAGGCAGGGAACATGATAGTGACCTTACAGTCCAGTGACGCTGATGATACATGATCCACACTTAATGTCACTTTCATGTTCAACAAACTGGCATAAGACGATTATGTACACACCTTTACTAAGTGGTCTGGCAAGATGCCGCCACTGGACGCCCCCCCACCCATCATCCACCAAGATCAACACGGGTCATAATGATGGGACATCCACCGACCACACACTGCCAGGATCTGGCTATGTGGCATCGACCACACACTGCCAGGATCTGGCTATGTGGCATCGACCACACACTGCCAGGATCTGGCTATGTGGCATCGACCACACACTGCCAGGATCTGGCTATGTGGCATCGACCACACACTGCCAGGATCTGGCTATGTGGTGGCCATGATGGCAGGGCTCAAGGCCAGGCGACCTCAAAGAAAAGGTCCGATTTATTCTAACAGAAAATATCGAGGCAGAAGAATACATTAGTATTGAGGAGATCCACGGGGGGACACACACACACACACACACACACACACCACTCGCTCAACCCACGAGATAAAAAAAAAAATAAATTCATTATACATTCGGAAGATAATTATTCAGAACTGGTTGATGGGTGTAGCGGGGAGATAACTGGCCCAGAAATTTTATGATGATAATGAAGGTTAGGGAGGGAGTGAGGGAGGGAGGGAAAGTGTACTGAAACACGAAAGTAAATATGTGGGGAGTGGAATGCCAGGTTGTGTGGTGTGTGTTGACAGTGGTGGTGGAGCCGTCACCCACTGTGGCAAGCCTGGCCTGGCCTAGCCGGGCAGACTCCACGTTGTTAAGACTTGAACATGATACAAAGATAAGAAAGTCTTACCTGAAGGATCTTGTTGAACGTTACATCATAATTCACAAAGGCCCCTGAACACTACGAACCCACCATTATGGCCCCTGAACACTACGAACCCACCATTATGACTCCTGAACACTACGAACCCACCATTATGGCCCCTGAACACTACGAACCCACCATTATGACTCCTGAACACTACGAACCCACCATTATGGCCCCTGAACACTATGAACCCACCATTATGGCTCCTGAACACTACGAACCCACCATTATGGCCCCTGAACACTACGAACCCACCATTATGGCTCCTGAACACTACGAACCCACCATTATGGCCCCTGAACACTACGAACCCACCATTATGGACCCTGAACACTACGAACCCACCATTATGACTCCTGAACACTACGAACCCACCATTATGGCTCCTGAACACTACGAACCCACCATTATGACTCCTGAACACTACGAACCCACCATTATGGCTCCTGAACACTACGAACCCACCATTATGGCCCCTGAACACTACGAACCCACCATTATGGCCCCTGAACACTACGAACCCACCATAATGGCCCCTGAACACTACGAACCCACCATTACGGCCCCTGAACACTACGAACCCACTATTATGGCCCCTGAACATTATGAACCCACCATTATGGCCCCTGAACACTACGAACCCACCATCATGGCCCCTGAACACTACGAACCCACCATTATGGCCCCTGAACACTACGAACCCACCATTATGGACCCTGAACACTACGAACCCACCATTATGACTCCTGAACACTACGAACCCACCATTATGGCTCCTGAACACTACGAACCCACCATTATGACTCCTGAACACTACGAACCCACCATTATGGCTCCTGAACACTACGAACCCACCATTATGGCCCCTGAACACTACGAACCCACCATTATGGCCCCTGAACACTACGAACCCACCATAATGGCCCCTGAACACTACGAACCCACCATTATGGCCCCTGAACACTACGAACCCACCATTATGGCCCCTGAACACTACGAACCCACCATAATGGCCCCTGAACACTACGAACCCACCATTACGGCCCCTGAACACTACGAACCCACTATTATGGCCCCTGAACACTATGAACCCACCATTATGGCCCCTGAACACTACGAACCCACCATCATGGCCCCTGAACACTACGAACCCACCATTATGGCCCCTGAACACTACGAACCCACCATAATGGCCCCTGAACACTACGAACCCACCATTATGGCCCCTGAACACTACGAACCCACCATTATGGCCCCTGAACACTACGAACCCACCATAATGGCCCCTGAACACTACGAACCCACCATTACGGCCCCTGAACACTACGAACCCACTATTATGGCCCCTGAACACTATGAACCCACCATTATGGCCCCTGAACACTACGAACCCACCATTATGGCCCCTGAACACTACGAACCCACCATCATGGCCCCTGAACACTACGAACCCACCATCATGGCCCCTGAACACTACGAACCCACCATTATGGCCCCTGAACACTACGAACCCACCATTATGGCCCCTGAACACTACGAACCCACCATTATGGACCCTGAACACTACGAACCCACCATTATGGTTGAAGTTCACAACGTTGGTAAGTGACGCGTCGTGGTGGTCGTGAGGCAAGATGGCCCATCCATTATTCTGAGTATCTTGGGCAAAATCATCAATGTTTGGGCGACATCTTGAAGCGGTGAGAGAGAAGCGTTTAGGAAAGTAGGTCGGTGAGAACTGAACACGCCCGACCATATACATTAACCCACACCTCACGCCTACAACTCCACCAATACCAATGAAAAAAAAAAAAGAAACTTACATTTTTCCTTAAACTTTACTTTTAAATATCAACGGTGTTCTAGCCTACTGTATTACAACATAAACGTACAAAAACCAATGTAACAATTTCCAAACTTCTTTACGTTATGAACTTGATTATTTGTGATGACGTCATTCATTCCATTATACACCTCACACACACGCATAACACACGCCTCAATTACAGCCCACTACACTCACGTTTACCACGGGCCGCCCTGCACCACACCGAGCACACACACACACACACACACACACACACACACACACACACACACAACCAAGAGCATATATCAAGCTTAGTCTTGACACACACACACACACACACACACACACCTCATCACTGACAGTGAGACACAGTGTTTGCTCCCGTGGGTCGTCCGGAGATCACTCGCTTACCTTACACCACGAGAAGACACATGTTATGTTCATCATCACACACTAGTGTGGGACAGGTGGGTCAACTTACCACTTCATCATACACTAGTATGTACAGGTGGGTCAACTTACCACTTCATCATACACTAGTATGTACAGGTGGGTCAACTTACCACTTCATCATACACTAGTATGTACAGGTGGGTCAACTTACCACTTCATCATACACTAGTATGTACAGGTGGGTCAACTTACCACTTCATCATACACTAGTATGTACAGGTGGGTCAACTTACCACTTCATCATACACTAGTGTGGGACAGGTGGGTCAACTTACCACTTCATCATACACTAGTGTGGGACAGGTGGGTCAACTTACCACTTCATCATACACTAGTATGTACAGGTGGGTCAACTTACCACTTCATCATTCACTAGTGAGGGACAGGTGGGTCAACTTACCACTTCATCATACACTAGTGTGGGACAGGTGGGTCAACTTACCACTTCATCATACACTAGTGAGGGACAGGTGGGTCAACTTACCACTTCATCATACACTAGTGTGGGACAGGTGGGTCAACTTACCACTTCATCATACACTAGTGAGGGACAGGTGGGTCAACTTACCACTTCATCATACACTAGTGAGGGACAGGTGGGTCAACTTACCACTTCATCATACACTAGTGAGGGACAGGTGGGTCAACTTACCACTTCATCATACACTAGTGAGGGACAGGTGGGTCAACTTACCACTTCATCATACACTAGTGAGGGACAGGTGGGTCAACTTACCACTTCATCACACACCAGTATGTACAGGTGGGTCAACTTACCACTTTAATCCATAACCCTTCTCACTGGGCTGTTGTGGACCCGGGCTGTTAGGTCGGCCGGTAAAATCTTGTCTTTTCACCGGTACCCGCATCCTCCACTGGTCTTATATATATATATATAATTAGTTAAGTCTCGATCACTCGACACCCGCACACGGCCCAAGCCGCTCCACTTTCTCTGATAATGATATGGTTTATCCTGAGATGGTGGCCGAGGTGGCTCTCTCTCTCTCTCACTACGGCTGCTGCCTCCTCTGGGCCCCGCTGGCCTCACTATGCCAAGAGCACCGCGGACGCACGGCCAAGTGCAGCAGACCTACAAAGCCAAAGAACAAGGACAGTGCGCAGCGCGGCCTGCGCAGGCGAGGACTTCGCCGAAGGATACCCCTCAGGTTCCACACGGCTGGCGACCACACGTTTGATCTTTGGTCCACCTGCACGGAGCCACCCCACACCACACCACACCACACCACACCACACCACACCACACCACACCACCGCTGACGTACGTGAGCACGGCTTTATCCCACTGCTCATGATGGAAGGTTTAACACTGGAATTCTCTCCAGTGGAAACGGATGTGTGTGTGTCTGGCAACGACATCTTCAGGTGTAGGTTCACCCTCAGCACACACCCACGTACACACCACCACCACCACCAGCAGGTCTAACAAGAGATAACCATCTCGTTAATCGATCAGGTTAATGACATGCAAGATATACAGCAAATATGTAAGGAAAAAAAGGGTTTGTGAGCGTTCCGTGTCTCTGTAACCTTGATCAGGAAAAGTTTCTGAGCGTTCGCCACGCCACTTTAATGGCCTTCGGCGCCGCTAAAGGGGCTTTGGAATTAAATCTAAATTTACGCCACGTATCACAGTAAAAGCTAAAATGGTTCATCTGTTCTTAGGTCCTCCTGTACTACTGCCATCACACGTGTATCTATAGATATGACGTCACTGATGTACGGAGGGGGGGTACAACTGTGAGGTGGGCCCCCCCCACAGTAACACTATGAATGGCAGGATCCCTCACCACAACACACTATGTATGGGAGGATCCCTCACCACAACACACTATGTATGGGAGGATCCCTCACCACAACACACTATGTATGGGAGGATCCCTCACCACAACACACTATGTATGGGAGGACCCCTCACCACAACACACTATGTGGAGGATCCCTCACCACAACACACTATGTATGGGAGGATCCTCCTCCACAACACACTATGTATGGGAGGATCCCTCACCACAACACACTATGTATGGGAGGATCCCTCACCACAACACACTATGTATGGGAGGATCCCTCACACAACACACTATGTATGGGAGGATCCTCACCACAACACACTATGTATGGGAGGATCCCTCACCACACAACACACTATGTATGGGAGGATCCCTCACCACAACACACTATGTATGGGAGGATCCCTCACCACAACACACTATGTATGGGAGGATCCCTCACCACAACACACTATGTATGGGAGGATCCCTCACCACAACACACTATGTATGGGAGGATCCCTCACCACAACACACTATGTATGGGAGGATCCCTCACCACAACACACTATGTATGGGAGGATCCCTCACCACAACACACTATGTATGGAGGATCCCTCACCACAACACACTATGTATGGGAGGATCCCTCACCACAACACACTATGTATGGGAGGATCCCTCACCACAACACACTATGTATGGGAGGATCCCTCACCACAAACACACTATGTATGGAGGATCCCTCACCACAACACACTATGTATGGGAGGATCCCTCACCACAACACACTATGTATGGGAGGATCCCTCACCACAACACACTATGTATGGGAGGATCCCTCACCACAACACACTATGTATGGAGGATCCCTCACCACAACACACTATGTATGGAGGATCCCTCACCACAACACACTATGTATGGGAGGATCCCTCACCACAACACACTATGTATGGGAGGATCCCTCACCACAACACACTATGTATGGGAGGATCCCTCACCACAACACACTATGTATGGGAGGATCCCTCACCACAACACACTATGTATGGGAGGATCCCTCACCACAACACACTATGTATGGGAGGATCCCTCACCACAACACACTATGTATGGGAGGATCCCTCACCACAACACACTATGTATGGGAGGATCCCTCACCACAACACACTATGTATGGGAGGATCCCTCACCACAACACACTATGTATGGGAGGATCCCTCACCACAACACACTATGTATGGGAGGATCCCTCACCACAACACACTATGAATGGCAGGATCCCTCACCACAACACACTATGTATGGGAGGATCCCTCACCACAACACACTATGTATGGGAGGATCCCTCACCACAACACACTATGTATGGGAGGATCCCTCACCACAACACACTATGTATGGGAGGATCCCTCACCACAACACACTATGAATGGCAGGATCCCTCACCACAACACACTATGTATGGGAGGATCCCTCACCACAACACACTATGTATGGGAGGATCCCTCACCACAACACACTATGTATGGGAGGATCCCTCACCACAACACACTATGTATGGGAGGATCCCTCACCACAACACACTATGTATGGGAGGATCCCTCACCACAACACACTATGTATGGGAGGATCCCTCACCACAACACACTATGTATGGGAGGATCCCTCACCACAACACACTATGTATGGGAGGATCCTTCACCACAACACACTATGTATGGGAGGATCCCTCACCACAACACACTATGTATGGGAGGATCCCTCACCACAACACACTATGTATGGGAGGATCCCTCACCACAACACACTATGTATGGGAGGATCCCTCACCACAACACACTATGTATGGGAGGATCCCTCACCACAACACACTATGTATGGGAGGATCCCTCACCACAACACACTATGTATGGGAGGATCCCTCACCACAACACACTATGTATGGGAGGATCCCTCACCACAACACACTATGTATGGGAGGATCCCTCACCACAACACACTATGTATGGGAGGATCCCTCACCACAACACACTATGTATGGGAGGATCCCTCACCACAACACACTATGTATGGGAGGATCCCTCACCACAACACACTATGTATGGGAGGATCCCTCACCACAACACACTATGTATGGGAGGATCCCTCACCACAACACACTATGTATGGGAGGATCCCTCACCACAACACACTATGTATGGGAGGATCCCTCACCACAACACACTATGTATGGGAGGATCCCTCACCACAACACACTATGTATGGGAGGATCCTTCACCACAACACACGGATCTACAATTAAGAATTTCATTCATATTTGGTAAGTGTGGGAGGGCGTACCGTGAGGAGGGAGAGAGGAGGAGGAGGTGGGTAACAAGAGCGCGCGCTACCTGGTTCGCCTTGATGGTGGGCACCCCAACGTACCTCCTCCTACCCATCCCCAGCCTTGTGAAAGCATAGACACACACACACACACACACACACACACACACGCGCGCGCGTCTCCTCACGTAACCGTAAGAAGTAACATGTTAAATTACACTTAACCTTGTAATCACGAGGGCACGGTTCTTGAACACAAGGGCACGGTTCTTGAACACAAGGGCACGGTTCTTGAACACGAGGGCACGGTTCTTGAACACAAGGGCACGGTTCTTAAACACGAGGGCACGGTTCTTGAACACGAGGGCACGGTTCTTGAACACGAGGGCACGGTTCTTGAACACGAGGGCACGGTTCTTGAACACGAGGGCACGGTTCTTAAACACGAGGGCACGGTTCTTGAACACGAGGGCACGGTTCTTGAACACGAGGGCACGGTTCTTGAACACGAGGGCACGGTTCTTAAACACGAGGGCACGGTTCTTGAAAACGAGGGCATGGTTCTTGAACACGAGGGCACGGTTCTTGAACACAAGGGCACGGTTCTTGAACACAAGGGCACGGTTCTTGAACACGAGGGCACGGTTCTTGAACACGAGGGCACGGCTCTTGAACACATGGGCACGGTTCTTAAACACGAGGGCACGGTTCTTGAACACGAGGGCACGGTTCTTGAACACAAGGGCACGGTTCTTGAACACGAGGGCACGGTTCTTGAACACAAAGGCACGGTTCTTGAACACGAGGGCACGGTTCTTGAACACGAGGGCACGGCTCTTGAACACGAGGGCACGGTTCTTGAACACGAGGGTACGGTTTTTGAACACGAGGGCACGGTTCTTGAACACGAGGGCACGGTTCTTGAACACGAGGGCACGGCTCTTGAACACGAGGGTACGGTTTTTGAACACGAGGGCACGGTTCTTGAACACGAGGGCACGGTTCTTGAACACGAGGGCACGGTTCTTGAACACGAGGGTACGGTTTTTGAACACGAGGGCACGGTTCTTGAACACGACAGTACGGCTATGGAGGAACAACAGCTTGGCCCTTGGCTGGCGTGAAGACTTCAAAGATCGTCACACGATAGGAAAGTTACGGTAGCCACGTCTTGTAACGTCGTGTCACACAACTCAGGTCAACCACGAGTGACGTACACACACACACACGGCCTTGGTGTTGAGAAGGTGACTAACAAGGCACAGGTGACGACCCGTAACGGTCACCGCTTTAACGACCGGGCGGCCACACCTGCGGCAGGAGCCTTACGCCCGCCGGCCCAGGCCACACCACACACTCCACCACCACCATCACACCCGGCTGCCCTAAACCTCCCTCCAGACTGATTTACGATCATAATGTGTTATCCCGGCCCTCTGTCCTGACCCCCAGACCACGGAGGTAATCATCGCGTCTTCAGAAAGGCATTTCTAAATGGTGAACACCTCCGCTGCGAGGACCAGACGCCCTCTACACAGACCATCTGGACTCTTAACCTCACACTTCGTGAGTCTTACATCGACCCCACCTCCCCTCCATCTCCCTACCCGACACACAGATGGAAGCAGACCCATCCATCATCACTACCCTTCGTGAGGCTCGTTAAGCTGTGGGCGACACAGACACCTCATGAAAGAATGTACAGAAACTAGGCAGAGCAAGAGCGGTTCCAGGCCTGGATGATCCAGCCTCCCCCACACCTGCAGGATCCACCACTAGGGGTAACAAGACGTGCTGACGTACACAAGACTTGGCCGGAGAATATGATCCACGGGACCATGACGGCTCAGTATACAGACTACAGAGAAAAGGAATAACCTGGACAATTGTGAGATTGATATAAAACGTCTCACCAGATCACAATACGGAAATGTAAATCATCTTTTTTTTTTTCCCCAAGGTCGAATGCAATGCTCATTTTCCCCCAGGGAGCTGCACTTGGTCCGCTTCTGTTCCTTTCTTATACACGACACACACGTCACACTTCCACGATCAAGCTTTGTAGATACTAATGGAATATGAAAATTTTGTTACTGGAACTGCCAGACGAAGGCGAGGCTATAGGCACTACTGGCGCTTTGGTCTAACTGGAGATGTTAACTGTGTGGATTGTAAACTTTGTGGTCAAAGATTTGGACACTAACTAGAACACTGTGTCTTAGACTGTGAGAGAGAGAAAAAAATAGAGCCTTTTAGGGACATATCTAAACAAACCCTGCAAGAAATGTCACAACACCTTATTGTTAATAACAAGATACTTGAAATTTTAAGACTGTATCCACTTTTTTGCATCTAGTGGGTCAAACTTACCATATGAAACTATGTAATGTATGTACTGAAATACGAACTGTAACATCTCATGTAATATCAACCCACTGAGGTCTGCGTAAGACCCTTTGTGACCCCTGTAATCCTTTTGCGCAACCGCTCACAGGATGAACATGGGGTGCACAATGAATATGCCGGGGACACCGGCACAGATCAATCAAATCATCGTCACGGTAAAACTACACACACACACACACACACACACACACACCATCACCTCACGAGTGAACAATGTGAAGCATCGTGAAGTAAAAATGTCCACCAACACAATAAAGCAACAGTCGCCTCTTGCACAAAGATGACTGGACGGATCTTGCAGACTTTCAAGACAAGAGAAGAACAAAAAACAACAATCATGTTCTTCAAGGCGTTGTAACGCTAACAAACTGCATGTTCCTGTGTGCTCACACTGCCCAAACAGGCGGCCTGATATTACTGGCAGAATCAGAGAGTCCAGAGATTACATACGACCCGTTATGACGCCGGAAAGGAACGGAACTTCTGGGAACGACTGAAATTACCGAGGTTAAAGCCTCTGGGGTGTAAACAAAAGAGGTATATTGTCATCTACACTTACAAAATCCTCGACCGCACATCCCCAACATATACTCAAAAAAATTTACTCCCTGTTAGCAGGATAGCCATAGAATTCTTTCTTAACTATTACAACTGAAACAAAAAAGAAACGTGAAGTACAAACAGGACCATCTTGACCTCCTGGGGTGCGAGACTATTTATCACATTACCTACAACTGTCATAAACACTGAGATCCACAGTGGAGACATATCAGAAAGACTCTAGTGAAGTATATGATAAACTTGCCACACCAGCCAGGCTGGGGCTATTACGTAGGCCTGCGGGTCGCGGCTCCGAACAGAATGATCGGCCAACAACCAAATTATGTACCCCGACCCCTCCCAGCTGTGAGGGTAAAAGACGTCCGTAAACGACGCCAGGTATATACATATTCTCTCTCATGCCTGGGGCATGAAAAAGGTGGGAGGTGGGCAGATAAGAAAGGGTAGTGATTGGTAGGATGAAGTAAGATTGTTAGTGAAAGAGAATAAAAAGGCTTTTGTACGATTTTTCCAGGGAAATAGTGCAAATGACTAGGAGATGTATAAAAGAAAGAGGCATGAGGTCAGGAGAAAGGTGCAAGAGATGAAAAAGAGGGCAAATGAGAGTTGGGGTGAGAGTATCATTAAATTTTAGGGAAAATAAAAAGATATTTTGGAATGAGGAAAATAAAGTGCGTAAGACAAGAGAACAAATGGGAACATCGGTGAAGGGGGCTAATGGGGAGGTAATAACAAGTGTGGTGAAGTGAGAAGGAGATGGAGTGAGTATTTTGAAGGTTTCTTGAATGTGTTTGATGATAGAGTGGTAGATATAGGGTGTTTTGGTCGAGGTGGTGTGCAAAGTGAGAGGGTTAGGGAGAATGATTTGGTAAACAGAGGTAGTGAAAGCTTTGCGGAAGAAGAAAGCCAGCAAGGCAGCGGGTTTGGATGGTATTGCAGTGGAATTTATTTAAAAAAAAGGGGGTGACTGTGTTGTTGACTGGTTGGTAAGGATATTCAATGTATGTATGGTTCATGGTGAAGTGCCTGAGGATTGGCGGAATGCATGCATAGTGCCATTGTACAAAGGCAAAGGGGACAAAAGTGAGTGCTCAAATTACAGAGGTATAAGTTTGTTGAGTATTCCTGGTAAATTATATGGGAGGGTATCGATTGAGAGGGTAAAGGCATGTACAGAGCATCAGATTGGGAAAGAGCAGTGTGGTTTCAGACAGGTGTTTGCTTTGAAGAATGTATGTGAGAAATACTTAGAAAAACATGAAGCAATTATGGATCTGGAGAAGGCATATGATAAGAGTTGATAGAGATGCTCTGTGGAAGGTATTAAGAGTATATGGTGTGGGAGGTAAGTTGCTAGAAGCAGTGAAAAGTTTTTATCGAGGATGTAAGGCATCTGTACGAGTAAGAAGAGAGGAAAGTGATTGGTTCCCAGTGAATGTCGGTTTGCGGCAGGGGTGCGTGATGTCTCCATGGTTGTTTAATTTGTTTATGGATGGGGCTGTTAGGGAAGTGAATGCAAGAGTTTTGGAGAGAGGGGCAAGTTTGCAGTCTGTAGTGGATTGAAGGCTTGGGAAGTGAGTCAGTTGTTGTTCGCTAATGATACAGCGCTGCTGGCTGATTCGAGTGAGAAACTACAGAAGCTGGTGACTGAGTTTGGTAAAGTGTGTGAAAGAAGAAAGCTGAGAGTAAATAAGAGCAAGGTTATTAGGTTCAATGGGGTTAGGGGAAAAGTTAATCGGGAGGTAAGTTAGAATGGAGGAAAACTGGAGGAAGTGAAGTGTTTTACATATCTGGGAGTGGATTTAGCAGCCGATGGAACCATGGAAGCGGAGGTGAGTCACACGGTGGGGGAGGGGGCGAAGGTTCTAGGAGCGTTGAAGAATGTGTGGAAGGCGAGAATGTTATCTCGGAGAGCAAAAATGGGTATGTGTGAAGGAATAGTGGTTCCAACAATGTTATATGGGAGACAGGGAGAAAAAGATTTTAAGCGATCGGGGGCCTGAACATACAGGAGGGTGAAAGGCGTGCAAGGAATAGAGTGAATTGGAACGATGTGGTATACCGGGGTCGACGTGCTGTTAATGGATTGAACCAGGGCATGTGAAGCGTCTGGGGTAAACCATGGAAAGTTTTGTGGGGCCTGGATGTGGAAAGGGAGCTGTGGTTTCGGTGCATTATACATGACAGCTAGAGACTGAGTGTGAACGAATGTGGCCTTTGTTGTCTTTTCCTAGAGCTACCTCGCGCGTGTGAGCGTCGTGGCTATGAAGTTGCAGAGGCACAGGTGTGCGCGCGTACGTTACACCTGTGCCACCACCAGCCTGTTACCAGCGGCAGCGTCGGCCCTTCTGTGACGCCCTACCACACAGCGACGCCCCTCACATCCCCCACTGATGACGGAATCTGAGGAAATAATAACATGGACATCAAATATTTCCATTACGTTTTCTTCGGATGGTGATCAAGTGGGAAACGGTTCACTTCCGTTTTCCATGTGTGGGGAGACGAGGGATCTCCGGAACTCTCGTGTGTGTGTGTGTGTGTGTGTGTGTGTGTGTGTGTGGCGGAGTAAAGTTGAAGGATGGCGCGGAAAACATAATGTCAGCGTCCGAGACTCCTGGTGGTGGTGGTGGTGGTGGCGGTGCGAGGTCGCGTGCACCACATACACACACACACACATTGCCGCCTGCGACTGAGTTACTTTCCCAATACCAAGGCTGTTAAATCTTCCGCCACCACCGCTACCCTCACTCCCTCCCGCTCCTACACAACCTGTTGCTCTCCCTCCCTCCCTCGCCCGCCCACCTCACTCCCGCAGGAGGGGATGCTACAACACCCACGTCCTGACCCCTTGACCAACAACACATCATTCCTGAGCATAACTCATAAGTGTTATGGCCTGGCCTTTGACCTGACTCGTATGAGTCAAGTCGAAGGCCAGACCAAAGAGTCGAACTTAAGGGTAGTCCCGTCCTGCTCAAGGTTCGTATCGTCGTGCTGAAAGGTCGTACAGTCGTGCTCACGGGTCGTACCGTCGTGCTGTAAGGTCGTACCGTCGTGCTGAAAGGTCGTCTCGTCGTGCTGAAAGGTCGTACCGTCGTGCTTAAGGGTCGTACCTTTGTACTCGAGGGTCGTATCGTCGTGCTCAAGGGTCGTACCGTCGTACTTAAAAGGTCGTATCGTCGTGCTGTAAGGTCGTCCCGTCGTGCTCAAGCGTCGCATCATAATGCTCTAAGATCGAACCCTCGTGTTCACTATTTCTTTCATTATTTTTCTCCATGAAGGACACGAGGCTGATGCAGGAGGGAGGGAGGGAGGGAGGGAGCACTACACCCCACATGTGGGCAGCACACGTACGACATGACGCACGACGGCGCGAGGTGCATCGTGTTTCCAAGCATCGTGCGATGATGGCCGAGGGGTGGAGTGGTGGTGGTGGTGGGAGTGAGGCACCTGGCGCTGGCCTCATGCTACTGCTGCGTCCGCCCGTCGTCGTCCCGGTAACGTAACACACCACCACGGGTTTGGCTGCTGACGTCAGGAGGTTGACCTATCCCAGAGTTCCTGGTGGAGCTGGCGGAAGACACGAGAGCCACTGGCGGATGGACCCAGTTACTTCCCCTGGCGTGACGCTGCATCTAGCCATCCACATGACCGACCTAAATGCTTCCTGTACCAGTCAGTTACTACACTCGCCAATAACTTCCTCTACTTCCCCGACCTTGAGATATCGGTCAGTGTCAAGCACCAGTGAAAGTCAACGCCTCTCCAGCCATGCATATTTGGTGGGAAGATGGGGAGCCAAGGTGGACGTGTTGTACACGAACCAGGAACAACACGAAGAACGCGTCGTCCGTCCACTGTCGCCTCCGTCAGTGTTTGTCTACAGGCCTGAGCTGTGGGGGTCTGCGCCCGTGACCTTGACGGACCATTCAATATGAATCGTCTTGAGGACCATCCTGTCCACGTGGTCTGTGCGTTCGACGACCCACGCAAACCATCGTAACTGGTTTTTTCTGCCAACGACCCTTTAGGGCGCGACCAGCCTCATGCTGTAGCGCAGGTTACTACTACCACCAGGCATGGAACACAGTACAAGTACCTGCTAGTGCCAGGCATGGAACACAGTACAAGTACCTGCTAGTACCAGGCATGGAACACAGTACAAGTACCTGGTAGTACCAGGCATGGAACACAGTACAAGAACCTGCTAGTACCAGGCATGGAACACAGTACAAGTACCTGCTAGTACCAGGCATGGAACACAGTACAAGTACCTGCTAGTACCAGGCATGGAACACAGTACAAGTACCTGCTAGTACCAGGCATGGAACACAGTACAAGTACCTGCTAGTACCAGGCATGGAACACAGTACAAGTACCTGCTAGTACCAGGCATGGAACATAAAACAAGTACCTGCTAGTACCAGTCATGGAACACAGTACAAGTACCTGCTAATACCATGCATGGAACACAGTACAAGTACCTGCTAGTACCAGGCATGGAACACAGTACAAGTACCTGTTAGTACCAGGCATGGAACATAACACAAGTACCTGCTAGTACCAGTCATGGAACACAGTACAAGTACCTGCTACTACCATGCATGGAACACAGTACAAGTACCTGCTAGTACCAGGCATGGAACACAGTACAAGTACCTGCTAGTATCAGGCATGGAACACAGTACAAGTACCTGCTAGTACCAGGCATGGAACACAGTACAAGTACCTGCTAGTACCAGGCATGGAACACAGTACAAGTACCTGCTAGTACCAGGCATCGTACACAGTACAAGTACCTGCTAGTACCAGCAACGGCAGAACAGTACAAGTACCTGCCTAGTACCAGGCATGGGAACACAGTACAAGTACCCTGCTAGTACCATGGGCATGAACACAAGTAAAAGTACCTGCTAGTACACAAGGACACTGGACAAGTACCCTAGTACCACATTGAACACAGTACAATACCTGCTAGTACCAGGCATGGAACACTAGTACAAGTACCTGCTAGTACCAAGGCAATGGACACAGTAAAAGTCCTGCTAGTACCTAGGCATGGAACACAGTAAAAGTACCCTCCTAGTACAAGGCATGACACAGTACAAGTACCTGCTAGTACCCAGGCATGGGAACACAGTACAAGTACTGCTAGTACAGGCATGGAACACAGTACAAGACCTGCTAGTACCATGCATGGAAAACAGTACAAGTACCCTGCTAGTACCATGCATGGAACACAGTACAAGTAACGGCTAGCTACCAAGGCACGGGAAAACAGTACAAGACCTGCTAGTACCAGGCATGGACACAGTACAAGAAACCTTGCTAGTACCAGGCATGGAACACAGTACAAGTACCTGCTAGTACCATGCATGGAACACAGGGTACAAGTACTAGCTAGTACCTATGCACTGGAAAACAGTACAAGTACCTGCTAGTACCAGGCATGGAACACAGTACAAGTACCTGCTAGTACCATGCATGGAACACAGTACAAGAAACCTGCTAGTACCAGGCATGGAACACAGTACAAGTACCTGCTAGTACCAGCATGGAAAACAGTACAAGACCATGCTAGTACAGGCATGGAACACAGTACAAGAAACCTGCTAGTACCAGGCAGGAAAACAGTACAAGAACCTGCTAGTACCAGGCATGGAAACAGAAACAAGACCTGCTAGTACCAGGCATGGAACACAGTACAAGAACTGCTAGACCAGCATGGAAAACAGTACAAACCTGCTAGTACCAGGCATGGAACACAGTACAAGAACCTGCTAGTACCAGGCATGGAAAACAGTACAAGAACCTGCTAGTACCAGGCATGGAACACAGTACAAGTACCTGCTAGTACCAGGCATGGAACACAGTACAAGACCTGCTAGTACCATGCATGGAACACAGTACAAGTACCTGCTAGTAACAGGCATGGAACACAGTACAAGAACCTGCTAGTACCAGGCATGGAACACAGTACAAGAACCTGCTAGTACCAGGCATGGAACACAGTACAAGTACCTGCTAGTACCAGGCATGGAACACAGTACAAGAACCTGCTAGTACCAGGCATGGAACACAGTACAAGTACCTGCTAGTACCAGGCATGGAACACAGTACAAGTACCTGCTAGTACCAGGCATGGAACACAGTACAAGTACCTGCTAGTACCAGGCATGGAACACAGTACAAGTACCTGCTAGTACCAGGCATGGAACACAGTACAAGTACCTGCTAGTACCAGGCATGGAACAGTACAAGTACCTGCTAGTACCAGGCATGGAACACAGTACAAGTACCTGCTAGTACCAGGCATGGAACACAGTACAAGTACCTGCTAGTACCAGGCATGGAACACAGTGCAAGTACCTGCTAGTACCAGGCATGGAACACAGTACAAGTACCTGCTAGTACCAGGCATGGAACACAGTACAAGTACCTGCTAGTACCAGGCATGGAACACAGTACAAGAACCTGCTAGTACCAGGCATGGAGCACAGTACAAGAACTGCTAGTACCAGGCACAGAAAACAGTACAAGAACTGCTAGTACCAGGCACGGAAAACAGTACAAGAACCTGCTAGTACCAGGAATGGAGCACAGTACAAGAACCTGTTAGTACCAGGCATGGAACACAGTACAAAAACCTGCTAGTACCAGATATGGAACACAGTACAAGAACCTGCTAGTACCAGACATGGAACACAGTACAAGAACCTGCTAGTACCAGGCACGGAAAACAGTACAAGAACCTGCTAGTACCATGAATGGAACACAGTTCAAGTACCTGCTAGTGCCAGGCATGGAACACAGTACAAGTACCTGCTAGTGCCAGGCATGGAAGACAGTACAAGAACCTGCTAGTACCAGACATGGAACACAGTACAAGAACTGCTAGTACCAGGCATGGAACACAGTACAAGACCCTGCTAGTACCAGGCATGGAACACAGTACAAGAACTGCTAGTACCAGACATGGAACACAGTACAAGAATTTGCTAGAACCAGGCATGGAAAACAGTACAAGAACTGCTAGTACCAGGCATGAAACACAGCACAAGTACCTGCTAGTACCAGACATGGAACACAGTACAAGAACTGCTAGTACCAGGATGGAAAACAGTACAAGATCCTGCTAGTACCAGGCATGGAACATAGTACAAGTACCTGCTAGTACCAGGCATGGAACACAGTACAAGTACCTGCTAGTACCAGGCATGGAACACAGTACAAGTACCTGCTAGTACCAGGCATGGAACACAGTACAAGTACCTGCTAGTACCAGACATGGAACACAGTACAAGAACTGCTAGTACCAGGATGGAAAACAGTACAAGATCCTGCTAGTACCAGGCATGGAACATAGTACAAGTACTTGCTAGTACCAGGCATGGAACACAGTACAAGTACCTGCTAGTACCAGGCATGGAACACTGTACAAGAACCTGCTAGCACCAGACATGGAAAAAGTACAAGAACCCGCTAGTACCAGGCATGGAACACAGTACAAGAACTGCTAGTACCAGGCATGGAAAACAGTACAAGAACCTGCTAGTACCACACATGGAACACAGTACAAGAGCCTGCTAATACCAGGCATGGAACACAGTACAAGAACCTGCTAGTACCAGGCATAGAACACAGAACAAGAACTGCTAGTACCAGGCACGGAAAACAGTACAAGAACCTGCTAGTATCATGCATGGAATACAGTACAAGTACCTGCCAGTACCAGGCATGGAACACAGCACATGTACCTGCTAGTACCAAACATGGAACACAGTGCAAGTACCTGCTACTACTAGGCATGGAATAGAGTACAAGAACCTGTTAGTACCAGGCATGGAACACAGTACAAGAACCTGTTATTAACAGGCATGGAACACAGTGCAAGTACCTGCTACTACCAGGCATGGAATACAGTACAAGTACCTGCTAGTACCAGGCATGGAACACAGTACAAGAACCTGCTAGTACCAGGCATGGAATACAGTACAAGTACCTGCTACTACCAGGCATGGAATACAGTACAAGAACTTGCTTGTACCAGGCATGGAACACAGTACAAGTACCTACTACTACCAGGCATGGAATACAGAACAAGTACCTGCTAGTACCAGGCAAGTACCTGGCAGTACTACCATACAACAGGTAACATACCACAAGTCTGGTAGTACTACCATACAATAGGTAACACACTACCACAAGTCTGGTAGTACTACCATACAACAGGTAACACACTACCACAAGTCTGGCAGTACTACCATATCAGAGGTAACACACTACCACAAGTCTGGTAGTACTACCATACAACAGGTGACACACCACAAGTCTGGTAGTACTACCATACAACAGGTAACACACTAACACAAGTCTGGCAGTACTACCATACAACAGGTAACACACTACCACAAGTCTGGCAGTACTACCATACCACAGGTAACACACTACCACAAGTCTGGCAGTACTACCATACAACAGTTAACACTCCTGCCCAAGCGATGATGATGAATGAAAATATAACACATACGAATGAGAAGATTATGTATCAAAGTTATATTACTGGAGTCTGTATTATTACTTACTGCTGTGTTACTGTAATTCACTGACGTGACATTCATCAAATATTGCCTTGGAGAGAGAGAGAGAGAGAGAGAGAGAGAGAGAGAGAGAGAGAGAGAGAGAGAGAGAGAGAGAGAGAGAGAGAGAGAGAGAGACGCATTCCTATAGAGGTCGAATCTCGTTTTCTAATTATAAAATACAATATTTTACCACTGCCTCCTATCCAGTACCTTTGAATGTTATCACTTGTTTAGTGACAGAGGGGGCAAGTATGCAGTCTGTTGTGGATGAGAGGGCTTGGGAAGCGAGTCAGATGTTCGCTGATGATACAGCGCTGGTGGATGATTCATGTGAGAAACTGCAGAAGCTGGTGACTGAGTTTGCTAAAGTGTGTGAAAGAAGAAAGCTGAGAGTAAATGTGAATAAGAGCAAGGTAATTATTAGGTACAGTAGGGTTGAGGGTCAAGTCAATTGGGAGGTAAGTTTGAATGGAGAAAAACTGGAGGAAATGAAGTGTTTTAGATATCTGGGAGTGGATCTGGCAGCGGAAGTGAATCATAGGGTGGGGGAGGGGTCGAAAGTTCTGGGAGCGTTGAAAAATGTGTGGAAGTCGAGAACGTTATCTTGGAAAGCAAAAGTGGGTACGTTTGAGGGAATAGTGGTTCCAAAAATGTTATATGGTTGCGAGGCATGGGCTATAGATAGAGTTGTGCGGAGGAGGGTGGATGTGCTGGAAATGAGATGTTTGAGGACAATATGTGGTGTGAGGTAGTTTGATCGGGTAAGTAATGAAAGGGTAAGAGAGATGTGTGGTAATAAAAAGAGTGTGGTTGAGAGAGCAGAAGAGGGTGTTTTGAAATGGTTTGGTCGCATGGAAAGAATGAGTGAAGAAAGATTGACAAAGAGGATACATGTGTCAGAGGTGGAGGGAACGAGGAGAAGTGGGAGAACAAATTGGAGGTGGAAAGATGGAGTGAAAAAGACTCCGAGTGATCGGGACCTGAACATGCAGGAGGGTGAAAGGCGTGCAAGGAATAGAGTGAATTGGAACGATGTGTATACCGGGGTCAACGTGCTGTCAATGGGTTGAACCAGGGTATGTGAAGCGTCTGAGGTAAACCATGAGAAGTTTTGTGGGGCCTGGACGTGGGAAGGGAGCTGTGATTTCGGTGCATTATACATGACAGCTAGAGACTGAGTGTGAACGAATGTGGCCTTTGTTGTCTTTTCCTAGCGCTACCTCGCGCGCGTGCGGGGGGAAGGGGTTGTCAGTTCATGTGTGGCGGGGTGGCGACTGGAATGAATAAGGGCAGACAATATGAATTATGTACATATGTATATATGCATATGTCTGTGTGTGTCTATATATGTATACGTTGTGATGTATAGGTATGTATATGTGCGTGTGTGGACGTGTATGTATATACATGTGTATGTGGGTGGGTTGGGCCATTCTTTCGTCTGTTTCCTTGTGCTACCTCGCTAACGAGGGAGACAGCGACAAAGTATAAAAACAAATATATATATATATATATATATATATATATATATATATATATATATATATATATATATATATATATATATTACACTTTGTTGCTGTCTCCAGCGTTATCGAGGTAGCGCAAGGAAACAGATGAAAGAATGGCCCAACCCACCCACATACACATGTATATACATACACGTCCACACACGCACATATACATACCTATACATTTCAACGCATACATATATATACATACACAGACATAGAGATATACACATGTACATACTTCATACTTGCTGCCTTTATTCATTCCCCTCACAACCCCGCCACACATGAAGTGACAACACCCTCTCCCCTCCGCATGCGCGCGAGGTAGCGCTAGGAAAAGAACAAAGGCCACAATCGTTCACACTCACTCTCTAGCTGTCATGTATAATGCACCGAAACCACAGCTCCCTTTCCACATCTAGGCCCCACAAACTTTCCATGGTTTACCCCAGACGCTTCACATGCCCTGGTTCAATCTATTGACAGCACGTCGACCCCGGTATACCACATCGTTCCAATTCACTCTATTCCTTGCACGCCTTTCACCCTCCTGCATGTTCAGGCCCCGATCGCTCAGAGTCTTTTTCACTCCATCATTCCACCTCCAGTTGGATTGTCCCTCAACCCTACTGTACCTAATAACCATGCTCTTATTCACATTTACTCTCAGCTTTCTTCTTTCACACACTTCAGCAAACTCAGTCACCAGCTTCTGTAGTTTCTCACCCGAATCAGCCACCAGCTCTGTATCATCAGCGAACAACAACAACCGACTCACTTCCCAAGCTGGTGACTGAGTTTGGGAAAGTGTGTTGAAGAAGAAAGCCGGTAGTAAATGTGAATAAGAGCAAGGTTATTAGGTCCAGTAGGGTTGAGGGACAAGTCAATTGGGAGGTAAGTTTCAATGGAGAAAAACTGGAGGAAGTGAAGTGTTTTAGATATCTGGGAGTGGATTTGGCAGCGGATGGAACCATGGAAGCAGAAGTGAGTCACATGGTGGGGGAAGGGGGCGAAAGTTCTGGGAGCGTTGATGAATGTGTTGAAGGCGAGATTATCATCTCGGAAAGCAAAAATGTTTATGTTTGAAGAAATAGTGGTTTCAACAATGTTATATGGTTGCGAGGCGTGGGCTATAGATAGAGTTGTGCGGAGGAGGGTGGATATATTTTAAATGAGATGTTTGTAGACAACATGTGGTGTGAGGTGGTTTGATCGAATAAGTAATGAAAGGGTAGGAGCACGTGTGGTAACAAAATGAGTGTGGTTGAGAGAGCAAGGGCAGAAGAGAGTGTATTGAAATGGTTTGATCACATGGAGAGAACGAGTGAGGAAAGATTGACAAAGAGGATATATGTGTCATAGTTGGAGGGAACGAGGAGAAGTGGGAGACCAAATTGGAAGTGGAAAGATGGAGTGAAAAAGATTTTGAGCGATCGGGGCCTGAACATGCAGGCCGGTGAAAGGCAAACAAGGAATAGAGCGAATTGGAATGATGGTATACCGGGGTCGACGTACTATTAATGGATCGAACCAGGGCATGTGAAGCGTCTGGGGTGAACCATGGAGAGTTCTGTGGGGCCTGGATGTGGAAAGGGAGTGTGGGTTCAGTGCATTATACATGACAGCTAGAGACTGAGTGTGAACGAATGTGGCCTTTGTTGTCTTTTCTTAGCGCTACCTCGCGCGCGTGCGGGAGAGGGGGGGGGGTTGCCTTTCCTGTGTGACGGAGTGGCGACGGGAACTGATAAAGGTAGCAAGTATGAATTATGCACATGTGTATATATGTATTTGTCTGTGTGGGTATATATATATATATATATATATATATATATATATATATATATATATATATATATATATATATATATATGTATACTTTGAAATGTATGGGTATTTATATGTGCGTGTGTGAACGTGTATGTATATGTACATGTGTATTGTGTATGTGTGGAGTGTATGTATATACATGTGTATGTGGGCGGGTTGGGCCATTCTTTCGTCTGTTTCCTTGCGCTACTTCGCTAACGCGGGAGACAGCGACAAAGTATAATAATATATATATATATATATATATATATATATATATATATATATATATATATCATATTTGCTACAATTCGTCGCTGTCTCACGCATTAGCGGAGTAGCGCAAGGAAACAGACGAAAGAATGGCCCAACCCGCCCACATACACATGTATATACATACACTCCACACATATGCATATACAGA
Organism: Panulirus ornatus; assembly: GCF_036320965.1. Classification (NCBI taxonomy): domain Eukaryota; kingdom Metazoa; phylum Arthropoda; class Malacostraca; order Decapoda; family Palinuridae; genus Panulirus; species Panulirus ornatus. The sequence goes on from NC_092243.1 coordinate 49,245,775, forward strand.
CATAAATGCCCACACATGCACATATACATAGCTATACATTTCAACGTATATATACATATACATACACAGACATATACACAATGCACATGCACATATTCATACTTGCTGCCTTCATCCATTCCCACCGCCACCCCGCCACACATGGAATGGCACCCCTCTCCCCCCGCATGCGCGCGAGGTAGCACTAGGAAAAGACTACAAAGGCCACATTCATTCATTCACACTCAGTCTCTACCTGTCATATACAATGCACCGAAATCACAGCTCCCTTTCCACATCCAGGCCCCACAAAACTTTCCACGGTTTACCCCAGACGCTTCACATGCCCTGATTCAATCCATTAACAGCACGTCGACCCCGGTATACCACATCGTTCCAATTCACTCTATTCCTCGCACACCTTTCACCCTCCTGTATGTTCAAGCCCCGATCGCTCAAAATCTTTTTCACCCCATCCTTCCACCTCCAATTTGGTCTCCCACTTCTCCTCGTTCCCTCCACCTGACACATATATCCTCTGTCAATCTTTCCTTATTCATTCTCTCCATGTGACCAAACCATTTTAATACACCCTCTTCTGCTCTCTCAACCACACTCTTTTTATTACCACACATCTCTCTTACCCTTTCATTACTAACTCGATCAAACCACCCGACACCACATATTGTCCCCCAAACATCTCATTTCCAACACATCCACCCTCCTCCGCACAACTCTATAGCCTATGCCTCGCAACCATATACATTATTGGAATCACTATTTCTTCAAACATACCCATTTTTGCTTTCCGAGATAATGTTCTCGCCTTACATTTTTCAACGCTCCCAGAACTTTCGCCCCCTCCCCCACCCTGTGACTCACTTCCGCTTCCATGGTTCCATCTGCTGCTATATCCACTCCCAAATATCTAAAACGCTTCACTTCCTCCAGTTTTTCTCCATTCAAACTTACCTCCCAATCGACTTGTCCCTCAACCCTACTGTACCTAATAACCTTGCTCTTTTCCACATTTACTCTCAGCTTTCTTCTTTCACACACTTTACCAAACTCAGTCACCAACTTCTGTAGTTTCTCACCCAAATCAGCCACCAGCGGTGTATCATCCGCGAACAACAACTGACTCACTTCCCAAGCCCTCTCATCCACAACAGACTGCATACTTGCCCCTCTCTCCAAAACTCTTGCATTCACCTCCCTAACCACCCCATCCATAAACAAACCTACATTCACTGAGAACCAATCACTTTCCTCTCTTCCTACACGTACACATGCCTTATATCCTCGATAAAAACTTTTCACTGCTTCTAACAACTTACCTCCCACACCATATATTCTTAATACCTTCCACAGAGCATCTATCCATCTATCTATCTATCTATATATATATATATATATTATATATATATATATATATATATATATATATATATATATATATATATATATATATATGAAAAGTCATAAAGCATCACAGGTTAAAATTATTTATGAAAATAAATATAAATGAAGCAGGAGACATCCTGGCCTGGATTTGTTAGTGGGACATCAATTCTAGTCCACACACACGGCATCATAACGCTGTACATTGTCCAGCGAAATATCTGACCCACGAAAGAAATGACCACAGAACAAGTGAGTCTGCACACGGGCTGCGCACACGGGCTGCGCACTGCCACCAAGTCATATCTTTTCTTTCTTTTCTTTGTTTTTGTGAGGGTGATCAGCTGTTCAGCAGGTTCAACAGCGATTATCAAGTACAGAATGACACAGCGCTTCTTTATAGATATTTTCTGAGAGAGAGAGAGAGAGAGAGAGAGAGAGAGAGAGAGAGAGAGAGAGAGAGAGAGAGAGAGAGAGACTTGAAGCTATGAAGCTATGGGCTACACCAGCCACACCATGATGGTCGTGTTACCAACACATCATCTATCGTCTTCAAACTTCCTTTGCTTTTGCTACGACCACAACCCCTCTCGTCATTATCTTTAATATACATCTTCAATTCAGGCCCACAGCTTTGATACATTATGTCCACTGGCAACATTTTTTGCGTAGTAAGTGTCATCTCTGAGGCAGGAAGCATTTAACATATATTTTCTATAGGGAATCGCACCAGAAATGTGGTAAATACCAAACCGATGGTTTACGGCACACTCTCCTAGAGCATCAGACAGTAACGTCAACATCGTCATATCAGACGCAACAAAGTAATAATGTATATAATACACTATGTAAATGGTACAGGCATGCTAGGAATTAGCAATGATGGTAAAATGTCATCACAGGGCAATAATACTACAGTTTAAGTCCTCATCAGGCATGCTATGAGAACTTATTGCCAGTCATCAATTTCGCAAGCCCACACAGTTCGCTCATAACCAGGTTATATCATTAACGCATTACGGCAAGATAGTTATCATAACACCGGGCTATTCACACGGTTGGGATAAATCCCGAATCTGGTGGTAAATAAATAGAAGTTAATAATCATAATCAACGCAGGTCTATCAAAACTGTCGTACTGGACAGAAGTCTTCCTAATTCATCGCGTCCTGTCACCCATCTCTGAATGAGAGGGTGAGAGATTCTCTTTCAACGGGATCAATTTAATTTGTATCTAATTCAGTGACTTTCATGTCAAAAGTTGTGCCACGAATCTGTATGATGTTGAAAACTGGCTGGTGTACGGAACATACCATTATGAACCCAGCGTTAGCGAGGTAGCGCAAGGAAACAGACGAAACAATGGCCCAACCCACCCACATACACATGTATATACATACACGTCCACACACGCACATATACATACCTATACATTTCAATGTATACATACATATGCATACACAGACATATACATATATACACATGTACATAATTCATACTTGCTGCCCTCATTCATTCTCGTCGCCACCCCGCCACACATGAAATTACACCCCCCCCCCCCCCACGCGCGCGAGGTAGCGCTAGGAAACAACAAAGGCCACATTCGTTCACACTCATCCTCTAGCTGTCATGTATAATGCACCGAAACCACAGCTCCCTTTCCACATCCAGGCCCTACACAACTTTCCATGGTTTACCCCAGACGTTTCACATGCCCTGGTTCAATCCATTGACAGCACGTCGACCCTGGTATGCCACATCGTTCCAATTCACTCTATTCCTTGCACGCCTTTCACCCGATCGCTCAAAATCTTTTTCACTCCATCCTTCCACCTCCAATTTGGTCTCCCTCTTTTCCTCGTTCCCTCCACCTCTGACACATATATCCTCTTGGTTAATCTTTCCTCACTCATTCTCTCCATGTGACCAAATCATTTCATCACACCCTCTTCTGCTCTCTCAACCACATTCTTTTCATTACCACACGTCTCTCCTACCCTTTCATTACTTACTCGATCAAACCACCTCACACCACATTCTACAAATACAAAAAATTCTCTTGCTTTGTGTTTTCAGCGCACGCTCCACCTACTTACAGACGCTTTCGAATCGGGTGAAAGTAGGTGGGACGCCAGGGAAAAAATTTCTATACAAAACACTTAAAAGACCTTAAGAATTACTTTTTTTTTTTTTTCTTTTACTGAGAACTGGTGAAGACAATACAGCGCAATACTTCCGCTAGACTCAAGGTCAGTAGTGGCAACCCTGTAAAAATAAAGCCTAGCTACACCCGGGGACGCCGACGAACTGACCCATCAATTTGACAGTCTGACACCATCCCAGTTTGAGGAGTTCCGAGGGTTGAATCTTGCGACAAACCTCGGTCGTGGTGGCCATGACTATACGTGATTTCATGAGGTACTTCGTGAGCGACTCTGCATGGTGAAGCTGCATGAGAAATATGCCTAACAATGTTTTCATCGTTTACATTGACCACGAATCATGTAAACCGTGAACTGTTGCATCTTATAACGACACACAAACTGTATTGTACAGATATTATCAGTAATTATTCATCTTGAGGGCCCAAACATCAGCCACCCTCAGGGTCGGCCATAGCCTATTGAGAGGCCCTAAAGCTGGGTCTCTTTAGGGGCCTTTCCACCCTCCAAATTACCCTCCCCCACTCCCTCCCTTAATCACGAGCTCTATGCAGTTGGAGGAGGGGATGAGGGGAGGGAATGCCCCTACCCAGGAAACCTAAAAATTAAGAGTGTCTGTGGAAGCCACACCTAGATACTGAAGGCTCCTATATCACGGTCGGAGTCCTGGCCACGCTCCAGATGAACTATATCATCAAAATGATCAAAATTTCGTCTAATTTCTCTTACGTACTTGACTGAACATATCATAATCCGTGGGTCGTCGGTGCGTCTCCAGCTATATACCACTGATGCTCTTCGTAACAAGTTCAGATAACTTTAACCACATAAGATACTGGCCCAAGTGTTTGTCTTCTCTGTACTGCATTTGTCGAAGGTGTGGAGACGTTCAGCGGGCCGACTCCACGGCAACTCCCCCAACAAGTCAACGGCAAGTCTCCTCACACAAACGTAGTGACGTTATTGAAGCATTGAAGGCTAGTAACACAGACCCCCACCTGATCCCGTGGCATCGTAAACATAACAAGGACATAATTCTCGTACCGCACCGTAACATCACATGTTGTCCACAGCTCGACTGGCACTAGACGTCTACTTACAATACGTTTGGCAGTGCAATAACAGTACAATGAAACAAACAACAGAAAAATAAGGGTAAAATTACAGTTTCGAGCGTTAACAGGTTTGAGAGAAAAATGAAGGCCAGAATCGTTCAAAAGACATCATAAACCATCGGTAAAACACTTTCAACCAAACTAAACCTGATAGATTTGCCGGATGTTCGAAACGGTAATAACAATACCCCCCCCCCCCAAAAAAAAAGCCAGGTTTACAAGAGGTAAACTTATGCTACAAGAAGCTGCCGGTGCTGACACCACCATCCCAGCCCTACATGATTTCGGACAGTGTTTCCATGTAAGTGACAACACTCCCTTATGATACCCACTCTGAGCAACACCCCAGATGCTTGTACTGTTGTTAACACACGACGTTTGCCTGTCAGCCACTTACCTCAATTTCCTTGCCACCGTCTACACAAAGATTACCAAAATGATCGTCCTTGACGCCGCTAGATTTTTAGCTGTTTCATTATATATCCCATCACAGACTCGAATGTAACCAGATGATAAATCTAATATCTTTTAAGTTACTAAGAATACCCGTTCACACTCCCCTGCCTCCTCTTTCATCGTGTAGCGAAGCCTGAACAAGCAAGGAGCGCATGCACAGTGTGCAAGCTAATATGTAATACTAACATCTGTGACGGAACACTTGTTCTGGCTGGGAGGTGAGGAGATGGTCTCACCTTGCACGACGCCTCCTCCCAGTAATACTGCTACGCTCCTCAACCCTGTCATGAAACCCCCCCTGTCTCTTCTTAATGGTGTGTGACGTATGACAGTATATCCAGCGGGTGTGACTGCCACGACATGATCCAGCCGTTCACAACACAATATACACCTTTCACTCTGGGGGGGAAGACTCGTACGGAGCCACTCAAAAATAAAACGAGTTTGGGTCAAAGTTGCTCCGATACATCATACAAGAAGCCAACACCAGCAAAACCACCAGCTTCAGTAAACCGTTGGCTCACGTATCAAGAGCAAGGCAGCCGGGGCCGACACAGGAGCAGACCAACAACAACACAATGCAGGAAACCTGACGACAGAACCACACGAAAATCATACATTCGCTGGAGTGCGGGAGGCTCCGGCAATATTTTCTTTCGTTTCCACGATATCTTAAACTCCCTCTTGATGTAACTGTTTTCATCAGATATTCAGGAATCTACACGAAAACACTTTCACATCCTGAAAATACGAACGGAGATGGCAATACACACTAAGATCCAATGATAAAAACTGTACTTGTCTTGTGAATAGCTGTAGCCTGAATTTCGGCTCATTGCAGTTCAAGAAATCCCTTAATTATCTTACCCCGGCAGCAACGTGCGTCAACACTGGAGGAGGAACCCACTGGCCAGGTGGCCAAGTGATTACAGTCATTCCCACATAACGCAAATGTTGACTGAGGATAAAAGTAAATATTGGAATCGTAATATATTTTCGCTTATCAGATTAAACTCAACTTTCCTTTGTGCCACAGCTAATATTCCACAGTGTGTTGCCATCACCAGTTATATGATAACAGACTATATAGACCATATAACCTGGTCACTCGGTAAAGTACCAATTACCCGGGCCAGTCCTGGCAGCACTTCATTTACCATATCAATATTCTTAAAAATGTAAACAATGTCAGTAAACCCATATATTATTTACAGTACAAAAAAATGGTCTTTCTTCACAGACACACACACACACACACACACACACAGACAGTTCCTGAGCCATAGCCTAACCCACCTGGGTTATGATGAAGTACACACTGGGTGTAGACCGGAGCAGCAGAGCGAGCCAACCCGATGCCCAGCCTCGTCCCTGCTAACTGAGCAACGCTCGCTCGCCTCGTATTCCTGGGCTTCCAGCTATAGTATTAAGGATTCGCGGCATTCCTCATACACAGCCTTGCCCACCTCGTGAGGACTTGCATGTCAACTGCACTACCGGTGTGAGGAGACGACGACACACGAGCCCCTTGCTTACTGAGCCTGCCATATACATACAGACATACATACAAACATACATACAAACATACATACATACATATTCCAGGGACAACAATGTGTGTGTGTGTGTGTGTGTGTGTGTGTGTAAGAATCTATTTAACTGACGTCAACAAAAAGGTCATTTTCGGCATACATCAGTTTTTCAAAAACTACGAAAAATAAAAGAATTCAAAATATCAAAAATTCTCATATATATAATTCCTTTCTCAGGGGTAAAACTATGGATTTTGACGAGAGGAAAACGAGATACTTCGTTGTCTTGTTCTTGGCGCTACCTCGCTAGACGAGAAACGGCGAAATTACATTTCACAACTAAAATCCACTAAAATCAAACTACATGTTGTATGAAACATAAAATCAAAAACATCACAGTCTTGTCCCTGTCCTGCGCACATAAAATAGTATGAAAAAAAAAAAAAAAAAAAAAAAAAAAATATATATATATATATATATATATATATATATATATATCTTTTCTTTCATAATATTCGCCATTTCCCGCGTTATCGAGGTAGCGTTAAGAACAGAGGACTGGGCCTTTGAGGGAATATCCTCACCTGGCCCCCTTCTATGTTCCTTCTTTTGGAAAATAAAAAAAAAAAAAGATGGGAGGATTTCCAGCCCCCCGCTCCCTCCTCTTCTAGTCGCCTTCTACGACATGCAAGGAATACGTGGGAAGTATTCTATCTCCCCCCTATATATATATATATATATATATATATATATATATATATATATATATATATATATATATGAGAAAAGCCGTTCTTCGTGTGTTCCAGCAGCTGGACCCTCTGTACACTCTGCATCCTCTTCTGCAGCACCCAACACCACCACAAGATGGGTCGCAGTGCACAATCAATCTAGCTGTTCATCGCAAAAAAATAAAAAGAATCAATCTTCTATTCCTGGCGCTAACTCGCTAACGCGGGAAACGGCGAAGCATAATATATACATATTTTCTTGATACTTTACAATTACAGCATATATATATATATATATATATATATATATATATATATATATATATATATATATATATATATATATAGGAATATATATATATATATATATATATATATATATATATATATATATATATATATATAGGAACAGTGGTTCCAACAATGTTGTATGGTTGCGAGGCGTGGGCTATGGATAGAGTTGTGCGCAGGAGGATGGATGTGCTGGAAATGAGATGTTTGAGGACAATGTGTGGTGTGAGGTGGTTTGATCGAGTGAGTAACGTAAGGGTAAGAGAGATGTGTGGAAATAAAAAGAGCGTGGTTGAGAGAGCAGAAGAGGGTGTTTTGAAGTGGTTTGGGCACATGGAGAGAATGAGTGAGGAAAGATTGACCAAGAGGATATATGTGTCGGAGGTGGAGGGAACGAGAAGAGGGAGACCAAATTGGAGGTGGAAAGATGGAGTGAAAAAGATTTTGTGTGATCGGGGCCTGAACATGCAGGAGGGTGAAAGGAGGGCAAGGAATAGAGTGAATTGGAGCGATGTGGTATACCGGGGTTGACGTGCTGTCAGTGGATTGAATCAAGGCATGTGAAGCGTCTGGGGTAAACCATGGAAAGCTGTGTAGGTATGTATATTTGCGTGTGTGGACGTATGTATATACATGTGTATGGGGGGGGGGGCCATTTCTTTCGTCTGTTTCCTTGCGCTACCTCGCAAACGCGGGAGACAGCGACAAAGTATAATAAAAAAAAAAAAAAAAAATATATATATATATATATATATATATATATATATATATATATATATATATATATATATATATATATTCCTATGAGTCCACAGGGTAAATGACACACGATAAGTTCCCAAGTGCACTTTCGTGTAATAATCACATCATCAGGGGAGACACAAGAGAGAAATATAAGTCACTTGATATACATCGAAGAGACGTGTAGATATTATATATAATGTATCCATGTACATACCCTGTGTCTGTCATAGCTGTGTCTGTGGATCCTAACTCCACAATCTGCCACTACGGAGGGAGGTAAGATGAAACCCCACGTCAGCTATACAAGTGTGTGGACCAGCAGTGTCAAGGCTGGTGCACACGACCAGGTAGGAGGGGTCGCCCCAGGTCTGCCCTGTGTGTGTGTGTGTGTGTATGTAGGGTAGTATAACTGCTACCCACACTTAACACGCAACCCCACTCCCCACTGCTAAACCCCCACAGTGGGCAAGGTCATGTACACTGCTACCCTTGCACTACTAGGTGGGGGCAGTAATGCTCACTTACAGAAAGGTCAAGGGAAGAAGATTTACTGAGGTCACATAATAATCATTTAAGGAGGAGCTTTGAGGTGACCCCACCCCGTAATTCCTACTTGGCATCTCGATAAATGTCAAGTATGGGGGACCAACACACACACACACACACACACACGCGGCGCACGCGCACACACGACGGCTGATCCAGCGACGGGACCCACCAGAAGGGCCAGTCAGTCATCTGACATCATGTTTCCCGCCTCACAACCTCAGGCGTGACCCACCCTACATTACATCAACTATAAAGAACGAATACAGAACATTCTCGAGTGGATGTGACTATGAAAGTTGAAGGTTTGGTGTGTGAGTGTATGAGTGTGTGTGTGTGTGTGGCTATTCACTGCATGAGGCGGATGTCTTCATGTTGTCTGCTCAGGAACTCATCACACTAACCATCAATGTAAAGGGTAATTAATGTGTTATAAACATCCCTGGTTAACATTCCAGTTTAGAATATAGGGACAATAGAACTAATCTATAATACTCATACTGTACAAAATTCACTTGTCATATACCTTGTTATAATAACCAGTCACTGTTGTTCTGCTATGGTGAACATTCATATAGCTAATTTCTGGCTGATTAATCCTATCATACACTCTACCCTCTTATACCCTATGCTACAGACAGGGTAGCAGTACTATAAACTTACTGCTCTTACGCCAAAAATCACATTCCAATTTGGGATACATTCATTTCTTTTTTTCCTCGCGTCACCACACGACCTGACCCGTCATCCTCACAAGGTGTACATACTGACCCGCTCTTCCCCAGGATGTGACTCTCCTCACGGCCACGTATTGGTCCAGCAGGAGACGTGACCACCAGCACTGTGGCCAGCGACCCGCCCAGGAGACGTGACCACCAGCACTGTGGCCAGCGACCCGCCCAGGAGACGTGACCACCAGCACTGTGGCCAGCGACCCGCCCAGGAGACGTGACCACCAGCACTGTGGCCAGCGACCCGCCCAGGGAGAAGCCTGGGGCGTCCAGCGGCTGTTACTAGTCATGTCCGCGGGTGATCCCACACACCAGCATCACCCAGCCATACACATCCACCACCCAGCCTTCACCCACCCATACATACCCACCACCCAGCCTTCACCCACCCATACACACCCACCACCCAGCCTTCACCCACCCATACATACCCACCACCCAGCCTTCACCCACCCATACACACCCACCACCCAGCCTTCACCCACCCATACATACCCACCACCCACCCTTCACCCACCCATACACACCCGCCACCTAGCCTTCACCCACCCATACACACCCACCACCCAGCCCTCACCCAGCCATACACACCCACCACCCAGCCTTCAAGCACTTATTAACTATTCTCTGGTGTCCACCTGACTACAGAGCCAGTAATATATCAAGTAACAAACGAGAAACATTAATGAATTTCATTTAAGTCGTAATAAATCATGAACACCGTAATGCAATGGGTGTGCACATTGTAGATACAGAATAATGTACGTTATTCATATACTCTGTTATTCAATTACGTGTAAGGAGCGCTACAGTGTTGGCCGGAACCATCTTCCATCCTCCATGTCAGAATTGCTGGTCTTACTTCCTGATTAAGGCACTACCGGGCTGGTCGCGCCTCACGCCGACTCACACCTCACTTATTTTCTTCCCATAGTTCTCTTGACTCCCCCTCTCTGCACTGTGTATGGCCCCCAGTCCCTGGCGTCATGGGGTGCTATGAACCCCAGGTTCCCGCCTGACTCCACTACCAATGCGAGGGAGGGTTCTGGCAGCAGTGGTACCGGCCCACACCACGACCTTTCCCTCTCTGTTAGACCTGACTCTTCTTGTGTTCACTACACCAACATTCATGGTCTCTCTCTCTAGTAACCTCTCCTCACGAACACCCTCTGTCTACTACCTCTCATAATATCTGACTTCTGTCTAGACACCCATTTGTCTATTGTTTTCACCCGCTCCTTTTCCTTATCCAACTCTAATCTCCAATCGCCGCCTTCCCGGTTCACAGGTGGTGTCTGCGTTCACTGCAACATCAACACACCTGTTGCAAGCCTCAAGGACCTGAGTTCCCAAACTCTAATATGTGGCTCAAGGTCTATCTGTCTCCCAACTAACACACTTTCCTTCTGTCTAATGCTCTTCTATATTTCTACATTTATTTTTCATTTTTCTTTTACCATCTAAACTCCTGCCATGAGACTGTGACATCTTACCCACAAGCCGAGATCCTCTACCTCAGGCATTTCAACGTTCACCATAGGGAATGGTTGAATTTCTCCCATACGGATGGTGGAGGGATCGAAGCCCTCACGTTCTCCATTCTCAATTTAGAGCAAATTCTCTCCCATCCTACCCATATCCCTGACCACTGTGGCCACTCTACGAATATTCTGGATTTGTTTTTCACCTCTAGTATCCCGCTGTAAGTACACAATCTCGCCCACAATTGGTTCATCAGATCACACCCTCATAAACGTATCTATCCCCCTCCAGCAGCCCCTTCTCAGCGTAAATACTGACAGCTCTACAAAGATGGCTGGATTAACTTACGCAACTCCTTTTCTGACTTTCCTTGGGTAAATTACTGTCTTTTATGTGGTGATGCTTCTGTCTCCGCCAAACGTACAGCAGATGTTCTGAGGCCATTCAGGCAAGGGATCAGGCATGTCGGACTTGGAAAAACTCTCTTTCCTCCAACTCCCATTCAACTCTTATCACAGCCCGTAATCAATGAGAGCACATCATCCGGGAGGCGAAGCGTTCCTTTATTCAAAGGAAGTGTGATAACCTCTCCTCGTCATCCACTGATAGGTCTTTCTGGTCTTTGACTAAGGGCATCTCTAACAACTTCTGTCTCAACCTTCCCTTCACTTTTCCGTTCTGACGTTATCATATCTGTCTCTCCCGTAGACAAAGCGACTCTATTTGGTTCCCGCTTCTCCTCTGACTCCACCTTGGATGACTAACATTCCTTCACCCCCTGATGCTCCTCTTACTAATCCTATGTCTCTTCCCGTCATCTCTTTTCGGACTGTCCGAAAAACACCTACTCTCTCTGAACACAAGCAAGGCTTATGGTCCTGATGTCATCCATCCCCGTGTACTGAAAGATTGTGCCTCTGAGCTTGCACGTGTGCTTGCTCGTCTGTTCCGTTTCTGTATAATAACCAGAACTTTTCCCTCTTGGAAGCATACATTAATACATCCCATCTCCATGATGGGAGACCATTCTAACTCTTCTAACTATCGTCCTATTGCTTTGACATCTACCATTTCCAAAGTCTTTGAATCCCTCCTCAACTCCCATATCCTTAAACACCTCGAAAATCACAGTCTTCTCTCTGATCACCAGTATGGCTTCCGTAAGGCGAGATCCACTGGTGATATTCTTTCCTATCTTACTAATGTCTGGTCATCATCACTGAAAGATTTGGGGGAGTCATGTATAGTCGCCCTTGACATATCCAAAGCCTTTGACGGTGTGGCATCGAGGTCTCATCTCTCAGCTCCCCTGTTTTGGCTTCCCTCCCTCACTCTACTCCTTCATATCTAGCTTCCTCTCTGGCCGATTTATCTCTGTGGTTGTTGGTGGATCAACCTCACCACCTTCCTCCATCAACAGTGGTGTCCCTCAGTGTGCTGTCCTGTCCCCTACACATTTTCTTTCTTTCAACGCTCTCCTCTCCTGCACAAATAATCCAACGCATTCATACACTGACGATTCAACACTGCATTCCTCCACGTCCTTCCATTCTGCTCCTTTTCTCTCACTGGATCTGCATCTCGTCTCCCCATAACTTCCTCAGTTAACTCACACTTGGACAGGATATCTCAGTGAGGCAGACCAAATCTGGTTAAGTACAATTCCTCCAAGACTCCAGTCTCTAACCATCTCTCTATCGAAAACTCCTCACAACTGTCCTGCATCTCCAACACAGTCATGTCCTCTACCTCCAACACAAGCATATCCTGCACCTCCAACAGTCATGTCAACTCCACATCATTCAAGACTCATCTCTAACTCTGAAGGTTAGTTTTTTCTCAATGTTCTCTGAAGTCCTTCCATTAATCTAATGATAAACATGATTCATTCCTATCCGTTATCAATGTTCTTATTTGTAATATATATATATATATATATATATATATATATATATATATATATATATATATATATATATATACATATATATATATATATATATATATATATATATATTATTTCTTTTTTATCTTTATTTTTCGTTTTATTATACTTAGCCGCTGTTTCCCGCGTTAGCGACGTAGCGCAAGGAAATAGACGAAAGAATGGCCCAACCCACCCACATACACTTGTATATACATACACGTCCACACACGCACATATACATACCTATACATCTCAACGTATACATATATATACACAACCAGACATACATATATACACATGTACATAATTCATACTTGTCTGCCCTTATTCATTCCCGTCGCCACCCCGCCACACATAGGAATATATATATATATATATATATATATATATATATATATATATATATATATATATATATATATATATATTGGCATATGTACATGTTCAACAGTGACCACAACAGACTAGGATTTCTACCACACTTGGTAACTATGTTGTTATGTTATATTCTTTCCATCGGTTTGAGAAATCAGGAAAGTTCATAACAAGATGACTGACGGCTACACTACCGGACTGCCAGATGCAACAGCGATGAATGACACAAGAGAGAACAAGAGCTTCCAGTGTTGGTCAAGACGTGAGGGAACAACCCCCCCCCCCGGGTCATGGGTCACGCGAGGTCATGCAGCAAGGGGGGGGGGGGTATTCAGGCAGCTCAAGAAACGTTAAAAAAAGAGGTCAAATTGAGTGAGGTCTTCACCACATACTGAGGGAGAGTGGGTTGACCAGCAGGTGGGTGGGTCAAACCTACAGTGTTGAGGGAGAGTGGGTTGACCAGCAGGTGGGTGGGTCAAATCTACAGTGTTGAGGGAGAGTGGGTTGACCAGCAGGTGGGTGGGTCAAATCTACAGTGTTGAGGGAGAGTGGGTTGGCCAGCAGGTGGGTGGGTCACACCTACTTTTAAATGGTAAAAAAAAAAAAAAAAAAAAAGGGAGACTTTAGATGAGTTATGAGGTGAGACTGACCCCAGCCAGCACCAAGGAGAGGTCAAGGTCAGGGTGATAAAGGTCAAGAGATGGTCTATCATCAGGTGTGTACACACACACACACACACACACACTCGTGGGCAAACGTATTACCTCAAATGAGGGGAGTAACTTTCTCCCTCAATACGATCGTGTTAACACATGGAATGATATGGTAATGAGAGTGACTGAAAGTAGTATTACAAACACGTTAACGAAGACACTAAACACATACTTCGTTATAAGTCGACGACACGCATTATTCGCACCATCACAGTCCCAGCAAGAGTTTTGCAGGTAATTCTCTCGATGGTGTGGACACCTTCGAACTTTGACCACACTGATGTGTTGATCCCTTCCACAAACACCATCGAAAGGAACCCAATGCTCTGTTGCTGTCTGAATTCCTTGGTATCTTTGGCACAGTTACGTCCGACTGAAAGCAACGTATGCAGATGCTGATGGCTCAGGGGTAAATGAGAAACCGCACATATTACTGCTGAAGTTGTGGACACACATGTTTAATAAGGAGATAAGACTTCACCGGGTCAGACCAGAGGGATACAATGACTAGTGACGGGAAGATAAGACACGGGAGGAGGACTGGCCCTCACAGCCACAAGCAGGAGGGAGTAGTGTGAGATGGTCCACACTGACCATACTAGATGACAGGAGGAAGTGTGGGAAACTAGCACAGACTGGATTGGAACGATCCTGAGGAGATATTGATAACAATGAAGGAACGAAGGTACGTGAAGCAGGAGAAGAAGCAATTCTCAAAGATGATAAAGTACTGATAATGAAGGGATCTTAATTATAAAGAGCCAGACTGGGACAGTTGAGGAATCTTAAATATAAAGGGACAAACTGGAGTAAGTTGGATTCTCGTGGTAACGGAGTCAGAGAGACTCAAGGTTTGAAAATGTAAACAGAAAAATCTTTTATACCACCGTGTTAGGAAGGCCAGTAGGATGGGAGGGACTGACACACCATCACGCAGGGATCTTATCTTGGCTCGTAAGGGCAAGGAGACTGAGGATATCATGTATGATACAGCAACTGGCGAGTGATCATGTGAGGCTCAAGTCTGTGATGATAACGAGGTTTGAAAGAAGACAGAGAGACGAGGAAATACAGAGAGGAGCAACCAAGACAAGTGAGTGAATGAGACATACATCTCACTACATCTGGGTGGACGACCTCAGCTAACTTAGATAATATAGGTTAGGAGTTGATCTAATAAAAAACAATCGAAATTATGATAGGCTTTGATAATCTCGATCTAGTAAACTAACTAAGACTAGGTTATGAATTATCTGATTCACTTTGAAGTGATGGACACACACACACACTCGCGGGCAAACGTTTCACTTCCAATGAGGTGAAGTACAATATTCTGCTGAGGGATTGGTCACACACACACACACACACAAGGAAGGATCAACAAGGCGAGAGTGGTCGAGAGCAGCATCGTAAGAACGTTATAACAACAGACCAGACCAACACTTCCCATCTCATCCTCCACGACCCACAAGACCAACACTTCCAAATCTCATCCTCCACGACCCACAAGACCAACACTTCCCATCTCATCCTCCACGACCCACATGACTTGTGTCTTGTTACATACACAGTTCACAGGTTGAGTCTCCATATGTCATCTGTTTCCCTGTCCTCCTGTTACCTCACTAATAATACCTACGTTCCTCATGTCTCCTACCTCACTAGTAACCCCTGCGTCCCTCATCTCTGCTATCATGACCAACTGCCTCATAATGACCCACTGGTCACTTGAGTGCCTGGCCACAGATGACTGTAGTTCATCATGTGTCATCATCACTACATGTACCATTACATAATGATGAACGAAGGATGTCTATATTCCTCTCACCACATCCTACCTCCTCCCGCACTCACCACATCCTACCTCCTCCCGCACTCACCACATCCTACCTCCTCCCGCACTCACCAGACCCTACCTCCTCCCGCACTCACCAGACCCTACCTTCTCCCGCACTCACCACATCCTACCTCCTCCCGCACTCACCAGACCCTACCTCCTCCCGCACTCACCAGACCCTACCTCCTCCCGCACTCACCACATCCTACCTCCTCCCGCACTCACCAGACCCTACCTCCTCCCGCACTCACCAGACCCTACCTCCTCCCGCACTCACCAGACCCTACCCCCTCCCGCACTCATCATATTCGACCGCATGCGGCCTGGTATTATATGCGGCTGGGAACGCTCCACATGCGGCTACGGACGCTCTACATGCGGCTGAGAACGCTCCACATGCGGCTACGGACGCTCTACATGCGGCTACGGACGCTCTACATGCGGCTGGGAACGCTCCACAACCAGCTAGGAACGCGCCACATGCGGCTGGGAACGCTCCACATGCGGCTAGGAACGCTCCACAACCAGCTAGGAACGCTCCACATGCGGCTGGGAACGCTCCACTTGCGGCTGGGAACGCTCCACATGCGGCTGGGGACGCTCCACATGCGGCTAGGAACGCTCCACATGCGGCTGGGGACGCTCCACATGCGGCTGGGGACGCTCCACATGCGGCTAGGAACGCTCCACATGCGGCTAGGAACGCTCCACATGCGGTTAGAAACGCTCCACAAGCGGCTGGGAACGCTCCACATGCGGCTGTGAACGCTCCACATGCGGCTGTGAACGCTCCACATACGGCTAGGAACGCGCCACATGCGGCTACGGACGCTCCACATGCGGCTACGGACGCTCCACATGCGGCTGGGAACGCTCTACATGCGGCCGGGAACGCTCCACATGCGGCTGGGAACGCTCCACATGCGGCTGTGAACGCTCCACAAGCGGCTGGGAACGCGCCACATGCGGCTAGGAACGCTCCACATGCGGCTACGGACGCTCCACATGCGGCTGGGAACGCTCCACATGCGGCTGGGAACGCTCCACATGCGGCTGGGAACGCTCCACATGCGGCTGTGAACGCTCCACATGCGGCTGGGAACGCTCTACATGCGGCTGGGAACGCTCCACATGCGGCTGGGAACGCTCCACATGCGGCTAGGAACGCTCCACATGCGGCTAGGAACGCTCCGCATGCGGCCAGAGGAGAAGACAGTACAGCAGAGGTGATGATGTGTGGACGACCGGCTTGATGAAGATTGACCTGAGTAACAGCATTTTGGGTCAAGACGAAACACAAGACGAGCGGGCGAGCAGCAGCAGACGACCCCCCCAGCAGATGGTGAAGGCATCGTATTACATCATCAACATCAACAACGTGGCAGGGGTTTCATCTGGTCATTTATTTCCACATGTGGATTGTCCTTTATTTCCACATGTGGATTGTCCTTCATTTCCAATCAGTTTCATTCGTGACGTGTGATCTTTCGTCTCGTATAGCTGACGTCTCCTGATTCGTGTGGAGCAGTTTTTACAGCAGCCACTAATGATGATAATGATAATGATGATAATGATGATGATAATGATGATGATGAGTAATTACTGGGGCACTTTACTAGTTCATCATGATGGGTAGGGCCGCTGCACTAGACGGCTCCAGCCCCCTAACCCAGGGGAGGGACCATGTATGTTGTCGAACTGGATACATTCGATACATTTCGTATCAGTTCAACCCATGATAACCTACCTTATCTCATGTGATCATGATAACCTACCTTACCTCATGTGATCATGATAATACACATTATCTCATGTGATCATGATAACCTACCTTATCTCATGTGATCATGATAATACACCTTATCTCATGTGATCATGATAATACACCTTATCTCATGTGATCATGATAATACACATTATCTCATGTGATCATGATAACCTACCTTATCTCATTTTTTTTTTTTTTTTTTTTTATACTTTGTCGCTGTCTCCCGCGTTTGCGAGGTAGCGCAAGGAAACAGACGAAAGAAATGGCCCAACCCCCCCCCCCCCATACACATGTACATACACACGTCCACACACGCAAATATACATACCTACACAGCTTTCCATGGTTTACCCCAGACGCTTCACATGCCTTGATTCAATCCACTGACAGCACGTCAACCCCTGTATACCACATCGCTCCAATTCACTCTATTCCTTGCCCTCCTTTCACCCTCCTGCATGTTCAGGCCCCGATCACACAAAATCTTTTTCACTCCATCTTTCCACCTCCAATTTGGTCTCCCTCTTCTCCTCGTTCCCTCCACCTCCGACACATATATCCTCTTGGTCAATCTTTCCTCACTCATTCTCTCCATGTGCCCAAACCATTTCAAAACACCCTCTTCTGCTCTCTCAACCACGCTCTTTTTATTTCCACACATCTCTCTTACCCTTACGTTACTTACTCGATCAAACCACCTCACACCACACATTGTCCTCAAACATCTCATTTCCAGCACATCCATCCTCCTGCGCACAACTCTATCCATAGCCCACGCCTCGCAACCATACAACATTGTTGGAACCACTATTCCTTCAAACATACCCATTTTTGCTTTCCGAGATAATGTTCTCGACTTCCACACATTTTTCAAGGCTCCCAAAATTTTCGCCCCCTCCCCCACCCTATGATCCACTTCCGCTTCCATGGTTCCATCCGCTGCCAGATCCACTCCCAGATATCTAAAACACTTCACTTCCTCCAGTTTTTCTCCATTCAAACTCACCTCCCAATTGACTTGACCCTCAACCCTACTGTACCTAATAACCTTGCTCTTATTCACATTATCTCATGTGATCATGATAATACACATTATCTCATGTGATCATGATAATACACCTTATCTCATGTGATCATGATAATACACCTTATCTCATGTGATCATGATAATACACCTTATCTCATGTGATCATGATAATACACCTTATCTCATGTGATCATGATAATACACATTATCTCATGTGATCATGATAATACACCTTATCTCATGTGATCATGATAATACACCTTATCTCATGTGATCATGATAATACACATTATCTCATGTGATCATGATAACCTACCTTATCTCATGTGATCATGATAATACACCTTATCTCATGTGATCATGATAATACACCTTATCTCATGTGATCATGATAATACACCTTATCTCATGTGATCATGATAATACACATTATCTCATGTGATCATGATAATACACCTTATCTCATGTGATCATGATAATACACATTATCTCATGTGATCATGATAATACACATTATCTCATGTGATCATGATAATACACATTATCTCATGTGATCATGATAGTACACATTATCTCATGTGATCATGATAATACACATTATCTCATGTGATCATGATAATACACCTTATCTCATGTGATCATGATAATACACATTATCTCATGTGATCATGATAATACACATTATCTCATGTGATCATGATAATACACATTATCTCATGTGATCATGATAATACACATTATCTCATGTGATCATGATAATACACATTATCTCATGTGATCATGATAATACACATTATCTCATGTGATCATGATAATACACCTTATCTCATGTGATCATGATAATACACATTATCTCATGTGATCATGATAATACACATTATCTCATGTGATCATGATAATACACATTATCTCATGTGATCATGATAATACAACTTATCTCATGTGATCATGATAATACACATTATCTCATGTGATCATGATAATACACCTTATCTCATGTGATCATGATAATACACCTTATCTCATGTGATCATGATAATACACATTATCTCATGTGATCATGATAATACACCTTATCTCATGTGATCATGATAATGCACCTTATCTCATGTGATCATGATAATACACCTTATCTCATGTGATCATGATAATACACCTTATCTCATGTGATCATGATAATACACCTTATCTCATGTGATCATGATAATACACATTATCTCATGTGATCATGATAATACACCTTATCTCATGTGATCATGATAATACACATTATCTCATGTGATCATGATAATACACATTATCTCATGTGATCATGATAATACACATTATCTCATGTGATCATGATAATACCAGTTCTGGCCACGTTCTGCTCATGTAAATAACATCATAGTTTGTAAACACCTTCCGTTCTGCAATTACTTGCATTACATAATTATTTACTGCCTTCTCTCCAGCCTCCTGCTTATCCTTGAATAATTTGCCTCACTTCACATTGCCTCGCTCCTGAGGCCCTCACTCCCTCGCTCCTGAGGCCCTCACTCCCTCGCTCCTGAGGCCCTCACTCCCTCGCTCCTGAGGCCCTCACTCCCTCGCTCCTGAGGCCCTCACTCCCTCGCTCCTGAGGCCCTCACTCCCTCGCTCCTGAGACCCTCACTCCCTCGCTCCTGAAGCCCTCACTCCCTCGCTCCTGAGGACCTCACTCCCTCGCTCCTGAAGCCCTCACTCCCTCGCTCCTGAAGCCCTCACTCCCTCGCTCCTGAGGCCCTCACTCCCTCACTCCTGAGGCCCTCACTCCCTCGCTCCTGAGGCCCTCACTCCCTCACTCCTGAGGCCCTCACTCCCTCGCTCCTGAGGCCCTCACTCTTGTCTTTATGAGTGAGCCAGTTATACACTTTGTGATATTGTGTATTATTGCTTCCTTGCTTTACAATCACCATTGTAATAGTATCTTCCACTGTGAAAGTAACACTCACTGTTGGACATATATATATATATATATATATATATATATATATATATATATATATATATATATATATATATATAACAAGTAGTGGTGACGTGAGAAGGAGATGGAGTGAGTATTTTGAAGGTTTGTTGAATGTGTTTGATGATAGAGTGGCAGATATAGGGTGTTTTGGTCGAGGTGGTGTGCAAAGTGAGAGGGTTAGGGAAAATGATTTGGTAAACAGAGAAGAGGTAGTAAAAGCTTTGCGGAAGATGAAAGCCGGCAAGGCAGCAGGTTTGAATGGTATTGCAGTGGAATTTATTAAAAAAGGGGGTGACTGTATTGTTGACTGGTTGGTGAAGTTATTTAATGTATGTATGACTCATGGTGAGGTGCCTGAGGATTGGCGGAATGCTTGCATAGTGCCACTGTACAAAGGCAAAGGGGACAAAGGTGAGTGCTCAAATTACAGAGGTATAAGTTTGTTGAGTATTCCTGGGAAATTATATGGGAGGGTATTGATTGAGAGGGTGAAGGCATGTACAGAGCATCAGACTGGGGAAGAGCAGTGTAGTTTCAGAAGTGGTAGAGGATGTGTGGATCAGGTGATTGCTTTGAAGAATGTATGTGAGAAATACTTAGAAAAGCAAATGGATTTGTATGTAGCATTTATGGATCTGGAGAAGGCGTATGATAGAGTTGATAGAGATGCTCTGTGGAAGGTATCAAGAATATATGGTGTGGGAGGCAAGTTGTTAGATGCAGTGAAAAGTTTTTATAGGGGATTTTGAGTGATCGGGGCCTGAGCATGCAGGAGGGTGAAGGGCGGGCAAGGAATAGAGTGAATTGGAACGATGTGGTATACCGGGGTCGATCTGCTGTCAATGGATTGAACCAGGGCATATGAAGCGTCTGGGGTAAACCATGGAAAGTTCTGTGGGGCCTGGATGTGGAAAGGGAGCTGTGGTTTCGGTGCATTATTACATGACAGCTAGAGACTGAGTGTGAACGAATGGGGCCTTTGTTGTCTTTTCCTAGCGCTACCTCGCGCACATGAGGGGGGAGGGGGTTGTTATTTCATGTGTGGCGAGGTGAATGAATAAAGGCAGACAGTATGAATTATGTACATGTGTATATATGTATATGTCTGTGTGTGTATATATATGTATACGTTGAGATGTACAGGTATGTATATTTGCGTGTGTAGACGTGTATGTATATACATGTGTATTTAGGTGGGTTGGGCCATTCTTTCGTTTGTTCCTTTGCGCTACCTCGCTAACGCGGGAGACAGCGAGAAAGCAAATTAAATAAATAAATAAATCTTTTATACTATTCGCCATTTCCCGCGTTAGCGAGGTAGTGATATATATATATATATATATATATATATATATATATATATATATATATATATATATATATATATATATATATATATATATTCCTGAGAGTCCACGGGGAAAATGAAACACGATAAGTTCCCAAGTGCACTTTCGTGTAATGATCACATCATCAGGGGAGGCATGTGTCACGTCAGGCAGGTCGTCTACAGGCTGGATCATTTCTCGTATCAACATCTTTTCGTTCTTGCCCCGAGTCTCTACTGACCTGGGCCATGACGGCTGACCTGTTCCTGGACAGCAACACCCTCACACCCTCCTCATGACCCCGGCCCTCACCTCCCCTTGTGTATGGTCTTCCCGCCCTCCTGTCATTCCTAACTTCCTGGTGATGGTGGTAACACATCCTCCTGCCACTTCACAACTCTACCAATCCTCCTGCCACTTCACAACTCTACCAATCCTCCTGCCAGTTCACAACTCTACCAATCCTCTCGCCAGTTCACAACTCTACCAATCCTCCCGCCAGTTCACAACTCTACCAATCCTCTCGCCAGTTCACAACTCTACCCATCCTCGAGTAAACATAACGACGCAAGCTTTCACTGTGGCACCAGCTGCCCCTGGACACTGGCGCCTAACCCCCACCACCTTCCTGACGGAGTTGGTGTCATCCGTTGCGATCACACAGCAACTCAGGTATCGCCCGCTGCCTGTGGTGACCTCATCCCCCCCCCGCAGCAGTGGATGTTGGTCTCCTCCGCTGTATAAGTCCACCACACAGACCCCCGGCAGACCTAGTGAGCGAGGAGGGTGTTACATAACCCAGGCGACGCCTCGCCATCCCTCATCACATGAATTAAAGAGCAACATCGACATCTTGAGAGCGTGTGTGGTGTGGTATGGTGTGGTGTGTGCCCGTCTGCGGCAAGAGGCTTAGCCATTCCTGCACAGCAACCATTTAATGGGTCGTCTCGAGACCAGTGGAGTAGGTTATCCCGTGCACATGACTGACGAGGAGCGAGTCGTCTTCCCACAAACACAACTGGCCAAGGTTGCTTCTCCTCCACACACCAGATCTCCGACCACACACTCCCGACCACCATCTCCACATGCAAGGGCAGTGTTGGTGCTTCCTGCTGTACAGAAGCATCCACTGCTCGCCTCCTGAGTCCCCCGGCACTTGAGGCCAACTGGCTCAAAACGTCTCTTTCCTCCACAACTTCACTCATCGCTCGCGTCACTCCTCCCACCAAGGACCACTCATCGACCACTTGACTTCCTGCCACCAAACCTGACGCTCGTCACATCGACCTGCTGAAATCCACTCCGCAGGGGATGTCAACGCGCGCACCGCAAGCACTGGCTGGCCTCACTTCAGGGTGATTCCAGCAGACCTGAAGTCTTGTTCTTGTTCTTTTTCTGCTCTTTGAAGATCAAACATCTGACATGAGTTCTTCACTATCACTACCAGTCTTCCAGCTCCAGCTCACTCGAACTCTTTTGTCCCTCTGACCCCCCCCCCCCCTCCCCCGCCTCATAAATGCACCATTTGTATCCCCCTTTCGGGTCCTTGGGACATAGTCCCATCTCTTATCATCAGTCGGGCATCCCATCCATTCTCCCACGTACCACGATACGTCAACTCTGGCACTGTGAGACACCCCTACGCTCATCCATAGCCAACGCCTCTATGGACTTTCTTGAGGTGGGTGTAGCTTGGCTGGCGGCCTTGCCTTCCTCCAGCTGTGCTGACCACACAGCGGAGGTAATCGTGGCTGGGATGGAGTCGTTAAGTCCACTTCACCAAATCTCTCTCTTCCAATGATAGTTTTATCGCTCCTGCTCTGATGCCTGCCGCATGAGAGAGAGAGAGAGAGAGAGAGAGAGAGAGAGAGAGAGAGAGAGAGAGAGAGAGCTTTAGACCGTGAAATTCTTTCCATGACGCCCACTCTGCCACTCATTTCTGCCTGGAATCACTTCAGGTATGTGTTCTACCTGCAGTCCAGCGCACCCTCACGGGACGACCGTGTTCAATGGTGTAATCATGTCCTCACGTGATAAATCTTAATGGTTCTGAAATCAAAAGTATTTCCATCAACGTCTGTACATCAACGTGTCTTCCTTCCTTGTGACCCCGATCAATCTAGTGCTAACTCTCCAACTGCCAGAGCCGCTCTCGGTCAATGCTTCACTCACCTCTCACTCTTGCCTCCATATGTAGTCCTCCATCTCCTCCCATGATACCTTTACCCCTTGCCCTATATTCATAATACAGGCCCACCTGGCTGCTTCCCCAGCTTCAAGTGGACGAGGCGTTATGGCCAAAATGGCCTTCCTTCCCCAGCGTCAAGGTAGCGTACCTCCGAGCTATCTCAGATGTTTACGTGTCCAAAATTTTGTCAGCCTAAAAGCCACCATTTTCGGCAGTAGGCTCCGGCGCAGCCCGTCCATCTTTCAGACAGGACACCGTCCATATCTTCCCACCGACGCCTCGCTGCTCTCACTCCTCCTGTGTCCAAAGATTTGGCAACTCGAAGTAACTCTCACTTTCACAAGACACTTCCAATCCCATTCCTTTCTTCCAGATCACCAGCACGGCTGCCACACAGACCCGTCCACTGGTGATGATGACCCTCCTCCTCCTCCTCTGCTATGTGACTCAAGGCGAGTCTTCCTACGTCAGGCGTTTTGGTGATTATTCAATGTTGTTGTGACCCTGGACCCCCAAGCAATTAGATGGGCGTGGCAAAATGTTTTTTGTTTCCTGAACTTAATTCCTTCAGCTTTGCTGCTTCTCTCTGTTCTCTGAGGGACAGCTTCCTCTGCAGCTGGTCCCGTGCAACTGTTGCTGAGGGAGTGACTTCCTTCTGGCTTGCCATCTGTATGGTGGCCGGCCACACGAACACCGACCATAGTGATCCATCCGTCTCTACTCGGAGAATGAAGAAGCTACAATGTATGAATACTTTCAAATTTTTATGGATTATTTTCGTGTTACAGTGAAAAATAATCTTGAAGTTCCACCGGCTTACAAAGTTCACAAACTTCAATGGAAGAGCAAAGTTGTGGAACAGTGTCTCTCATTTCGTGTTCCCCACTTCCTTGTGGCCTTTGTTTACGACAGGATCAGGTTTGTCTGTAAACACCTGTGGAGCTCCGATTCCTTCCCTCTCTCCTCGTCTCTTACCCTATCTATCTCATCCTTCCCTACGCCCAACATGTCCATCACTGGGCCATGTTTTGCCCACCGTAAAAAATAAAGGAAGATCTGCTTCTCAGAAACACCAGGTGGCAGTGTCAATGGTTTATATCAGGTCTGGATAACGTCCCAAATATCTCTCACCTCCATTGCTACAATAACTTTGGCTGTCTGCGTTATAAAATTGTTACTGTCACCCCAACCCATAAATCAGTTTTTGCAGACACAGACCAAGAGCGAGACAGACAGACACACACACACACAAGTGACCATGAGGACGGGTCCCCGTGGGATCAAATTCTAGGTCTGAACCCAACATGTTCAACTGTTCATCCTCACCTGGAGACTGGGGTACCTGGCTGTGGCTGGGGTGCGAGTGTTTGTGTGTACACACATGATACATGCAGACAACACGGGGCAACACCAGTGCGAAACTCACTCCCCGTCACACACAGATGGTAATCATACACGCACACACACACACACTTACAAGATGGGACAGGGGGAGACCATAGAAAGCATTAATAAAAAATTTTTAGGAAATACAAGACTCATAGAGGATTGTGAGACATTAAACTTAAGGTACCGTGATGGTGTACGGCCCTCTGGACTCTGCCAGTGTGGCCAGACTATAGCACACAGCACACCGCAGGACGCCTGCTCGAACATCACATCTGTCCCAGGGAAGTAGAGGACAAATATCGTACTCAGCTTCAGGGAAGGTGAGAGGGAAGATTGGACAGCTACAGACCAGTGTCTTGGACTAGCCTGGATGGTGGTTGTTGCAGAGCCAAGGGGTCTGGTCCTGTAGGAAAGACTCTACCAGGGTGAGAGGCAGTATGGGTACCAGGGTGAGTGAGAGGCAGCAAGGGTACCAGAGTGAGAGAGAGGGAGGAAGGGCACGAGAGTGAGTGTGAGGCAGCAAGGGTACCAGAGTGAGTGAGAGGCAGCATGGGCACCAGAGGCAGCACGGGCACTAGAGTGAGAGTAAGCATGGACTGTGAGGGACGACGCCACACCTCATGTAGCGTGTCGACCCACAGGTCACTAAGCAGTAACCTACACCACACGACCCAGGTCTGTGTGTGTGTGTGTGTGTGTGTGTGTGTGTGTGATCCTGGACACCCAGACGTCATCAACCCTGTCCCCTGGAACAGCCTGGGTGGAGGCTGGAGTTCCAGGCAGGCAGGCAGAGGGAACGCTTCCAGGTGGATCACCCAGCATGGGAGTGTGAGGGAACCTAACCTGACGACCCATGTAGGAGGTGACCTCCCTACATGGCTCACACTGTGACCTCCAGCTCCTAACCTAAGCCAATTCCTGACCTCAAGGTCATACACTCAACGATTCTGAAGGTCATGTTCAACGCACGATCGAAGGTCATCATCACACATTACAGCCTGAAATACAAGACGACCTACGCCACTGTACGTCATGATCAACGCTTGACCAACGAAGGTTACAGTCATGATCAACGCTTGACCAACGAAGGTTACAGTCATGATCAACGCTTGACCAACGAAGGTTACAGTCATGATCAACGCTTGACCAACGAAGGTTACAGTCATGATCAACGCTTGACCAACGAAGGTTACAGTCATGATCAACGTTTGACCAACGAAGGTTACAGTCATGATCAACGCTTGACCAACGAAGGTTACAGTCATGATCAACGCTTGATCAACGAAGGTTACAGTCATGATCAATGCTTGATCAACGAAGGTTAGTCATGATCAACGCTTGATCAACGTAGGTTACACTCATGATCAACGCTTGATCAACGTAGGTTACACTCATGATCAACGCTTGACCAACGAAGGTTACAGTCATGATCAACGCTTGATCAACGAAGGTTACAGTCATGATCAATGCTTGATCAACGAAGGTTAGTCATGATCAACGCTTGATCAACGAAGGTTACAGTCATGATCAATGCTTGATCAACGAAGGTTAGTCATGATCAACGCTTGACCAACGAAGGTTACAGTCATGATCAACGCTTGATCAACGAAGGTTACAGTCATGATCAATGCTTGATCAACGAAGGTTAGTCATGATCAACGCTTGATCAACGTAGGTTACACTCATGATGAACGCTTGATCAACGTAGGTTACAGTCATGATCAACGCTTGACCAACGAAGGTTACAGTCATGATCAACGCTTGATCAACGTAGGTTACAGTCATGATCAACGCTTGACCAACGAAGGTTACAGTCATGATCAACGCTTGATCAACGAAGGTTACAGTCATGATCAATGCTTGATCAACGAAGGTTAGTCATGATCAACGCTTGATCAACGTAGGTTACACTCATGATCAACGCTTGATCAACGTAGGTTACAGTCATGATCAACGCTTGACCAACGAAGGTTACAGTCATGATCAACGCTTGATCAACGAAGGTTACAGTCATGATCAACGCTTGATCAACGAAGGTTACAGTCATGATCAACGCTTGACCAACGAAGGTTACAGTCATGATCAATGCTTGACCAACGAAGGTTACAGTCATGGTCAAAGCTTGACCAACGAAGGTTACAGTCATGATCAACGCTTGATCAACGAAGGTTACAGTCATGATCAATGCTTGACCAACGAAGGTTACAGTCATGATCAACGCTTGACCAACGAAGGTTACAGTCATGATCAACGCTTGATCAACGTAGGTTACACTCATGATCAACGCTTGACCAACGAAGGTTACAGTCATGATCAACGCTTGATCAACGAAGGTTACAGTCATGATCAATGCTTGATCAACGAAGGTTAGTCATGATCAACGCTTGATCAACGTAGGTTACACTCATGATGAACGCTTGACCAACGAAAGTTACAGTCATGATCAACGCTTGACCAACGAAGGTTACAGTCATGATCAACGCTTGATCAACGAAGGTTACAGTCATGATCAACGAAGGTTACAGTCATGAGAACACGGGCGGGGAGTATGTGATCATGTCTGTGTGGGGTGGGCCAGTCCTCTCACACATGGCCCACTTGTATAAACATGACCACCACTTCATGTGTATATGTAGTGGCCGATCTTACGTCATGGTAGAACACGGGGGAAGTGGGGCGGGTCCAGACCTGGTCCACACGGTAGCTGAGTGACCCAGGACACGTAACACGTCATCAGTCGCTTACGTTACCATACCAGACCCCCGACCCGACCTGGGGTGCATGTTATTACCACACCTGACCGACCTTGTGGACATGTTACTGCCATCTTAAGATTGCATGATCCATAGAGATGGAAACTTAAGTTTAGCACATACAGAATACCTACACCAATGTATGCTCATATATCCATTATTACTCATCTCAACACAAGAGTTAAATTATCATCATTCCTGTCTATGTTGCGTAGGGCATTGAGTATTTGCAGTCCAGAGTTTATTGATGATAAGTTTGAGAAGATATATGCTATTGGATCCAAGTTAAAGTACCCTAGATCTTTCATTGATAAATCCCTTATGTTAGCAAAGAAATCATTTTATAGAGTTATACCCAAACTTCTCCTTGACATCACGAATCTTTTAGTTCTCCCTTTTAGTAATAATTCTACATTACTTCCCATGTCGTTTAAATCCTTTAATGTAAATGTTGTCTTCAGCTACAACAATACTATAAAGAATATCTTAATCAGGAAATCACCAGAAAGTTCTGCAGGCTGTGTTTATAGAGTACCATGTAAAAATTATATGTTTTATGTTAGGCAGATTGGTAAGTATCTTTCTGTTGGACTTCAGCAAATAAGTATAGTTTAACAACAGGATAAACATCAAATGCTTTGTTTACTCATGTTAAAAATAATGATCATTGTATTGATTGAAGTCTTACCATCTCAGTAATTAACTAACTCCTGTACCACGAAAAATATCACTGATGGTCTATAGAAACTGGATAGCTTTGATGTTCCCTATCTTGTCCACACAATCAATGTTATGATAAGCATGTTACCAGACCTGAACGCACCCAACCTACATTCGGGAAGTCACTTGTTTACCAAACGGCGTCCTGGCTACGTCTCTTCCTTGTATATCAACTGACTGTTATATTTCTCTCTTGTGTCTCCCCTGATGATGTGATTATTACAAGAAAGTGCACTTGGGAACTTGTGTTTCATTTTCCCTGTGCACTCTTAAGAGTATATATATATATATATATATATATATATATATATATATATATATATATATATATATATTAGATAGATAGTATTGTGCGGAGGGTGGATGTGTTGGAAATGAGATGTTTGAGGACAATATGTGGTGTGCGGTGGTTTGATCGAGTAAGTAACAATAGGGTAAGGCATGTGTGGTAATAAAAAGAGTGTGGTTGAGAGAGCAGAAGAGGGTGTTTTGAAATGGTTCGGGCACATGGAGAGAACGAGTGAGGAAAGATTGACCAAGAGAATATATGTGTCGGAGGTGGAGGGAACGAGGAGAAGAGGGAGACCAATACTATGGCGAATACTATGAAAAATGATTGTATATATATATATATATATATATATATATATATATATATATATATATATATATATATATATATATATACCTCGCAAACGCGGGAGACAGCGACAAAGTATAGTAAATATATATATATATATATATATATATATATATATATATATATATATATATATATATATATATATATATATATATATATAATTCACGATCATTCTATATTTTCTTTTCCCCCCAGAACTTACCAAGGTTGCCACACTCTAACAGACCTGATCTGACCTTGAAAATATGTATCATTGTGAAATACAAAGACAGAATATTTATTTCATGAAACATTTGGGTGAAAAACATTCTTGTGGTTTGGTAACATCGGCAGCTGCAGCCACGGCCTTCTGAGAACTGATGACAGCTGGGGTGTGGGGCCCTCGACCTCATGTGGGGCCCTCGACCTCATGTGGGGCCCTCAACATCATGTGGGGCCCTCAACCTCATGAGGAGCCCTCAACATCATGTGGGGCCCTCAGCCTCATGTGGGGCCCTCAACCTCATGAGGGGCACTCAACATCATGCGAGGCCCTCAATCTCATGTAGGGGCCCTAAACATCATGTGGGGGCCTCAACATCATGTGGGGCCCTCAACATCATGTGGGGCTCTCAGCCTAATGTGGGGCCCTCAGCCTCATGAGGGGCCCCCAACCTAATGAGGGGCACTCAACATCATGCGAGGCCCTCAATCTCATGTGGGGGCCCTAAACATCATGTGGGACACTCAACATGATGAGGGGCCCTCAATCTTATGTGGGGCCCTCAACCTCACCTCCACAGTAGCCTTCACTGCACCACCAGACTCTACCACATGCGCACCACCAGCCGCTACCACATGCGCACCACCAGCCTCTACCACATGCGCACCACCAGCCGCTACCACATGCGCACCACCAGCCTCTACCACATGCGCACCACCAGACTACCACATGCGCACCACCAGACTCTACCACATGCGCACCACCAGACTCTACCACATGCTCACCACCAGCCTCTACCACATGCGCACCACCAGCCTCTACCACATGCGCACCACCAGCCTCTACCACATGCGCACCACCAGCATCTATCACATGCTCACCACCAGACTCTACCACATGCGCACCACCAGCCTCTACCACATGCGCAACACCAGCCTCTACCACATGCTCACCACCAGCCTCTACCACATGCGCACCACCAGACTCTACCACATGCGCACCACCAGACTCTACCACATGCGCACCACCAGCCTCTACCACATGCTCACCACCAGCCTCTACCACATGCGCACCACCAGCCTCTACCACATGCGCACCACCAGCCTCTACCACATGCTCACCACCAGACTCTACCACATGCGCACCACCAGCCTCTACCACATGCGCACCACCAGCCTCTACCACATTCGCACCACCAGCCTCTACCACATGCGCACCACCAGACTCTACCACATGCGCACCACCAGACTCTACCACATGCTCACCACCAGCCTCTACCACATGCGCACCACCAGCCTCTACCACATGCGCACCACCAGCCTCTACCACATGCGCACCACCAGCCTCTACCACATGCGCACCACCAGCATCTATCACATGCTCACCACCAGCCTCTACCACATGCGCACCACCAGACTACCACATGCGCACCACCAGACTCTACCACACGCGCAACACCAGCCTCTACCACATGCGCACCACCAGCCTCTACCACATGCGCACCACCAGCCTCTACCACATGCTCACCACCAGCCTCTACCACATGCGCACCACCAGACTCTACCACATGCTCACCACCAGCCTCTACCACATGCGCACCACCAGCCTCTACCACATGCGCACCACCAGCCTCTACCACATGCTCACCACCAGCCTCTACCACATGCGCACCACCAGCCTCTACCACATGCGCACCACCAGCCTCTACCACATGCGCACCACCAGCCTCTACCACATGCTCACCACCAGACTCTACCACATGCGCACCACCAGCCTCTACCACATGCGCACCACCAGCCTCTACCACATGCGCACCACCAGCCTCTACCACATGCGCACCACCAGACTCTACCACATGCGCACCACCAGCCTGTACCACATGCGCACCACCAGACTCTACCACATGCGCACCACCAGACTACCACATGCGCACCACCAGACTCTACCACATGCGCACCACCAGCCTCTACCACATGCGCACCACCAGCCTCTACCACATGCGCACCACCAGCCTCTACCACATGCTCACCACCAGACTCTACCACATGCGCACCACCAGCCTCTACCACATGCGCACCACCAGCCTCTACCACATGCGCACCACCAGCCTCTACCACATGCGCACCACCAGACTCTACCACATGCGCACCACCAGCCTGTACCACATGCGCACCACCAGACTCTACCACATGCGCACCACCAGACTACCACATGCGCAACACCAGCCTCTACCACATGCGCACCACCAAACTCTACCACATGCGCACTACCAGCCTCTACCACATGCGCACCACCAGCCTCTACCACATGCGCACCACCAGACTCTACCACATGCGCACCACCAGCCTCTACCACATGCGCACCACCAGCCTCTACCACATGCGCACTACCAGCCTCTACCACATGCGCACCACCAGCCTCTACCACATGCGCACCACCAGACTCTACCACACCAGATGGCCTGGCTGGCACTAAATCACGTCGTAACGAGTGCTTCACAAACGACCAATTACATGGTTAACCCTTTAACTGAGGATCTGAGTCGAATCCAAATATACAAATTACAGAGAAATTGGGAGGGTATGGGGGGTGGGGGGCGATCACCACCGAGTACAACCGTACTGTATCATACCAGGCCACAGCTCCGGCTGGCCATACAGACGGTCATCACTACCATCACCAGGTACTGTAGCTGACCATACAAACGGTCATCACCACCATCACCAGGTACTGTAGCTGGCCATACAGACGGTCATCACTATCATCACCAGGTCCTGTAGCTGGCCATACAGACGGTCATCACTACCATCACAAGGTGATGTAGCTGGCCATACAGACGGTCATCACTACCATCACAAGGTGATGTAGCTGACCATACACACGGTCATCACTACCATCACCAGGTACTGTAGCTGGCCATACAGACGGTCATCACCACAATCACCAGGTACTGTAGCTGGCCATACAGACGGTCATCACCACCATCACCAGGTACTGTAGCTGGCCATACACACGGTCATCACTACCATCACCAGGTACTGTAGTATGCCATGCAGACGGTCATCACTACCATCACCAGGTACTGTAGCTGGCCATACAGACGGTCATCACTACCATCACCAGGTACTGTAGTATGCCATGCAGACGGTCATCACTACCAACACCAGGTACTGTAGCTGACCATACAGACGGTCATCACTACCATCACCAGATATTGTAGCTGGCCATACAGACTGTCATCACTACCATCATCAGGTACTGTAGCTGACCATACAGACGGTCATAATCACCATCACCAAGTACTGTAGCTGGCCATACAGACGGTCATCACTACCACATCAGGTACTGTAGCTAGCCATACAGACGGTCATCAATACCATCACCAGGTACTGTAGCTGACCATACAGACGGTCATCACTACCATCACCAGGTACTGTAGCTGACCATACAGAGGGTCATCACTACCATCACCAGGTACTGTAGCTGACCATACAGACGGTCATCACTACCATCACCAGGTACTGTAGCTGGCCATACAGACGGTCATCACTACCATCACCAGGTACTGTAGCTGACCATACAGACGGTCATCACTACCATCACCAGGTACTGTAGCTGACCATACAGACGGTCATCACTACCATCACCAGGTACTGTAGCTGGCCATACAGACGGTCATCACTACCATCACAGGTACTGTAGCTGACCATACAGACGGTCATCACTACCATCACCAGGTACTGTAGCTGACCATACAGACGGTCATCACTACCATCACCAGGTACTGTAGCTGACCATACAGACGGTCATCACTACCATCACCAGGTACTGTAGCTGGCCATACAGACGGTCATCACTACCATCACCAGGTACTGTAGCTGACCATGCAGACGGTCATCACTACCATCACCAGGTACTGTAGCTGACCATACAGACGGTCATCACTACCATCACCAGGTACTGTAGCTGGCCATACAGACGGTCATCACTACCATCACCAGGTACTGTAGCTGACCATACAGACGGTCATCACTACCATCACCAGGTACTGTAGCTGGCCATACAGACGGTCATCACTACCATCACCAGGTACTGTAGCTGGCCATACAGACGGTCATCACCACCATCACCAGGTACTGTAGCTGGCCATACAGACGGTCATCACTACCATCACCAGGTACTGTAGCTGGCCATACAGACGGTCATCACTACCATCACCAGTACTGTAGCTGGCCATACAGACGGTCATCACTACCATCACCAGGTACTGTAGCTGGCCATACAGACGGTCATCACTACCATCACCAGGTACTGTAGCTAGCCATACAGACAGTCATCACTACCATCACCAGGTACTGTAGCTGGCCATACAGACGGTCATCACTACCATCACCAGGTACTGTAGCTAGCCATACAGACGGTCATCACTACCATCACCAGGTACTGTAGCTGGCCATACAGACGGTCATCACTACCATCACCAGGTACTGTAGCTGCCCATACAGACGGTTATCACCATCACCAGGTACTGTAGCTGGCCATACAGACAGTCATCACTACCATCACCAGGTACTGTAGCTGTCCATACAGACGGTCATCACCACCATCACCAGGTACCGTAGGTCACCATACAGATGGTCATCACTAACATCACCAGGTACTGTAGCTAGCCATACAGACGGTCATCACTACCATCACCAGGTACTGTAGCTGACCATACAAACGGTCATCATCACCATCAGCAGGTACTGCAGCTGACCATACAGACGGTCATCACTACCAATACCTAGTACTGTAGCTGACTATACAGACAGTCATCACCACCATCACCAGGTATTGTAGCTGGCCATACAGACGGTCATCACCATCAACAGGTACTGTAGCTGACCATACAGACAGTCATCACTACCATCACCAGGTACTGTAGCTGACCATACAGACAGTCATCACTACCATCACCAGGTACTGTAGCTGACCATACAGACAGTCATCACTACCATCACCAGGTACTGTAGCTGGCCATACAGACAGTCATCACTACCATCACCAGGTACTGTAGCTGACCATACAGTACCGGTCGCAAATTTGCGTTGCGACACTGTGCGCGCTATGCTGCGTGCGAGAGATAAGGATCGCAAATTTACGGACCACTTCCAGTCGCATTTTTGCGCTCTCGGTCATCA
Source organism: Panulirus ornatus (assembly GCF_036320965.1). Classification (NCBI taxonomy): domain Eukaryota; kingdom Metazoa; phylum Arthropoda; class Malacostraca; order Decapoda; family Palinuridae; genus Panulirus; species Panulirus ornatus. Next base: position 49,280,988 of record NC_092243.1, read on the forward strand.
CCACCATCACCAGGTATTGTAGCTGGCCATACAGACGGTCATCACTACCATCACCAGGTACTGGAGCTGGCCATACAGACGGTCATCACTACCATTACCAGGTACTGGAGCTGGCCATACAGACGGTCATCACTACCATCACCAGGTACTGTAGCTGACCATACAGACGGTCATCATCACCAGGTACTGTAGCTGACAAATACAGACGGTCATCATCACCATCACCAGGTACTGTAGCTGACCATAGAGACGGTCATCACTACCATCACCAGGTAATGTAGGTGGCCATAAAGACGGTCATCACTACCATCATCAAGTACTGTAGCCGACCATACAGACGGTCATCACCATCATCACCAGGTACTGTAGCTGACCTACAGACGGTCATAACCACCATCACCAGGTACTGTAGCTGGCCATACAGACGGTCATCACTACCATCACCAGGTACTGTAGCTGACCTACAGACGGTCATCACCACCACCACCAGGCACTGTAGCTGGCCATACAGACGGTCATCAACACCATCACCAGGTACTATAGCTGACCATACAGACGGTCATCAACACCATCACCAGGTACTGTAGCTAGCTATACAGACGGTCATCAACACCATCACCAGGTACTGTAGCTGGCCATACAGACGGTCATCACTACCATCACCAGGTACTGTAGCTGGCCATACAGACGGTCATCACCACCACCACCAGGCACTGTAGCTGGCCATACAGACGGTCATCAACACCATCACCAGGTACTGTAGCTGACCTACAGACGGTCATCACCACCACCACCAGGCACTGTAGCTGGCCATACAGACGGTCATCAACACCATCACCAGGTACTATAGCTGACCATACAGACGGTCATCAACACAATCACCAGGTACTGTAGCTAGCTATACAGACGGTCATCAACACCATCAGGTACTGTAGCTGGCCATACAGACGGTCATCACCTCCATCACCAGGTACTGTAGCTGACCATACAGACGGTCATCAGTGCGTAGTATAGGTAGTATAGGTACGGACGGTCAACACCACGTTCGTACCTGTGCCCTGCCACAGAATACATCAGTACTGCTGCGCCTGAGTTAATAACCAGGGAGAGTACAGTCGCTGGTTATTAATATTCTCGGTAATGTAAAACAGAGGAGGGTTGCGCAGACGAGTTCACGACCGCTAGAGAGAGAGAGAGAGAGAGAGAGAGAGAGAGAGAGAGAGAGAGAGAGAGAGAGAGAGAGAGAGAGAGAGAGAGAGAGAGAGAGAGAGGAGTGGCTGAGAGGGGTCGTGTGAGGGGAGGAGATGACTGGGCTGAGAGCGACCCACGGGTCTCCTTCGGGGGTTGGTAGGTGAGGGCGGGTGGCGCGGACATCACTCACACACACACACACAGGGAGGGAGGGAGGCATACAGCCAGGCCACTCACACAGGGAGGGAGGCATACAGCCAGGCCACTCACACAGGGAGGGAGGCATACAGCCAGGCCACTCACACAGGGAGGGAGGCATGCAGCCAGGCCACTCACACAGGGAGGGAGGCATACAGCCAGGCCACTCACACAGGGAGGGAGGCATACAGCCAGGCCTCTCACACAGGGACGGAGGCATGCAGCCAGGCCTCTCACACAGGGAGGGAGGCATGCAGCCAGGCCACTCACACAGGGAGGGAGGCATGCAGCCAGGCCACTCACACAGGGAGGGAGGCATGCAGCCAGGCCACTCACACAGGGAGGGAGGCATACAGCCAGGCCACTCACACAGGGAGGGAGGCATACAGCCAGGCCTCTCACACAGGGACGGAGGCATGCAGCCAGGCCTCTCACACAGGGACGGAGGCATGCAGCCAGGCCACTCACACAGGGAGGGAGGCATACAGCCAGGCCACTCACACAGGGACGGAGGCATGCAGCCAGGCCACTCACACAGGGAGGGAGGCATACAGCCAGGCCACTCACACAGGGAGGGAGGCATACAGCCAGGCCTCTCACACAGGGACGGAGGCATGCAGCCAGGCCTCTCACACAGGGAGGGAGGCATGCAGCCAGGCCTCTCAAACAGGGAGGGAGGCATGCAGCCAGGCCACTCACACAGGGAGGGAGGCATGCAGCCAGGCCACTCACACAGGGAGGGAGGCATACAGTCAGGCCTCTCACACAGGGAGGGAGGGAGTGAGGGAGGGATGCATGCAGCCAGGCCAGGCCAGGCCCAGGTAACAATGCAGTGTCAGAGCCGTCATGCATGGCTGTCATGTTGCTAGGGGGGGGCGGAAGTCAAGGTTAATAAGTCGAGTCATTATGCCAGGTCGTGACGTGGCAACACCGCTCTACACTTAGCCAGGTCGTGACGTTGCAACACCGCTCTACACTTGGACAAGCTAATATGTGACTCGGTTTCTCTCTGAACAACGATCACCTCCAATAATTGTGGGTTTTTATCTTTACCTCCAATAATTGTGGGTTTTTAACTTTACCTCTAATAATTGTGGGTTTTTATCTTTACCTCCAATAATTGTGGGTTTTTATCTTTACCTCCAATAATTGTGGGTTTTTATCTTTACCTACAATAATTATGGGTTTTTATCTTTACCTCCAATAATTGTGGGTTTTTATCTTTACCTCCAATAATTATGGGTTTTTATCTTTACCTCCAATAATTGTGGGTTTTTATCTTTACCTCCAATAATTGTGGGTTTTTATCTTCACCTACAATTATTGTGGGTTTTTATCTTTACCTACAATAATTGTGGGTTTTATCTTTACCTCCAATAATTGTGGGTTTTTATCTTTACCTCCAATAATTGTGGGTTTTTATCTTTACCTCCAATAATTGTGGGTTTTTATCTCTACCGACAATAATTGTGGGTTTTTATCTTTACCTCCAATAATTGTGGGTTTTTATCTATATCTACAATAATTGTGGGTTTTATCTTTACCTCCAATAATTGTGGATTTTCATCTTTACCTACAATAATTGTGGGTTTTTATCTTTACCTACAATAATTGTGGGTTTTTATCTTTACCTACAATAATTGTGGGTTTTTATCTTTACCTACAATAATTGTGGGTTTTTATCTTTACCTCCATTAATTGTGGGTTTTTATCTTCACCTCCAATAATTGTGGGTATTTATCTATACATACAATAATTGTGGGTTTTATCTTCACCTACAATAACTGTGGGTTTTTATCTTTACCTACAATAATTGTGGGCTTTTATCTTTACCTCCAATAATTGTCGGTTTTTATCTCTACCTTCAATAACCGAGTTTTTATCTTTACCTACAATAATTGTGGGTTTTTATCTTCACCTACAATAATTATGGGTTTTTATCTTTACCTACAATAATTGTGGGTTTTATCTTCACCTACAATAACTGTGGGTTTTTATCTTTACCTACAATAACTGTGGGTTTTTATCTTTACCTACAACAACTGCCGGTTTTTATCTTTACCTACAATAATTGTGGGTGTTATCTTCACCTACAATAATTGTGGGTTTTTATCTTTACCTCCAATAATTGCCGATTTTTATCTCTACCTCCAATAACTGAGTTTTTATCTTTACCTACAATAATTGTGGGTTTTTATCTTTACCTACAATAATTGTGGGTTTTTATATAAAACTTCACCTCACACAATCGTGGATATCTATCTTTACCTACAATAATTGCGGGATTTTATCTTTACCTCCAATAATTGTGGGTTTTCATCTTTACCTCAAACAACTGTACGTTTTTATCTTTGCCTACAATTATTATGGGGTTTTATCTTTACTTACAATAATTGTGGGTTTTTATCTTTACCTACAATAATTGTGGGTTTTTATCTTTACCTACAATAATTGTAGATTTTTATCTTACCTCCAATAATTGTGGGTTTTCATCTTTACCTCAAACAATTGTGGGTTTTTATCTTTACCTACAATAATTGTGGGTTTTTATCTTTACCTCCAATAATTGTGAGTTTTGATCTTTACCTCTAATAATTGCGGGTTTTTATCTTTACCTCCAATAATTGCGGGTTTTTATCTTTACCTCCAATAATTGCGGGTTTTTATCTTTACCTACAATAATTGCGGGTTTTTATCTTTACCTACAATAATTGTGGGTTTTTATCTTTACCTACAATAATTGTGGGTTTTTATCTTTACCTCCAATAATTGTGAGTTTTGATCTTTACCTCTAATAATTGCGGGTTTTTATCTTTACCTCCAATAATTGTGGGTTTTTATCTTTACCTCCAATAATTGTGGGTTTTTATCTTTACCTCCAATAATTGTGTTTTTATCTTTACCTCCAATAATTGCGGGTTTTTATCTTTACCTCCAATAATTGTGGGTTTTTATCTTTACCTCCAATAATTGTGGGTTTTTATCTTTACCTCCAATAATTGTGGGTTTTTATCTTTACCTCCAATAATTGCGGGTTTTTATCTTTACCAACAATAATTGCGGGTTTTTATCTTTACCTCCAATAATTGTGGGTTTTTATCTTTACCTCCAATAATTGTGGGTTTTTATCTTTACCTACAATAATTGTGGGTTTTTATCTTTACCTACAATAATTGTGGGTTTTTATCTTTACCTCCAATAATTGCGGGTTTTTATCATTACCTACAATAATTGCGGGTTTTTATCTTTACCTACAATAATTGCGGATCTTTATCTTTAACAAAAACAATTTATGATATTTTTTTTGGTTTGCGATCAGTAATAATCAATTTCTGGGAGTGAGAAGTGATAAATGATTGATCCATATTTACTATGTGTAAGTTGTTACAAGCGAGATAATGTGACAGTGTCAGATAATCATACGTCAGTGATGACTGCACAGGCACTAAGGTAAGTAACGTCATGTCACACAGGAAGGGAAGAGAAATTGTCATGCACAACACTGTGACTGTCAGCCATGCAGCATAGTATGGTACAGCATGGTACGATGTAGCAGCATAATGCTACATGCTGAGTGGACAGGTCATCCTACTGTGTCAGGACTACAGGCTACACTGAGGACTACAGGCTACACTGAGGACTACAGGCTACTTTGAGGACTACAGGCTACACTGAGGACTACAGGCTACGCTGAGGACTACAGGCTAAGCTGAGGACTACAGGTTATACTGAGGACTACACGCTAAGCTGAGGACTACAGGCTACACTGAGGACTACAGGCTACACTGAGGACTACAGGCTACACTGAGGACTATACGCTAAACTGAGGACTACAGGCTATACTGAGGACTACAGGCTACACTGAGGACTACAGGCTATACTGAGGACTATACGCTAAACTGAGGACTACAGGCTACTTTGAGGACTATAGGCTACACTGACGACGCACAGCCTACACTGAGGACTACAAGCTACACTAACGACCTAAAGCCTATATAAAGACTATAGGCTACACTGAGGAATACAGGCTACACTGACGACGTACAGCCTACACCGAGGACTATAAGCTACACAGAACTACAGGCTACATCGAGGACTACAGGCTACACTGACGACTACAGGATATACTGAGGACTATAGGCTACAGTGAGGACTACAGGCAACACCGTAAACTACATGCTACAGTGAGGACTACATGCTACAGTAAGGACTACAGCCTACACTGAGGATTACAGGCTACAGTAAGGTCTACAGGCTACACCGTAGACTACAGGCTATACAAGATACAATTCATCCATGGTCGTGTCTGAGGACCACAATGTAGCCTGCCACACTGTACAGTACACCAGCAAGTGGAGACACTAGTGGACGACCTCCCCCCCCCCCCCTACGAGGGAGTACCAGGTGTACGTCTACCACACATGGTCACCATCACACTGGGGGTCACCACGGGGCAGTACCAGGTGTACGTCTACCACACATGGTCACCATCACACTGGGGGTCACCACGAGGCAGTACCAGGTGTACGTCCATCACACATGGTCACCACCACACTGGGGGTCACCACGAGGCAGCACCAGGTGTACGTCTACCACACATGGTCACCACCACACTGGGGGTCACCACGAGGCAGCACCAGGTGTACGTCTACCACACATGGTCACCATCACACTGGGGGTCACCACGAGGCAGTACCAGGTGTACGTCCATCACACATGGTCACCACCACACTGGGGGTCACCACGAGGCAGCACCAGGTGTACGTCTACCACACATGGTCACCATCACACTGGGGGTCACCACGAGGCAGCACCAGGTGTACGTCCATCACACATGGTCACCACCACACTGGGGGTCACCACGGGGCAGCACCAGGTGTACGTCCATCACACATGGTCACCATCACACTGGGGGTCACCACGAGGCAGCACCAGGTGTACGTCTACCACACATGGTCACCATCACACTGGGGGTCACCACGAGGCAGCACCAGGTGTACGTCTACCACACATGGTCACCATCACACTGGGGGTCAGTGTGATGCAGTACTACGCGCCACAGTACAGGTGACTGTGTGTGTGTGTGTGTGTGTGTGTGTGTGTGTGTGTGTGTGTGTGTGTGTGTGGACTCTTCTCCGTGAGTGTATGTGTTTTCATATTTGTTTTCATATTTCGTATTTAGATCCATCACTCATACTAAACTTCATTATATTGTAAATCTGTTTACCTTTCAGTGCTTTCCCCTATTTTTATACGACTGAAGATGTTGGCGTGGGTAAGCACCCCACACCAAGGGTTGAGGGTGTTGGCGTGGGTAAGCACCCCACACCAAGGGTTGAGGGTGTTGGCGTGGGTAAGCACCCCACACCAAGGGTTGAGGGTGTTGGAGTGGGTAATCACCCCACACCAAGGGTTGAGGGTGTTGGCGTGGGTAAGCACCCCACACCAAGGGTTGAGAGTGTTGGCGTGGGTAAGCATCCCACACCAAGGGTTGAGGATGTTGGCGTGGGTAAGCATCCCACACCAAGGGTTGAGGGTGTTGGCGTGGGTAAGCACACCACACCAAGCGTTGAGGGTGTTGGCGTGGGTAAGCACCCCACACCAAGGGTTGAGGGTGTTGGCGTGGGTAAGCACCCCACATCAAGGGTTAATGGGTGCTGGCGTAGGTAAGCACCCCACACCAAGGGTTGAGGGTGTTGGCGTGGGTAAGCACCCCACACCAAGGGTTGATAGTGTTGGCGTGGGTAAGCACCCCACACCAAGGGTTGAGGGTGTTGGCGTGGGTAAGCACCCCACACCAAGGGTTGAGGATGTTGGCGTGGGTAAGCACCCCACACCAAGGGTTGAGGATGTTGGCGTGGGTAAGCACCGGACACCAAGGGTTGAGGGTGTTGGCGTGGGTAAGCACCCCACACCAAGGGTTGAGGGTGTTGGCGTGGGTAAGCACCCCACACCAAGGGTTGAGGGTGTTGGCGTGGGTAAGCATCCCACACCAAGGGTTGATGGTGTTGGCGTGGGTAAGCACCCCACACCAAGGGTTGAGGATGTTGGTGTAGGTAAGCACCCCACACCAAGGGTTTGAGGGTGCTGGCGATGGTAAGCACCCCACACCAAGGTTGAGGGTGTTGGCGTGGGTAAGCACCCCACACCAAGGGTTGAGGGTGTTGGCGGGGTAAGCACCCCACACCAAGGGTTGAGGGTGTTGGCGTGGGTAAGCACCCCACACCAAGGGTTGAGGGTGTTGGCGTGGGTAAGCACCCCACACCAAGGGTTGAGGTGTTGGCGTGGGTAAGCACCCCACACCAAGGGTTGAGGGTGTTGGCGTGGGTAAGCACCCCACACAAGGGTTGAGGGTGTTGGCGTGGGTAAGCATCCCCACACCAAGGGTTGAGGTGTTGGCGTGGGTAAGCACCCACACCAAGGGTTGAGGTGTTGGCGTGGTAAGCACCCCACACCAAGGGTTGAGGGTGTTGGCGTGGGTAAGCACCCCACACCAAGGGTTGAGGTGTTGGCGTGGGTAAGCACCCCACACCAAGGGTTGAGGGTGTTGGCGTGGGTAAGCACCCCACATCAAGGGTTGAGAGTGTTGGCGTGGGTAAGCACCCCACACCAAGGGTTGAGGGTGTTGGCGTGGGTAAGCACCCCACACCAAGGGTTGAGGGTGTTGGCGTGGGTAAGCACCCCACACCAAGGGTTGAGGGTGTTGGCGTGGGTAAGCACCCACACCAAGGGTTGAGGGTGTTGGCGTGGGTAAGCACCCCACACCAAGGGTTGAGGGTGTTGGCGTGGGTAAGCACCCCACACCAAGGGTTGAGGGTGTTGGCGTGGGTAAGCATCCCACACCAAGGGTTGAGGGTGTTGGCGTGGGTAAGCACCCCACACCAAGGGTTGAGGGTGTTGGCGTGGGTAAGCACCCCACACCAAGGGTTGAGGGTGTTGGCGTGGGTAAGCACCCCACACCAAGGGTTGAGGGTGTTGGCGTGGGTAAGCACCCCACACCAAGGGTTGAGGGTGTTGGCGTGGGTAAGCACCCCACACCAAGGGTTGAGGGTGTTGGCGTGGGTAAGCACCCCACACCAAGGGTTGAGGGTGTTGGCGTGGGTAAGCACCCCACACCAAGGGTTGAGGGTGTTGGCGTGGGTAAGCACCCCACACCAAGGGTTGAGGGTGTTGGCGTGGGTAAGCACCCCACACCAAGGGTTGAGGGTGTTGGCGTGGGTAAGCACCCCACACCAAGGGTTGAGGGTGTTGGCGTGGGTAAGCACCCACACCAAGGGTTGAGGGTGTTGGCGTGGGTAAGCACCCCACACCAAGGGTTGAGGGTGTTGGCGTGGGTAAGCACCCCACACCAAGGGTTGAGGGTGTTGGCGTGGGTAAGCACCCCACACCAAGGGTTGAGGGTGTTGGCGTGGGTAAGCACCCCACACCAAGGGTTGAGGGTGTTGGCGTGGGTAAGCACACCACACCAAGGGTTGAGGGTGTTGGCGTGGGTAAGCACCCCACACCAAGGGTTGAGGGTGTTGGCGTGGGTAAGCACCCCACACCAAGGGTTGAGGGTGTTGGCGTGGGTAAGCACCCCACACCAAGGGTTGAGGGTGTTGGCGTGGGTAAGCACCCCACACCAAGGGTTGAGGGTGTTGGCGTGGGTAAGCACCCCACACCAAGGGTTGAGGGTGTTGGCGTGGGTAAGCACCCCACACCAAGGGTTGAGGGTGTTGGCGTGGGTAAGCATCCCACACCAAGGGTTGAGGGTGTTGGCGTGGGTAAGCACCCCACACCAAGGGTTGAGGGTGTTGGCGTGGGTAAGCACCCCACACCAAGGGTTGAGGGTGTTGGCGTGGGTAAGCACCCCACACCAAGGGTTGAGGGTGTTGGCGTGGGTAAGCACCCCACACCAAGGGTTGAGGGTGTTGGCGTGGGTAAGCATCCCACACCAAGGGTTGAGGGTGTTGGCGTGGGTAAGCACCCACACCAAGGGTTGAGGGTGTTGGCGTGGGTAAGCACCCACACCAAGGGTTGAGGGTGTTGGCGTGGGTAAGCACCCCACACCAAGGGTTGAGGGTGTTGGCGTGGGTAAGCACCCCACACCAAGGGTTGAGGGTGTTGGCGTGGGTAAGCACACCACACCAAGGGTTGAGGGTGTTGGCGTGGGTAAGCACCCACACCAAGGGTTGAGGGTGTTGGCGTGGGTAAGCACCCCACACCAAGCGTTGAGGGTGTTGGCGTGGGTAAGCACACCACACCAAGCGGTTGAGGGTGTTGGCGTGGGTAAGCACACCACACCAAGGCGTTGAGGGTGTTGGCGTGGGTAAGCACCCCACACCAAGGGTTGAGGGTGTTGGCGTGGGTAAGCACACCACACCAAGCGTTGAGGGTGTTGGCGTGGGTAAGCACCCCACACCAAGGGTTGAGGGTGTTGGCGTGGGTAAGCACACCACACCAAGCGTTGAGGGTGTTGGCGTGGGTAAGCATCCCACACCAAGGGTTGAGGGTGTTGGCGTGGGTAAGCACCCCACACCAAGGGTTGAGGGTGTTGGCGTGGGTAAGCACCCCACACCAAGGGTTGAGGGTGTTGGCGTGGGTAAGCACACCACACCAAGCGTTGAGGGTGTTGGCGTGGGTAAGCACCCCACACCAAGGTTTGAGGGTGTTGGCGTGGGTAAGCATCCCACACCAAGGGTTGAGGGTGTTGGCGTGGGTAAGCACCCCACACCAAGGGTTGAGGGTGTTGGCGTGGGTAATCACCCCACACCAAGGGTTGAGGGTGTTGGCGTGGGTAAGCATCCCACACCAAGGGTTGAGGGTGTTAGCGTGGGTAAGCACCCCACACCAAGGGTTGAGGGTGTTGGCGTGGGTAAGCACCCCACACCAAGGGTTGAGGATGTTGGCGTGGGTAAGCACACCACACCAAGCGTTGAGGGAGTTGGCGTGGGTAAGCATCCCACACAAAGGGTTGAGGGTGTTGGCGTGGGTAAGCACCCCCACATCAAGGGTTGAGGGTGTTGGCGTGGGTAAGCACACCACACCAAGCGTTGAGGGTGTTGGCGTGGGTAAGCATCCCACACCAAGGGTTGAGGGTGTTGGCGTGGGTAAGCATCCCACACAAAGGGTTGAGGGTGTTGGCGTGGGTAAGCACCCCACATCAAGGGTTGAGGGTGTTGGCGTGGGTAAGCACACCACACCAAGCGTTGAGGGTGTTGGCGTGGGTAATCACCCCACACCAAGGGTTGAGGGTGTTGGCGTGGGTAAGCATCCCACACAAAGGGTTGAGGGTGTTGGCGTGGGTAAGCACCCCACATCAAGGGTTGAGGGTGTTGGCGTGGGTAAGCACACCACACCAAGCGTTGAGGGTGTTGGCGTGGGTAAGCATCCCACACCAAGGTTTGAGGGTGTTGGCGTGGGTAAGCATCCCACACCAAGGGTTGAGGGTGTTGGCGTGGGTAAGCACCCCACACCAAGGGTTGAGGGTGTTGGCGTGGGTAAGCACCCCACATCAAGGGTTGAGGGTGTTGGCGTGGGTAAGCACACCACACCAAGCGTTGAGGGTGTTGGCGTGGGTAAACATCCCACACCAAGGGTTGAGGGTGTTGGCGTGGGTAAGCACCCCACACCAAGGGTTGAGGGTGTTGGCGTGGGTAAGCACCCCACACCAAGGGTTGAGGGTGTTGGCGTGGGTAAGCACCCCACACCAAGAGTTGAGGGTGTTGGCGTGGGTAAGCATCCCACACCAAGGGTTGAGGGTGTTGGCGTGGGTAAGCATCCCACACCAAGGGTTGAGGGTGTTGGCGTGGGTAAGCACCCCACACCAAGGGTTGAGGGTGTTGGCGTCGGTAAGCACCCCACACCAAGGGTTGAGGGTGTTGGTGTGGGTAGCCCCGTCAAGGGATGCCGTGGCAGATACTACACTGGCATGTCTTCTTGTTATTCTGATGTCACACGTCATGCCTGCCTTAACCGGCTGCTCTTACGACACCCACCACCGCACGAACTGGCTTCCTTCTTGTTATTCCCGACGGCAAATGTTCAAGCAGAAATGTTATGTTCTTCGTCATAACGGTGGGCGGGGCGTGGAGGGCAGGAGGGGGGCGTGGCCAGCATGACGTATTGACCTATCATGGCCGTGTCCACCATGTGGCGCCACTATGAGGATCAACCATCATGACACATCTTATCCTACATGGCAATATACACACCCCCAGCCTGGCCACACTGTATCCCCTGGTGTCTGGCAGCAGTACACACCCCCAGCCTGGCCACACTGTATCCCTGGTGTCTGGCAGCAGTACACACCCCCAGCCTGGCCACACTGTACCCTGGTGCTGGCAGCAGTACACACCCCCCAGCCCTGGCCCACACTGATACCCCTGGCTGTCCTGGCATGCAGTACACACCCCCAGCCTGGCCACACGTACCCCTGGTGCCTGGCAGCAGTACACACCCCCAGCCTGGCCACACTGTACCCCTGGTGTCTGGCAGGCAGTACACACCCAGCCTGGCCACACTGTACCCCTGGTGTCTGGCAGCAGTACACACCCCCCAGCCTGGGCCACACTGTACTCCCTGGTGTCTGGCAGCAGTACACACCCCCTAGCCTGGCCACACTGTACCCCTGGTGTCTGGCAGCAGTACCACCCCCAGCTGGCCACACAGTACCCCTGGTGCCTGGCCGCAGTACACACCCCCAGCCTGGCCCCACACCCCAGCTGGGTGTCTGGCAGCAGTACACACCCCCAGCCTTGGCCACACTGTACCCCTGGTGTCTGGCAGCAGTACACACCCCCAGCATTGGCCCACACTGTACCCCTGGTGTCTGGCAGCAGTACACACCCCCAGCCTGGCCACACTGTACCCCTGGTGCCTGGCAGCAGTACACACCCCCAGCCTGGCCACACTGTACCCCTGGTGTCTGGCAGCAGTACACACCCCCAGCCTGGCCACACTGTATCCCTGGTGTCTGGCAGCAGTACACACCCCCCAGCCTGGCCACACTGTACCCCTGGGGTCTGGCAGCAGTACACACCCCCCAGCCTGGCCACACTGTACCCTGGGTGTCTGGCAGCAGTACACACCCCAGCTTGGCCACACTGTACCCCTGGTGTCTGGCAGCAGTACACACCCCCAGCCTGGGCCACACTGTACCCCTGGTGCCTGGCAGCAGTACACACCCCCCAGCCTGGCCACACTGTACCCCTGGTGTCTGGCAGCAGCTACACACACCCCCAGCCTGGCCCACACTGTACCCCTGGTGTCTGGCAGCAGTACACACCCCTAGCCTGGCCACACTGTACCCCTGGTGCCTGGCAGCAGTACACACCCCCAGCCTGGCCACACTGTACCCCTGGTGTCTGGCAGCAGTACACACCCCCAGCCTGGCCACACTGTACCCCTGGTGTCTGGCAGCAGTACACACCCCCCAGCCTGGCCACACTGTACCCCTGGTGTCTGGCAGCAGTACACAC